>NW_019525101.1:169431-225482 GCF_002814215.2 Seriola lalandi dorsalis | reverse complement strand
TATAAGGTTCTGGCAAGCCAGTATGACCCTCTTGGGTACATCTTGCCTTATACAACCAGAGCCAAGGTTCTGGTCCAGCGTCTCTGGGACAAAAACAGAGAATGGGATGATCCCCTCCTCCCCCAAGAGCTTCTAAATGCCTGGAATGAGTGGGTAGAGGAACTGCAAGTCCTACCATCCATCAGCCTGCCAAGGTGCTACACCCCTGAAGCAGTGGACAGTGCCAGCGTCACTCACGAGGTCCACATATTCTGTGATGCCTCCGAGAAGGCATATGGGGCTGTGGCATACTTGCGGACAGAGGACAATCAAGGCAATACCTACCTGGCATTCCTCATGGCAAGATCGAGAGTGGCACCCAAACGTCTTCTGTGATGCCTCCGAGAAGGCATATGGGGCTGTGGCATACTTGCGGACAGAGGACAATCAAGGCAATACCTACCTGGCATTCCTCATGGCAAGATCGAGAGTGGCACCCAAATGTCTTCTGTCCATGCCAAGACTGGAGTTGTGTGCAGCGGTGGTAGGAGCGCAGATAGCCACAGTGATGCAGCAGGAGCTCACATTGAAGATCGGTGGGATCACTTTGTGGACTGATTCCACAACTGTGCTGATGTGGCTACAGTCCGATTCCTGCCGCTTTAAGGTTTTCGTTGGAACAAGGGTGGCTGAAATCCAGGAACTCACAGATCTCCGGACATGGCGCTATGTGGATTCAGCAAGGAATCCTGCAGATGATATCACAAGAGGAAAGACCCTGAGAGATCTTGCAGAGCCCAATAGGTGGAGTCAGGGCCCACCGTTCCTTCTCCAAGCCCGGGATGAGTGGCCAGGAAACCCTCCCCTTCCTGCTCAGGAAGAGGTATCAGAACTCCGGAAGTCGACCTTCTGCGGAGTCACATCTACAGTTGGTGAGCCCCGAATCCAAGACGCCAGCAAGTGCAGCACATGGAGGGAGCTTGTAGAGATTACTGCAAAGGCGCTTCACGGGGCGGCAGATCAGTCCAGTAGTCCTACAGTGGCAGATTACCAGGAAGCAGAGACCCTCATCTTCCAACAAGCCCAACAGGACAGCTTCCCAGATGAGATGCGCCTCTTGAAAGCCGGTAAACCTGTTCTGTCAAGTAGCCGATTACTTACCTTGTCCCCAGAGTTCGACGAGTCAGATAAAGTCATCCGGGTTGGTGGGAGATTACGGAGATCGGCGGAGCTAGACTACGCTACCCTGCATCCTATCGTCCTGGACCCCAGCCACCCCGCCGTCAAACTGCTGATACAGGACTACGACAGCTGTTTGCATCACCCTGGACCGGAGCGAGTGTTCGCCGAAATTCGGCGTACTTTGTGGATCCTCAGGGGGCGGGAAGCTATCCGTCGCCACCAGCACACGTGTGCAGAGTGCCATCGGTGGAAGTCCAGACCTGTGGTCCCCAAGATGGCTGACCTACCAGCCGCTCGCCTTCGCCTCTTCAAGCCAGCCTTCTACTCCACGGGTATGGACTGCTTTGGGCCGTTCCAGGTGAAGGTAGGCCGTCGACTTGAAAAGAGGTGGGGGATAATCTTTAAGTGCCTCACCACGCAGGCCGTGCACTTAGATCTCCTCACCAACATTGATGCCGACTCCTTTTTGATGGCTCTGAGGAGGTTTATTGCCCGCCGAGGGACCCCAGCAGAGTTGTTCTCAGATCAAGGAACGAACTTCAGAGGAGGCGAGAAGGAGCTACGAGAGGCGTTTGCAGCACTGTCGCCTAAACTACAACAGAGCCTCGCCAAGGAGCAGATAGCCTTTCATTTCAACCCACCTGCGGCTCCTCACTTTGGAGGAGTGTGGGAGAGGGAGATTCGCTCGGTCAAACAGGCACTCTACACGACCGTGGGGGCTCAGGCACAGGCTGAGGAGGTACTTAGGACGGTGTTAATAGAAGCGGAGGGCCTTCTGAACTCTAAGCCGTTGGGCTATGTATCGTCCAGCGTTACTGATCCAGACCCTGTGACCCCAAGTCTCTTATTGATGGGGCGGCGAGATGGGTCTCTTCCTCAGGTAGTGTATCCAGCTACTGAGCTCTTAAGCAGACGCAGATGGAGACACTCTCAGATCTTGACAGACCATTTCTGGTCAAGTTTTATCAGGTACTACCTCCCTGGTATGCAAGCTCGCCAGAAGTGGCACACCATCCGAGTCAACCTCGCTGAGGACAAGGTAGTCATGCTGGTAGATCCCCAGTTACCGAGGTCACTCTGGCCTATTGGACAGGTAATCAAGGTGCATACCAGTGCAGACGGTCATGTGAGGTCCGCCGACGTGAAGATAAAGGACAAGGTCTACACCAGGCCTGTCGCCCGCCTGGTCGTCCTCCCAGCCATACCAGATGATAAGGATCAACCCACACCCTCCTAGGATGGTTAGCCTTTCGTTGGTGCAAACAGCTACTGCTGTCTGGGGGCGGCTGTACAAAAGGGACATAGGCCATTATCGATTACTCTAAACGCGTGACGGTGATCGGGGGCGGATACGTGCGACGGATACGCGCGGCGCATCGGGAGCGAGCGCATGTGAGCCTGAAGACGGCAGAAAGTGCAGAGTGGAGAGAGAGAACGGAGGCTGCCAGTCAGAGACTAATTGATTTCACCGTTATTGTGTGCGTGCGTCCGTGAGACCTGTAAGTCGTATTATTTATGTTGCTAGTTCATTATCCTTTGTTTTCATAAGTTGATAATTATAGACACCTAGCTTGGAGCTGCTTGCTAACTTAAAGCATATGGTTGTTAATTGGTCAGCTAGAAGTGGATGTGTAGCTACATATTTGTTCTGTATTTAAGTTAGTGAGTTCGCTGTTTATGCTAACTAGTTATACTATATATACAGAAAGTTGTGTGTTTGTTACAAATATTAAAGGTGCATATGTCATATATGTTTGTGCGTGTAATGTGGGCCATATAATGTTTTTTTCCTTCCTTTTGGACAGAACCATTCACACAAAGCTGTGCCCATGTTCTGTACTGTTGCCTGAACCTATTAAACAGTCAAACCAAAGAAGAGTTGTCAGCATCTGTGTTTTGACAGACACACCTGGGGCGAAGATAGAAATCAGGATCAACAAACAACAATTAATACAGTCCTTTATTACAACCCTCAGTAACAGTGTCGCAAATTTACTAGACAAAATGTAGTAGATACTTTTAGGATTTATACCACACAAAGAGATTAAGTGAAGTTTTCAAAATCAAATACCTAATCATTTTAATTAGTTTATCATTATTATTCTGAGAAACCAAAAGAATTGAAACAATGAAAAAATTGATTCGCTGTTATGACATACTGCATCACTAGCTGATATGTCTAGGTCAAATTGCCAGATAACCTAACTACCAGTGATATTGTTCATTGTAGCTTCAATCCTGTTGGGAAACTGGTTAAGGTAGAGTTGAAATACTGGGCTATGTTTTTTTTTTTTGTTGTTGTTTTTGGAGGGTTTGGATGCATGATGTGTGACCAAAAACCTCATTAAAATGGGAGGAGATTATCTTGAGATTTGTTGATAACTTTTGAAATTTCACTGCTCTATAGGCATCTCAACACCACATGTACTAATATCCTGCACATGCAAAGCCTGTGCTTGTCACACAAACATTTCCTTTTTGAGCAGCAGGGGTGCCTGCATGTGCAAGTGAACATCAACAATGTATGTGTATCTGTCTCTGATAGTTTTATGACTCTTCTTCCCATCCAGCGGCGTAGTCAACATGGTGGCCTTCTTTCATGTCATGGCTTGCAATAAATCTTCCCATCCTTCCTCTCTTGGCTAATCTAGTATTTGTTGTGGAGAGCTCTGTGTGAGGAGTCCAGGTCCCCTTATAGCATATATCATGCTAGCTCCTCTGCTTAAGGCCCCAAGGCTATCCTCAAATGGAGTTGAGGGCAACAGCCATACTTACCAGCTAGTATCCTCAGTCAGTGGTACGATACCCATGTTCATGCTTGGAGCACTGATGTAGAGAAGACTGGACTAAGCATTAAAACTATCTGTCTCTGTCCCTCTCTGAGTCTGGCACCGGTTCTATACCATCTGCTTGGCTTGGTCTTACTCGGATAAACCTTGAATTGGTCCATTGAAGTGTCTTTTAAACAATGGCTCACCATCCAAAATTACTTGTAGGCTGATTTTCTTCTTTGTGCCTCTCCAATAAATGTTGCATCAATTCCCAGTTTAGGTAATAAATGTCCATCACAGCATTTTGGTGTAACCTCTGGATGAACTTCCACTAAAAAATAATGCTCAGCCCACTGGAGCATGAGCTGCTCTGCCCAGTCCTCACTAGCTACAAATGGTACCTATGCCCAGCTCAGCCTGACCAGGCTCAGCCAACTGGAGGTGAATCTTGGCACCATTTAGCCCCAGCCCATTTAAGAAATTGGCCAGAAGGGCAGGCAGGTTCGGCACTGTGCTTGAAATGAAATGGGTCTGTCTCACAGAGAATAAGAGCTTCATTGAGCGCTGTGATTCTCAGCAGAGCTTTGGCTCCAGGGAAGCTCCCACTACACTTCCAGCACTCCCACACTTCCATTAAAGGGTTTGACTACACAGCCTCTGAAGATGATTAGAGAGAAGAGAGAGGAAGACGTAGGGCAAAGGAGAGGTGGGAGATGATAGGAAGGATGTGGAAGGAGGGGCAAGGTCAGAGGAGACAAAAAAGAGGTTTGAAGGGAAGAGAAAAATAGGTTTAGTGAAAAGAGCAAAGATGGCACTGGGCAAAGAAACCTGGATGATGCATCATGAAGTAGATTACATCTGACAGCCTCCAATGAACATACTGTAACTAAACCTTTGTATTCTCAGCCTTCTGCTGCTTCAGCTTCCCATCTTTCTTCTTCTTTCCTTTCCCCCTCTCTGATCCACCTCTGCAATCTCCTCGTCACCCCACATACGGGAGTTTAATCTTGTGCATACAGAAATAATGAGGGAAAGGGAGCAGAAGAGAGAGATGAAGTTTGGTGATCAGGAAAGACCCGTCAGATTAATTCCAAACAGAGAGACATAGATGGAGATTGATACTGAGACTCAAAGGCAGAATGGATGAGGGAAGGAATGGGGGACACAGAGAACTGAGGAAAGTGAGAAATGGGAGTGGGAACAAAATGGTTGTGGGAGAGAAAAATGTTAAGAAGAGGCAGAATGAAACCAGAGAGAATGAATGATGGGGAGAGAATTAAACATAGAGATAGAAAACAAGAGTTTGATGCTTTTTGGCTTGGTCCATGCAGGGGAAATCAGTGATACTTCTGAGTCGTACTTTTGCCCTGCAGTGGGCGAATGCTCTGGTCATTAATACGCATAACCATACAGGAGTGGTGAAGGAATTGCACAGTGGTATCTTAAACTGTTAGGGTGGCTGTATTATCTCCCAACAGATAAAGGTTTACCAGGAGATTAAAGTATGTATAGTATGTATTCTTTGATTTTGCATCTTTTCTGTTGTGCATATAATTGACTGTTCGCTAAGCCTGCCCCCCTTAGTTACTGTTGCTATGACTGTATATGCAGTTTACAATCATAACAAAGACAGGTTTACCACCCAAAATTATCATTAATTCCTGAAACAGTGGGTTCAAAAACAGACCTACTTACTAGAACCTACTTAAGCTAACGTTATCTTGTAGAGCTGGTTGAAAACTTTATCTCAGGCTGAGTTTTTAATGTTTCTCGCGTAATTATTTTAAAACAAGAATCTTGTAAAAGGAATCTTGCTCTACAAGTGCTTGATGGCTGCATACATGATATTGCACTAAAATACTGAGGCTAAAGCTACATGTCTCAAAAAGTCAGCATCCTTACCCGTTGATGATCCATAAAAAAACATAGAAGTAAAGGAGCAGCATTCTTCTTGCAATGTAGAGGTAGTTGCTCCTAATAGAATTATAATGACTATGATAAAGAAAACATGTAAGATTAGCCACACGTTCTTTAGTTCTGACATAACCCTGTTTGGTTGCTTAGCATACATAGTTTTTCATATTTTTTAAACATTATGTTTTCCCTTTTGTCATAACAATAGAAAAAGATGAGGACTAATAGATGTTAGGGGAATGTAAAGCTATTTTGGGTAACTTTCATGGGGTCTTACCCAATTCCACTGAAGAGCCAGAGAGAGTTGCTGATGTTAGCCTGAAATCTGATATTCCCAAGTTAGGTGAACTAGTTACCTGCATATGCTAAGAATTACATCTTATATTAAGGCAGATAACCCCATTGTTGAAACCATTTCTTATACTTGTATTTACTTGTACGTCTTTTGCTCATGTGTTTTTGGTTTTGGAAAGGCTAAAAAAAGACACTCTTAAATGTACACTCTTTAAATGTCAAGCAACTCTTGCACTTTTGCATGTGGAGAAATAAAAACCTTGACAGGCCTTCTATGCTAAGCTACAATACTAAAGTTATGACTGGACAATTGCTGTTCAGGGGTTGGTAGTGAATATTAATTTGGCCAAGTTAGTGTTTAGTCTACTCATTGTAATGTCCTTCTTGTGGTCATTTAGTTAACCATCAAATGTTGTGACCCTTAACATCATGTGCTATATTTTGTGTGTGTGTGTGCGCGCACTTCTCAGTCACTTAGTCAATGATTAGTCATGTGAATGTGGGAAGTCATGTTTATTAATGCTGGAGCAAACCATTCACATTCTGACTGACACTCATTAACTCCATTTGGATTAATGAGTAACTGATTAACATGAACCATTCTGAACATGAATTAGCAGCAGCTCACTGAGGAGGAAGAGGGAGGCGGGTGGGCTGAGAGAGAAAGAGAGAACCATAATTGCTGTCTAATCTGTGATGGATGGGTGAATGGATTCCCCTGTATGCTGCTGAATGCTATTGAATAATAAACGGTAGACTTCACAGTCAGTGACAATGAACTGCCTTGACCCACTGGCATCCTGACACATGATTTTGGACAAACTACAAGGTGCTTATCATGCACAAAATGGGTTTATTTTTTAAATCTTTGTTAGGTAGTTTGTCATTTTTTGCTTTTGTCATTGCTTTGTTTATCTTTAACCTCCTAAGACCCGAGCTCTATTCTTTGCTATATAGGCTGATTGGGACCTGAGAAAAATGATGTCCACATATGAGGACATTAGTTTTAAATTTCGATTACTGAGTGGCAGTATAATATCCTCATATGTGGTCACCAGGCCCTTGTTGAGAAAAAGTTAGTATCGTGGTCTAGAGAACCCAAAATGTGAGGTCCACATATGTGGACGCCAGGTCCTAGGAGGTTAAGCAGTTAACAAAGAGCACAATTATCTCAAGCTAGTAGAGCCCTCGTACATTGTGTTTTTTCACACCAAGAAAAATTGCACAATGTCCAGTATAATATCAGAATATGCAATATAGGAAGCTGACAAAATCTAATTAATATATAATGTAAAAAGTATATTCTTTAAAAAAAAAAAACTGGAATGATTTTTGAATAAAATAGGCATGTGGACCTTTCAATATTTCCAAAAAAGACATAACTCGTCAAACAAATACAATCTACACATTTGGTATTAAAAACTCATATCTTATGAAACATACATAAATATACCCTCAGTCTAAGGATTGTTCCTCCACCTTACATCGGAGGATATCAGGTTTATAGGACATCGTTGTGTCCTATATTACTTATTTCTTACTTACTTTTTTCCCCACTTATGTATTCATTGTGTAAACCTATATTGTGTGACAATGGAACAATATCTGTCGTATCATATTATGATACAGCTACACACACAACTCGATGTCGGCATGGAAGTGAGTGAGTGAAAAAGACAAAAAGCTTGCAATTTGTAATGAGAGAGAGATAGAGAGAAAATCAACCGTTCACATAGTTATTTCATAGTTAAAAGTCAGTGTTTTATTATGAACATAATTGAATTGTCCATTAAAGAAAATATGTTTGTGTAGCCGTTTGTGTCAGTTATAGTTCTTAGCAAGAAAATTGAAACCAGCCACAACTGGGATAGGTGGGTCTGACTGAGCAATTGTCTGAACTGTGATTGTGCAGTCCTCTTGTTTTTGCCAGACAGGGTTTTCCTTGAGGCTGCAGTGACCTTTTCAGTCCCAGGACCAGCTCTCTGGGCCTGCTGTCTTCTTCTATGTAGAATGAGGCAGTTTATAAGGACATTGAACTCCTTCAGTCACTCCGACTGAGTTCTGTATAAAGCCATTTAATATGTTAGTAATTTAATATACACTCTGCTGCTTTGTGATGAACCTATTGCTCCTGTCACCACGGGGAGTGTCAAGGCCTGAAGCCAGCCATCAATTCAGGGTGGAAGACTGGGCTTCACTCTGGCAAACACCCCCAGTAGCTCTCCCCACAGAGGCCTCCCTCACAATATACATTTCTGGCTCGTAAAGAAGCGAGCCAAACAGTCTCCTCTGGAAAATAAAATAAATCCATTTGTCTTTATTTGGCTTGGTGTGACTGAATGGAGGCTTTGGGTGGAGATGCTTTGTAGGTCTTTGAAAATCTGTGTGTGTGTGTGCGCGCACGTGTGCGTATGTGTGTGTGTGAGTGTGTTATACCGTCTTGTGTGCCTCCCATCGATCAGAATATAATAACTCACCAGTACCCCAGCACACTCGGTCTGACATGTTTATGGTGACTCTAGAGTGGAACGTGCATGTAACTGTGCACGTTCACAAACACACATGGGTGTTTACTGCATATTTAACACTCTGCAGGTCCTCTTCTGTCATTTGAGGTTTGCTTTTCACAAGGACACTAACTCAAGACTAACCCAAACTTTAAAGCTGCTTTGAAGGGAGCTGTTTCTTGTCTTGTCCCTGCCTCTTTTCAACTTCCTCTTTCTGCTCTCGCCACCATTAAAGGGGATGCAAACACTTTTGCCTTGCACTACAGAGTTCAGAGAAAGTTAATTAACATTTCAGTATCAGGGTTACAATTTAGAAATAACTACTGAAAAACCTTTTCTATGCTTTGACCAAAATTATGGGGGCTATTTCTGTATTCCATTAGTGCTCATCTATACAGTATATTAAAAATCATCAACATTAAAATAAGCCATGCTTATGGGTAAAAACTGCCATCAACATTACAATATTCGGACATAATTACCACCACATTTCTCATACTATGCATGAGTACTTCCATAAGGGCAAGTTTTTTACTTTAGTTTTTGTTTTATTTGTATGTTTTTCCATTAGACCAGAAAACTGCATTTTTTTCCTTGATAAATTATTTAATGCATACTAACTGTAAGACACAGTTTGACTCGATACGCCATATACATTTTTCTGATGTCAGTTGTCATCTGTCAGTTCCTAAAGCAAAAGGGTGAGTTGGGCTTCTGACTTTATGTCATGAATTGAGAGTTGTATTTGGCTTTGCGCCCTGTCTTTAGTTATTTGGTAAAACATGCTTGTACTGTATGTATACACATTCTTATCGAGATAACAATTCTGGTTTGTGTTTGCGTGCGCATGTGTTTATTCAAAGGGCACAGACAGAAATCCTCATCTGTAGTTCTAATGAATATCTAGTCAAGCCTGGGTCGAAAGTGATTACACATAGTTCTTAGTTTAACAATGATAACTTCAAGGATAATGTTTAACGCAGCATCACAGATTGGATTTTGCTAGCACCTCAAAATCAGAAGCACTGGTTTTCTGAACTTTATAGTAATTACTAAATCATCCTATGGGGCAAGCCCCACCCTCTAGGCACTTAAACATGCCATAAAAGGATTTGCAACCACTATGTAAGTGAGTTGTTTCCCCTCCCTCTGTCCACTTCCCTTTCCCTCTATCTCTCTCTCTTTCCCTGTCCTTTATTTGTCAGTTTTCTATTACTTTTTCCCCTTTTGTTCTCCATCTCTACTTACACTTATTTGTGCTGCAAATGTGCTGCATGTGAAGTACTACCTGCACACATCCACTGAATGGGCTGACTAGGCATGTGAATGAGTGATTTGGCCGTGTGTGTGTGTGCGTGTGTGCGTGTGTGCGTCTGCATCTCTGGGGGCTCCTGTGATGACGCACATAGTGACGGGGGGAATGCTGGGGGTGGAGACAGGGGAGGCTGGAGAAGGGAGGGGAGGTGCAGTCAAGTCGCTAAGCTCTTTGTTTCTTTCTTCTGCACCTTGACTTGCCTCACCAGTACTCGCATACTCCCTTCTTTCATGGGGGATCACACTGCTGTGGGTACAGTAAGGTACAGCTCGGCAGTACAGTACATCATGTGGGTGTGTGCCTGTCACTCTCAAGCTTCTGACTTTGAGGCGCCTGGTATCTGTATTTCAAGCTGCTTTCATACTGGACTGTTTTAAATGCACACAAAAACACTTTCACAATACACATATACATACACACAGTCATTCACCAGTCCCACATTTGATATGTAAGTGCACACTAGTGAACAAAAACTAATTATGAAGGTATAGAGTACCTGGTGGTAGTAGTTACTTAATAATTGACAACATGGGAGGACAGTATGCTTTGTCCTCTGTTTTTGTGTGTGTGAAGGTCTGCACACCTATGTGCATGTGTCAGTCCCAGTGCTTTGGTCAAAGCCGTGTTACTTATGAAAATGTAGGTGTCAACATGTGCTCTGGACTCAATGAAGCTCTTTGTCCATCTCTCCCACCACCCGCTCCATTCAACCTTCCTCCAACTCCACTCCCCCATTTCTCTCTCTCATTCTTGTAAGAGCTTAAACCATGACCACATGTCCTCTCTGCGTGTGTGTGTATTGTCTTACAGACTACCTGACGTGTGGGTGAATGAAACGGAGCGATGTCAGCTGAAGACTAAAGTGGTGCACTTATCCCAGTTACCGCAGGACACAGCCATGCTGTTAGACCCAAACATCTATAGGTGAGTGAGCGTGTGTGTGTGTGTGTGTGTGTATGATGATGCCAGTGGCCTCTTTGCACACGTAAACACACAAGCACACACTGCTATAGATCCATTTTACCCTAGCCATACATGTGTTGCCCACGTGTAAATATTATCTAATCCTCAGTAGGATTAATTTTTGAAGCATTAAAGTACCACAAGAAAGTGTTTAAAAGCTATTGTCGTTGCCCTCCACATCTGTGTATATGTGTGGGTGAATGTGGATGTAGATGTGTGTAAGTCTCTGTTTGTGTGTGCAGCATTAACAATTTCTTCCACCAGGTGGCACCAACCCCTGACTTCAGTAATCAGGTTAAAAACAAGTGCAGAGAAAACATTTTGTTTTGTTTGTCTGTGTGTGAAGAAGAAAACATTATCTACTGTACACCCTTATGAAGGATGTCAACTATTTCATATTAGACAGATATGGTGGCTATTTTGGTTTGTAAGAAATCACAAACAATGATAAAGGGGGGCTTTTATTTAAGTGTTAAAAGACTCTTGAGATATATTGAGCCTTCATTTCATGTAAAAAAAAAAACAACCAATTGTATAAACTTGTTCAGCTGATAAATAATGAAAACAGACGTAATGCAGTCAAAATCAAATTGTTCATTTAAGAATCGAAACGATCACAACACAACAATGTTTTCTGTCTTCAAGTGCACCAAATTCCATGAAACATTAGCTAAGATATTATTTGATTTCTGTGCAGCTCTGCAAGACTTGGCACACTCATCACTGAGATGAGAAAAAAAGGTTAGCTTTATGGTACACCATAAAAGGCTGAAAATGAATCCTGAAAGAGGAACAATGTGCCTAAAATAACAGAGTGGTCATCGTACCGGAGATATATGGCACACAAGTGTGCTGATCAGCACACAGGCTGACTGATTTTAATTAGACCTGAAGGCTCAGTAACTGCAGGGGCTGCTGCTGGACTCTGGTTTCATAGTTGAATATAACCGTCAGCACTCAGCCAATTTATGTCAAGGTTGTCCTACTGCATGAAATCCCTAAACAAATGAGGTGATTGGTGCCTGTGGCAGTAAATATAGTGTGGCGAACCCCTCTACATGTCGATGGGATGGACAGAAAAAGACATAGTGGCAGTTAAGGATTATATTATTTCAACAATGTTTCCATGTTGAAGCTCTTGCATTTTGTCACAAGTCATGCTGGACTAAAATCAGCTCAAACACATGATCACATTGTATAACATATATTACAGAGATGCTCTTACATAGTGGCCTCACAAACTTTTTCTCTGTTTTCAGAGCACTGCCTCAAAAGCGGCTGAAGCGCAGGTAAGCTGATCCAGTTCAACATGTGTGTATGTGTAAGATATAGATAAAAAAAATATTTATATAAACTTAAAGATTGATTTAGACTTAGAAACTGCACATACAGTACCATTGTGAGTGTTTCACTGAAATACCTTCACTTACCTTCCAGCCAACAATTAGAATCGTGTTAATCAGTTACAGTAAGTGCACAAGTAATTTGACCTGGTATTTGAAGGCAACGTGTTAAACAACAAATGCACAATACAGAATTTAAAGCAGATGCTTGACAAAATGTTACAGAACCTCACAAACTGTGAGAGCAGTCACACTGTACTGCATTGCAACCACATATACATACTACAAGCACACTATATAAGAATAGAATAAGTCTAACGACGGCAGCTTTTGTATTTGAACTACATAAGTTCACATTTTGTTCATGCACATACATAACTGAATTGAATGATGACATTGAATCAAGGGATTTTGCCTTTTGGTTATTTTTCAAATGTATTTTTAACTAGGGCAGTATTGGCATAGTTTGTAGCAGCAATATAATAGTCAGAGATGTACAGAAAGACGAGGGTGGTGCATAAAGATAGAAGTATCAATGTGACACCATCAGCGTCTTTTAAAAACGTTTGTGCATCTATGCACAGCCTTTGAAGATCACAGTGGTGTTGCACTGTGTTTGCAGGCGACACTGGGTTGCCTTATTCGTGTTTGTTAACTCAGCTGTTAAGCTGCATGTCTCGACTGTAGTAATATACACATTCAAAATGTCACTATTCTTTTGGTATAGCCTAAATCAAACGATGCTGATGTCTTGATGATGCAGTAATGGTTTTGCATCTGTTGTATTACCCGTGGCTCTGGCTCTCCTGTGGTGAAACATCCTCGTAGAGGATTACTTATCACCCGCAGTTTCACCGTTTCTGTATACTGTGAAAGCCAGCTAATTGAGAATCAGGACATTTTGAAGCCACGACCCTTGGCATTCCCTAGTCTCACTCAAACATGAGGTCATATTTGGCCATTGTTCATTATTCCATTAATTCAACTCAGTAGTTCAGCGTAGCAAAAGCTCTAAAATACACAGTGTAATGTGTCTGCAAAGGAAGTCAGCTCAATGTCTGAACATCCAGGATAAAGCCCATTTCTCATACTGTAATCTCTCTTATGACACACTGGGAACAACTCATTCTCTCCCTCTCTCTGTCTTTCTCTCCTGTCTTTGTGCTCAGCCTGTAAGGAGTCATCTGTGGACTTGATACTTAAGGGGAAATCCTTGTTCATAGGAGGTTTATCTGTATGGGATGGGACGCTCTTCATCTATCTCTGCTGAACGGGGGGAGTGAAGTGGCGATAAAAGGAAGTGAGACTTGGCTATGCTGCAGATCTCCTTTTTTTTCCCTCTTCAATTTTGTATATCTGAAATAAATGTTGTAGCCAAGTGTGGTGTAAAATGGGACTTACAATTTTTAAACAGTTTGTGTTCATCAAAAACTACAATGAATGTTTTTTTTTAACAAGCATCAAGCTGAAAATATTCTTAATACCCAATGGTGTAAAAAAATGTTTTGTGTATCCTTGTCAGAAAATGCAGCATATTTTATAACTGTTTTGTGTAAAATATTTATGCAGATTTGTAACTTATTTTTATACCATGAAAATGCTGGTGTTCTGTGGATTTTTGTGAAGGTTTTGAATAGAACCGTATTTACTGTGATACTCCATGTTAACTGTCACTTGTAGGGATATTTGGACATTTCTAGTTGTAATTACGTTGTACATAACAGAAGTCTTAACAGATTATCCTATTTATACTTACTGAATGCAGTACTGTTACCCGTGTGTATGACAATGAAGTGTGAGGTTGTGCCAGTCATGTCAGACTTGGATTCAATGCGATGCAAATTGTTACAGGAGCAATAACTCAGTAGTTAAGGGCACTACTGCGTAGCTCTTAATCTCAGCCAGTCTGTAGACACTACAGCATAAAAATGACTCGGACATTTCAACACGCACTTAAGTTGGTGTGATATACACTTTTTTATCTCCCCACCTCCTCTCCCCCAAGTAACATGAACTGTGTATATCATAATGGTTATGATAACTTTACATCACTGCTACTTAAGCACTCAAGAATTATTGTTTAAAAAATTGTGTTTTCTACTGTGTGTTGTCCCTGTTGGAAATGGAATATTTGTTTGTAATAAAATGGGGAAATCGACAGATGTTGACAAACGCAAGTTGTTTGTACAGATGAGGATGCAAGGTGTTGAACTGGCAGCAATGTATCCATTGTGGTATGAATATGAGTTCCTTATGTGTGCGTTGGAGGGATTGGCGGGGTTATTTGGCGTCCATTAGCAGAACAGCTTTGGGAGCATGCTGCGGAGGAGCTAATGACTGGGCCAGCAGGGCAGAACCCCTGCCAGCCTCAGCTGTTAGTGAACATGCCTGCAGAGACAACGGAGTTCAGGGAGAGGTCTTCTATAATATGGCTGTCCTGCTCTTCAGTCTTATGCACTTACACGCTCACATATATAAAACTGACAGTAATATAGGACTCCAACATGTGCTATAATGAGGTCTTCAGGTGTTGTTTCATTTTTTTGTGGAGCAAAGCACGGAAAGTTTAGTGGCCCCCTGTTGTGTTTATGAGCTATGGTTTATGTCTCTTTAATGACCGCAAGGGTCTGTGGCAGCTCGTAGAACTTTTTTGTGGCAAATTGATAAGAGATAAGACTAAGACATGAAGGCAGCACATTCTTCTGTCATTAGAAATGTCCTTCAAGTGGCAACATCAGCCCAACTTAGATTTTGTGCATTAACCTTGTCATGTGTCAGCAAATGTCTTTTTTCCTGGGGTCTTGGATCAAGACGGGCTGGTTTGATTATTTCTGAAACTGCTGACCTCCTGGTAATTTCACGCACGACAGTGTCTAAAGTTTACTCAAGATGGTGCTAAAAACAAAAAATCATGAGCGACAGTCTTGCAGACAGAAATGCCTTGTTGATGACAGAGCTCAGAGGAGGATGGTCAGACTGGTTGGAGCTGACAGAAAGGCTATGCTACTCAGATAACCGCTCTTTACAAATGTGGTGAGCAGAAAAGAATCACCTTGAACCTTGAGGCTGATGAGCCACAACAGCAGAAGACCACGCCAGGATCCACTCCTGTCAGCCAAAAACACAAATCTGAGGCTGCAGTGGATGCAGGCTCACCAAAACTAGACAGTTGAAGACTGTAAAAACGTAGCTGGAGTGGCATAGCCTACTAGAGTATTGTTGTGGACCTTTATGGCCACAATTTACCATCCTCTAATGGATACTGCTCCAGCATGATAATGCACCATGTCACAAAGCAAAAGTCATCCCTAACTGGTTTCATGACAATGAGTTCATTGTACTTCATTGACCTCCCCAGTCACCAGATGTGAATCCAGTAGAACCCCTTTGGGATGTGGCAGCGTGAACGTGTATCTGACATCTGCAGAAATGATAAGATGCAATCATGTCAACATGGAGGAGTCTCAAAGAAATGGCGAATCCATGCCACGAAGAACTGAGGTTGTTTTGACAGAGCAAAGGGAGGCCCTGCCCAGTATTGGCATGGTGTTCCTAATAAAGCGCTTGGTGAGTGTATTCTTTTTCAGTTGCCAACAAATGTAGTCAGGTCAACTTCAGCCAATGAACTCATTCAGTCAAAACCGCATTCCTATACTCCTACAGAATGGATTCAATCTTCATTATATTACAAAGAAAGAAATACTCGGATATCTTTTTCTAAAAACTTCTGGATTATCGTACTTGAATCCTTTTCACAATTTGACTTCATGAAGTTGATGTTAGGTGATATTGGTTTGGTCAGATTTTGCTGTATTGGTTTGGAGAGGCAAACAAATTAAAACTCACTGTCCAAAGTTTCATGACAACTGGGCAGAAAAAATTGAAAATTGAAGTATATATTTAGTCCCTGTTTATCCTATTTTAAGTGTGGGACTTACCACAGGATCACATAATTTAAGTCATCAGTTAGCAGGAAGTTCTCAATGATAAGCCCGTCCTGTGAGCGGAGTGCACACATCACACACAATAATTCAGTTGCTCATGAGTCATGGTGCAAGACAGTTGAATAGACCTACAGTTTCTTGAGTGAATAACATTCCCACAGTTCTGTCGACGACACTCAACTGATTAATTTCAGACCATTCGGCTTTGACAAAGTTGTCCAAGAGTCCATGGGGCCACATCTTTCTCTAATAATGATCACAATTGCTCAGTAGGAAGACGTGTCCTTTTTTTCTCATCTGCAATGTACTCTGTGCTCTTGTTTTTTTGGCTCTGACAATTCCTGTTTGCGGCTATATTTGTTTAAACAGACTGCTTCTTTGCCTTTGTGTTCTGCCCTCGATTTTTTTTTTTTTTTTTCCAGCATTGTTGAGCTGTAGCAGGAAGAATCTGCTTTTGACAGCATGTCTGCTGATCGAGCCTCAAATCTAGCACCATACTTTATTTTGTTTCTTTTAAAATTACTTGTAACCTTAAAATGACTGTGTATATTACCTCAACAATTTACTATGAATTACTTGACAAACGTATATTTCGTTATTTCATAGGTTTATTATCTTGCTGTGCCATAAACTTGACCTGAAAACATTTAATTTGATATTATTGAAAATGACTTTATAACTTTGATATTAAACTTTTTTTTTTTTTTTTTGCTGGAGTTGGATTGAGTATCCACATACTGTATGTTTAATGTCATCTTTTCCGGTAGATCATATTGATATAATTTCCCACAAGTGGTGATCTGCAGGATGTTTTGAATAATAACAACAGCACATTGTTACCGAGCTCTTGTCTGAACCGTGACTTCAGAAGTTCAGAAGTGACATCAGTTGGAGCAAACAGAATGATAGAAAGACTGGCAGGCGGATTTAGAAAGCAGACAGCAGCACCGCCTGCAGAACCTAATCCTGCCACAGCCTGTCTGTGAAACGCTGGGAAACTTCCCCCGAAGTGACGTCTGTTCACTCAACCCAATGAGATGAGCTTCCCCCCCTTCATCTCATCTTCCTCCAAACACCCATTATGATGCCAATCCCTTCGCCTCTATCTCCATTGGCAAATCCCAGATAAGTAGTTTTTGTTTTGGATTAATCACAGCATGTTTGCAGATGTGAATTTATTGATGACACATACTTTAATACTGAAGTTGCACCAGATATGGAAGCACAGTCTGTACTGTGACATGTGAACCTCATTAAGCCAGCCCATTAGTCATGTATCTATGTTGTCCACTGGTTCTGTAGTCCAACTGCTCAAACCTGGAGCCCTTCCATTGTCTGCAGCTCTACTTACACTTGGTCCCGAATTATCCATCTGAGTTTCTCATTGTGCACAAAATCTTCCCTTTGCTTTGGCTGCATGCACCGCTGTCTCAGTGAAGAATGAAGGCATTACATCAAGAACAAAAGCGATGAGCTGCTGCTCCAAATCCTGGACTGGAATTGTTTTTCCTCACCATCTCACATGTTTCAGAGGGAATCGCAAGGAAATGAGTGGGACTTGTTCACTGGAGTATTTTTGTATAGGCTGATCAACAAGCCTTTAAAGTTAGGAGCAGTGGTCGTCATAATAATAATTTTCAGGTAACAGTTTTGTGACCAAAACTTCTTTTTACTTGTTACTTCATGCAATCTACATACATGCCACACCCCTGGTTTAGATAATAATCTTTTTGTCCTTTGGATCAGCTTCTTGCCAAATGTATTCTTTTTCAACAACATCATCTCAGTGTGACAACAGGCCATATAAGGCATTCATGCAGGGAGCTGGAGCAATATGCACATGATGCGTGCCTGCAAAATTAAGGACATGGGCATATCAGCTGCAAGACAATTTGTAAACTGCCTAAGTCTTTCATCTGCTACAGCAAAATACCCTAATGGTCTTTTTATTGAGTGGCCTCTCCATCTCAGTGTTTTACTTTTAAGTGTATTTGAGATGTCGCAAGTCTGTGTTGTGACATAACTGTCCATCCATAGCTTCATCTCCTTGTATTATTCATTCTGATGGGTCATTCATTTGTTTAAGCACTGTGCACAAATATATTTTGACAGCTTCGGACCCTTCCATTATTGCAGACTGCGTACTGGAGAAACGGTCAATAATCTATCCTTAAGTGGCCCTGACTGTTGATCCCTCCTGTCAACACAAGGACCTGATCCTGTCTAAACATCTTCCAGCTGGGGAAGCCAGTCAATCCTCAGTTGTGGTCTCTAACTTGCTATCCACCAGGTTATAGAACAGATGATCCCTTCTTTCAGTGTATCTCAGATTTTGTGGGCCTCAGGAATTATTCTCCACTCATCACAGAACGATTTGTCCAATAATGTTAGAAGGATCCGTGGCTGCAGTGTTTGATCACAAGTTATTATAGAACCGTGCCGTACTGAATCTAAACTTATTAACAGATGACCATAGTGTAACTTGAAAATAGAGATATTTGGCTTTAAAAACGATGTCAAAAGATCAATACCGCTGTGGAGCTAGAGCCAAGAGGTGAGAAGTTTACAAAACAACTGACCTGACTCTCTCCAAATGCAGAAATCTACCCACCAATATGCCTAAAGCTCAGTAATTAACACATATGTTGTTTAGTTTCATTTATTATTGATTAAGCATCGATGTTGATAAATACTGATATTTTGAAATATAACATTAGTCCTGTAACTCAGGAAAAAAACTGCCTACCTTTTTATAGACATAGAACCTACCCAGTTCCCACCCCAAGAGAAAAAAACTCTAAGCCCCACTTTAGATACAGTATTATTCTGTCTTTTTTATATGATGACCTTTCATATGCTGCAACTTTTCCAAACTCTGTCACCCAGTCCTGAGAGTTCCTGAGAGTAGTTTCCTGTCTGATCAGTATTGCCGTCTCGGCAGATAATATAATAAATGTAAAGTTTTGAACAGAAAACAAACTGCACACCTGTGGTGTTAATAATGTTACTGTGACCTATTTAGTTTGCTTAATCTCTACATACATGTATAAAGGTAATTACATAGCTTAATATTAACTATTTATTTCTTGATGAAGTATTTCTTTAAAATATCAACCCTGTCAACATCCTTGATATAGTGTCCCAAAGAACCACATGGCTGCTCTCTTGGTACAATCAGTCTAATAGACTCCCAGTCGACATCTTGCAAATATCACAACAGGACCGTCAGAGGGGAGAGTCAGTGTGTAGAGGTTATGTAAGTCATCATTACAGTTGACCTGCAAGCAATGGGACGGCCTGCATTAATGAGTTAATGTCAAGCTCTGTTTTCGTGCTTGCCCAAGACTCATTCACTGCTGCTACACTCAGGCTCTGCTACAGTGTCGAATGGCCCTTTGGCCATTTACCCAGCATCATGCTCCCTCTCTACTCTCCCATCAGGCTGCGTAGCTGAACAATAGTAACAGCTTTTATTTATAGATGATAGTATTTCATCAGATCTGCACTGTGTCATCAGCACCGGAGGAAAGACGGCAACAATGGGAAGAGAAAGCGGCACTGTATATTTGATTGGGGCATTATGTGTTTCCTATTTCGGCTCAGAGTAATGTTCTGAGCTTGGATTAGTTGTAAAAAAAAAAAAAAAAAATGTTTTTTTTCATATATCACATCTCTTCTTTCATGTGTGTTTTCTGGTTGTGGTGGGAATAAGTGAGGATCTGGTCGGATTAGATTCAGCAGAGAGATAAAACTTCCGACCTCCAGCTGGTGATCATCATACGACAAATAATCACCAGCATAAACATAAACCAATTATGCCTCGCTTCCTCACTGGCTCCCATTTATGTTTCTGGCCTCTGCTTGTGATTTGTTTTCCTTACTTTTATTTATTCTCATTTATTTATCTGTAAATCAAGTTTTTACAGTTTTGTGCTACATACAGTGATGTGAGAGTTAATTCACACGACTTATTTCAGTTTACAATAGAGGATGCACAACTTTGTGAGAAAAAAATAAGAGTGTAAACAGATTTTGGGAGCCTATATGTCTACATTCCTGATTCCAGCCCAGCACCAGCATGAATCCAGACGAAAACTTAAGTTGTTTCCACGTTCTGTCTTAATTGTGGCAGGTTGACAGGCTGATTCATGAGGGGTCAAGGGCAGTGGACGGGATGATAGTGATTGCAGCGTGCTGTGTGGTGATGACGGATGCAGGAATAAATGGTTAGCGCTGTTTTCTGTGTTCTGAACTCGCGCTCTGGGGAGAACCAGTTAGTGATGGCACATTAGCCATGCCCAGCGTCAGCTTCTCTTTGACCTCATGTGAAACAGAATAAGTCTCTCTTAATTCTTTAGGTGCTATGCCATAACATATTTCCCAAGCATATGTCTCTGGAGGATTGAGGTTGTGTGTGACTGAGGTCACAACCATATGGGAATAATGTCATGCTCCTTATCTTCCTTTTAACCATTCCCCTCCTGTCAGATTGCTTGAGATCATCCTCAACATCAGACAGAATTAAAACTACTTTCTCTATCACAAAGGGGACACATGAGAGAGAGGGGGAAACACTGTGCTATTGTACAAGATAATGCCAAAAGTAATCACTCAGAGGACATCAGGTTATACACCAATCCTTGCCAGGGCAGTATGGCTTACACTCATCAGCATTATCTCCACATCAGTGGCCTCTCCCCCATCGTCACAATAGGTATCAGTGGAGTAATTGGGGCTTGCTGGTTGTGTTGAGTTTCCACTTCTGTCTAAGCTGGACCCCTATTTTCTCTGATGATTAAATACATTTGTCCTTGAAATGTGATTGGTCCGCTACCTCTCCTCTTACAAACTCCCATTTTCCAGGCTTCAGCAAGTTATCAGTATTGTTGTCGTTCTGTGTGGTCTTTATATCTCACCCTCTCTCCACTCTCTCCTCCCTTCATTATCTTATGTTATCGTGCACTAGGCTCTGACAGATACAACTCTGTTTCTCTATTTCTCCACTCACATTAGCCAATATCTTAGAGTAAGATGAAAGTCCATCAATCCCATATGGATTTGGCAGGTCTGCCAACAGGAAATAGAATATGACGTGTGTGGTTTACCGAGTGTGTGAATTGCTCAATTACTGTGCACCAGTATGTTTCATTTGGTTTCACAGCAGCGCATCATGTACACATCACAGGGGATGTTGACACATTGCTGTCATATAGACAATAAACAAAGTAAAACATATGCTGCCAGGATGTTTTAACAGGTAATGTTATGGATCTTGCACCTTGCATGGATCGTGTTAGTGCATACCTGATACAACTCTAATGAGAACTGTTTATTTGAAACTGGATCTCTCTAAGCTACTCACAATCGTTAGTCAGGTGGTTGCAATCTGCACAATTAATAATCAATCTGGTGCCAGATGAAGCCAATCAGAACAGCACTGGACTAAACTGTCGGATTCACCATTAGAGAATTTAAAAAAAAAGTGCCTTAATAAAAGGATTACAGTAGAAAAAAATATTATATGAAAAAAACATTCAATCTGCTACATCACACATTCAATACAATGCATGAATTATCCAAAAAGCAATTATCATAATTCTGTTAACCACACTCAACTTGTCACAGTTGTATTTCGTGGAGATGAAACTGTCGAGCTAAGCTTGTTAGTTCCGGCTGACTTATAAGGTTAGTGTTTAGCTGCCTGCTCAGGTCAGATTACTTAATGCAGTGATGACCAGTCTCTCTCCCTCACACACACACACACACACACACACACACGGAATGGGCTTGTCACGCTTACTCTGGCATGGATGTTACCTCTTTCATCTAAGGGCCAGCCCACCTCTCTGAATGGGCTCCCCAACGCCAGATGCATTACCTGATATGGAAATATCTAGTGACTGTAAAAGTGAGTGGACGCTTGTGTCTTTTCAAACCATCAGAAGGCTCGTGTCCAAAAAAATAAAGTTCTCTACAGCACTTTTAGCCCTAGACAACGTGAGAGTGGCTCTGTTGCCAAGTACTGTGCATCCTTCCAAGAATGGCTGCGAGGGTTTTGTACTTGTCAGAATTAGCAGTGTTTGCAGACAGGTAATAGCTTACCCAACCATTAGCCTCTGATCTTTTTTTGCTAGAAGTGACCACTTGACAGCTGTATCCTCGAGATAACATCGTGAGACTCAGTTCTTCTTATATTTAAGATGTTTCCTTGAACACAACATCAGAAGATATCTAATCTCTGATGACAAAGCAGTAAATTCTGAACACTACTTTACTCTGTTTTTAGCTGACACAAGCCCAACATGGAGCTTTTAATGCAATGTCTCGACTGTTGAATGTTGCTTTTCCTATCTAAATCTATTTTCCAGGACTATATGTCATGTTTGTTTGTTGTTATTGGTCCCACTTGTGTGGTAAATCACAGTTGGGAAAACAATGGTTTAGAATGCAGACTTAAAAATGGAGGCTTGTATAAATACCTGAGCAGGATTAATGTTGGCTATCTGTCACTTTTGTTTTGGTCAGTGCATTTTCATCCAAAGGGAACCACTAATCAGATGCAGATTCCAGTTCAAAATATAAACACTGACACCATATTTATTCATTTAATGGATTCACTTAATGGAAAACTTATATCTTTACTCAGATTGGTTCCCAGGTCTACAGTCTCATCATCATGTCTTTGCTGATATAACCTTAACCTCACAATGAGATACATGACATCCACACATAGCAGCAGTGGCCAAAGGCATGATGACAAGCTGCCTCCTGCTCTCAGAGAGACTGAAGGAGGACAGTGATGATAAGGGCTGAACACAGACCACTGCATTGTGTCTTTGTGCTGCAGTTGGGGACGACACGTGGAGAGGGGCCTTTGCAGCCTCCTGCCTCTCAGGGCTCCTTTGGCCTGTGTATAATTGATGAGTGGAATAAGAGATGAGTTTGTGACTGTCAACCAGCCTGATGGGGATGGACAGAGCTCAAGTTTGGCTCTCCTCATCTGGCTGATGATGACAATGATGGGGATGATGATGCCTGTGTTTCTTCCTCGACTTTTTTACCGCACTCTGCTCGGGCCGTGCATCACCACTATCGTCACTGCTACCTCATCTGGATGGCAACACAAAGACAGAGGGACGTGCCAGAAACGAAGAGGCAAGGGGAGGAGAGAGGGACGAAGGCGGGGTTGGTGTGTGGGGGAGATGAAGAGTGCAAGAATGGAAGACAGATAAAAGGAGGGCAGAGGATAGGAGTGGGGGAGGGGGAGACTGCAACAGCTAGTGAATGGGGAAAAAAATCACTTAAAAGAAAAGATGACTTTCAGGGGAATTCATTTGGAGAACAAATAAGGCGTTAGAGTCAAAGAGTTTACAATCATGAGCAGCAGGAAATGATTCAGTAACATTGTCCGTAGCATCAGTTCTGCCTGGTGCATTAACTCTTTGGTAAAAGCAGTAGTAGCCTATGAGCTGACCAGGCAAAATTATTCTCACCTATATTCCTTTTTTCATAATTATACCCTAGTCGTTCTCCTCCCATTTCCCTCTAAATGGAGGCGGTGTGGGTAGAAAATTCATGGGGCTCATATGTTTGAAGGCAGGTCTTCCCTCATGAATATTATGAATACTATCATGACGAGGTCAACTGGAGTCACCAGGATTTGGTTTGCCATAAGCCTTTAAAACCCACGGTCTGATGGGATAGTTATTACATTGTGAGATGAGCTGTCTCTGCATGTACAGATCATTGTTGTTCCAGTACACAGCAGGGTCAGGACCTTTACTGTGCCTCTGCGCTCTGCTGAGCTTTCCTGGAGACTGAGATTGATGTGAGCGTGCACAGGTTAGGAGCAGGGAGAGGGAAAATGTCAGAATATGACCCTGTCACATAGGAGCCAACGTCTGGATATGAGCTGGCAGAGCTACCTTTAAACAGTGTACTACAGAAAGGGAAGGAGGCCAAAAAGCTAAAAAGCCTCTGACAGTTTTTGCCAGGCAGAGAGCAGGATTGAGTGCTACACTTTATGGGAAATTTTTATTTTGGAATATTTGTAGCACACCAGTTTAAAATACCCCAGAGGGAGCCTCAATGGCTACTTGTTTTTATATTTAGAATATCTATTTTCACTCTTACACTGCTGTGGAGTGTGTGATGGAATGATTTGGGTATAAATGAGCGCAGAGACAGGAGGTTTAAACAGTTATAGCCCTTTAACTCTGCTTTGTAGGAAATGTAGCAAGCACAATTATAAAGTAATGATAGCGATGGTGTGTGTTACATTTGAAATGTTAGGACAGCAGTGTGCCGTGGTATGAATACATTACAGAGGTCGTCTCTGAATCATTTTCAATCTGTGTCCCCTTTTTAATAACCATTCTGCCTTTCTGAGACAACAATTTACATATCAATGTGTTCCTTCAGAGAGGGATTACCAACAGAAGATGGACTTGTTACAGATTTGATGGAAAGAAGCGTTCTACAAATGGCTCATAAAGAAATGCATTTTCTTCCTCCCTGACATGAATGCTGATGCTAAGTTGTCATTGTAGCGTCCAGAGATAATTCAGCTCTGCTCGAAGTCGCTACAGTTTCCTGACAAAACTGTGGGGGGTTGTCCTGGCTGATGAATGATAATTCCCCACAACAGTTAATGAGAGAAACATTGTAAGATGTGATCTGTGTAGTTCTGAGAGTATTTACATATTTGATCATGTGAAAAAAAAAAATTCACATGTAGAAGCTTGTAGAATTATGTAATTTCAAGGTCATGATTCATTTTATTGGTGCCAGATGGGCCATCGTGAAGCAAAACAGTGTAAGGGAGCAGGTGGTGTCTGGGTTTTTGTGTGTTGTAATCCATATCCACTGCAAAATAAAAATTTAATCAAGACAACATTTCTTTCACCAATTACAATATAATCTCCTACATCAATTAGCAAATGAAAATTGAGATCTTCCAACCTTTCCATTTATCAGACGTTTGCTTTTCAATAGCTCTAAAGTGCAGAGGATTGTTATATTATTAGCCAAAAGTTAGGTGTTAATGACCTTCAGCTTTTTATGAATTCTTTCTTATGAATTCCGGGGACGTTGGTCTGTAAATACCCCGTTCTCTGACCAAGTGTATTGCCTCACAGGATTTGTCCTTTATAAAATTCTGTGAGTTACTGCAGTGGGTGCTGATAGTGGTGATCTTGGTCCATCAGTGTGTCAATCTGTGGATCCATCCACCACTTTGGTATCTTCACAACTACCTGCAAGGTTGCCACAACATTTTGTATGGATATCTCTGTCTCTGATTATTTTTTATGACTCCTGACTTTTCATCAGGTCAGTAACGTCCCATGACCGGGGTCTGTTTTTGCATGCTCCTCACCTTCCTGTATGCTTGCAGTAGACAGCAGCGCCCGCCACAGTGTTGCAGAGCATGGGTTGTGCAAGTATTTACACATTAATTGTTGCGGGCAGTGGCCAGACTTTGATCCATTAAAAGGGGCTTCAGACGCTATTTTCTAATAAGGATGTTCATCGTCCTTCGTGGATAAATCCTAAACATTCTTTGTGACCGCCTGTTGAACCCCAGTTGTAAACAAGAAGTAATAGATTTCCATGAAATTCACTGAACAGCTGGGTGCTTGCTAGTGATTGATCTGTTTTCAGTTCAGACTTTCTCATTCCCCTCTGACCATAATGTCAGATTTGTGCACAAAATGTGCATGTTGTAACCTAAGATCCAGACTGTCATCAGACATTTATTCCCCAACCCCTTTTGATTTTTATGACCCCCGTGGCTTTTTCTCTATCAGGCCAACCTCACAAAAACTTTAGAGTTTATTCTTTTATCTTAATGATTCACTTTCAAATAGACACTTTTATGAAGTGATGCCACAGATATCTGATTTTTACAGGAAGACTTTCTGGATTGTTTTCGTTTTTTTTTTTGTTTTGTTTTTTTTCCAATTGAGACCACAGTGTACATGCATATGTCATCTACAGCTGCCTGTCTGCTCCGTCCTTTGAAAATGAAACAGAGACATGCTATGGGAATCTGCTGGTTTAGTGGATAGCTGCGGTGGTGCCATGGAGAAAGAAAGTCTGCCCTTTACACAACCGCTGGGACTGGGTGACTGACGTTTCTGCTAATGCCATCACATGAGCCGTGCCATTTCAATGAAGACATGGACGGATGCCACCCTGTGCTCACACCACTGTGACCACACAGGAAACTCCATGTCTCTCTGTGTTTTCAAGTGAGAGCCTGTGGAGGTAAATTCTTATAGCCATCTATGGACGTATGCCGCCTTCTTTAATGTCATATGTTGAATTTTTCAAATGATCAACAAGTGCAGGTGACAGGAGGGAGGAAACGCAGTCGAGTGCAGTGTATATGCTCGGACATCGCGTGGCCAAACCCAAACATCACTTGGTGAAGCTTTTATATGTTGCATTTTATAGCTTCAAATGAATTTCAGGCATGGCAAGTTGCGTGTCTGAAAGTCATTTACAGCTAACATTTCGCATTGTGTTGATCTCAGACGAATCCCATCCGTTAACAATACATGGTTCACTTTTACAGCACTCCTTGTAGTCTGAAGGGAGTAGGAGCTCACAGGGCTCAAGGACTCTCTCTGCTCCCTGATAGACTGTACTCTCGCTCCTCTACTTTGTGTCTTTTGGGGGAAGGTGTTAGTTGGATATGAAGCAGGCGAGTAGGCAAGCAGTGCAGCGAGGGGAGCTGAGAGTTTCAGCTGAGTCCAGCGTTTTTCTCTCCACTCCCTGATGGCTCCCAGATGTTTTTTAAAGCAGTCACTCTCTCTGCTCTTGCTCTTTCTATCTTTTCCCCTCTGTGTCTCACTAGCGTTCCTTTCACATATTATGCCCCCTCCTTCTCTCTGTCCCTCCAATTTTCCCTCTCTTCAGGGATCACACCCTTCACAAAGTACTGGCTTCACCTTGTCTGATCGTAATCACCCCTCGTCAAATAAACAGTCATTCTCCACACTTGTTCTCTTTATTTCTCTTTTGCTTCTCCCCTTCTCCCTCCTCTGTATTTCCTCTATTTGCTTCTTTCTCTCTCCCTCATCATTCATCACTCATCATTCGTCTGGTCTGGTCTAGGAAAATGGCATACCATTCCTCCTATAATATACCGGACCATGTTATGTTTTTGCAGTGTTTAACCACAGAACCAACTACCTTCACCATCAAATGCATTGCACATGTAAAATGCATGTGATTCTAATGCACTCTAGCTTCAGTGAGATTCCTTCCTCCGCATATTCACCGGGACTCCAAAACATGGCAGACAACATCTTCAGCAGTTGGGTTTCCGTGCTGAAATGCCTCTGGTTGAAGTGCAGAAATAGCAGTTGTATTTGACTTGTGAGTGCTGTATGAAAGCCCCTTTCCTCAAGCATGAATTAGTGTATGTGTGTTGAAATGTAAAGACTCTTTAGAGAGATATGGAGAGGAGGATCGTAAAGTGAGTGAGAAAATCTTTAACCCTCCCCTCTCTTCAGTAGCTCTCCTCAAAACACAGGAACTTTACTCATATGAATGAAAACAACGGTCTCAGTGGGTGACTGCCAGACTCCATTCACCATGAACATGTGTCTATAGCCTTATAGGAATACACCGGTTACTAAGAAGTAATAAGTAAAATGATGGAAATGTATACTAGCTCTTAAATCAAGCGATAAATACAATCATTTTACATAGTGTGCACCTACATGGTAATTTTTTTTTAGACAAGTGAACAGACAGGTGAGTAAAAGCATATTAGGAGATTGTTAAATCCAAATACTCCACGTCAGTTTTTGTATCCTTAAAGATCTTGAAATACAGAACGTATTTTCCTGTTGGAAAAGTCTTTCTTTCTGCGAGACTTGAAAGTTGGCTTCCACTGGCAAAGAATATATGCTTTTCATGAGCACGAAGAACCTGAAAATAAGACCTTCTTAAAAAACATTTTTAAGAAGGTTTTTCATTCTGAAAACGATGCCCTCAACTTGACATGCTTTTGCATCTATCATGACTCCTCTTGTGTGTCTCTTTTTTTCCTGTTGTTGCTGATGCATTGTAGCATTTTATGATGTGCAGCTTTTAACATTTGTGCTTCTGTATGTGTTTAGATATGTTATGTAGTTTAGTGCATATTTCCCTAAAAATTGATGCTTATGCTCTTAAAGCATGATTGTCCATGAGGGACGCTCTAATCGCAGTGAGTAGTCTTAAAAGATAATCTGTGGCTTGGCTCCAGCATATGAGCTATAAAGTTAATGATGCATCATATACTGGGATAACTGACAGCTCCAAGGGGAATTACAATGTCTTTTTAAGTGCTGATATCACACACAACATGTCAGAAGCTACTGATTAGATTTGGACGAAATTTAAGGGATTTATTCGTCTCATTGTTCTACTTGGGCATATTCAATTACCCTGATGAACCTAAGGGGGACACCACACTATTTTGCTGCTTGTACGACCTGCACAAGATTTTCTGTATGTCAGTGTTGGCTCTACTTCCTGTTCTCCTGCCACACAGAACTGAATACATAAGGTAGTAATATTTTTAATGCATTTCACTGATGCACTACAACTCTACAACATCATAAGCAGATTGCTGTAACAGTAGATTTCTATCAGGGAGATCTGTGACATACAGCTCCTTCATTCTGTTTTTCCTTTCTCTCTCTAGTTACAGGTTTCACATGAGTGTTCACTGACAGACACTGAAGTTGACTGTAAACACTGTGATATGTTTTGATGACGCACAACCCACTGCAAGCTCATTGATATGGAAAGGGAAATGAGGGCAGGGGCTTCCTCATCAGCAAACTCATTCCTGTGATGTTGACCGAATGAACTCCAGATTCTAACACATAGCACTGAAGTGTGTGTGGGCAGATGTGCATAAATGGAGATAAAGTCCAAAAGTTAGTTAGTGCAGACAATTTGAGTTACACTGATGTACTCGACCCACTGCAACATATATCCAACGCTCTTTGCTCCGCTGCCTCTCTTTAAGCAGAATTTGTTAAACAAGCTTTACTGCTAACAGTCCAATGATGGCAGGTCAGTAAAGCTTCCCGATGCATCTATGTATCTATCTATATATCTATCTATCTATCCATCTTTAAAAAGTGGAGCTCCTATTTTCCACTAATGCTGCAGCATTTATACCTCAAAGGTTATGGCACCGCTGATGTACACCTCTACAAAAATTAACCACGGCATTGATGGTGCTACCACATGGGAACTGCAAGAACTGTGATTAGCTGCCTATGTTTTCCCTACATGTTTCTGCTGGTGGCATTCATAGGGAGTGAGGCCAACATTGAAACATAATGGCTGCACAGTGGTAGTCTGTTATTCAGTAATAGTGAAATAAGTTTTTCAAGTGTTTGTTGTCTGGATGTAACTCTGGTTCAATTAATAATTAGAAGTAAAAGAGAATTAAAGAATATAAACACAGTTACTATGTGGACTATAAACCATGATACGGTCTGATCATAGGAGGTGATATAAACTGATGAAATCCAACTATTTTCTATAATTCTAAACCTACGCCTTATTTAGCTATAGCGGGACACCTGTTAACCCCTTGCATCAACTATAAATGTAGCTTTCGTCACACCCATTCCCAAGATTAAGCTAATGTCATCTATTGAACATGCTACATAACATTTAATTGGCTGAAACTGTCTGTTACAAGTGGCCACATTTTTAGGTGTGTGTGTGTGTGTGTGTGTGTGTATCTCAGTAGTGAATTGAGACGTTTGTGTTTGTCACTCCTAAATCTCTGTGCTGAGCTTTGGTGGATTCTTGTGGCCAAAAAAAGTAATGAGGTCAGAGCCAAACACCAAATATCAACTCTGTACAGTGTGTACTCTGAATTCACATAATTTGTTTCATGTGAGTTGTGCGTCTGAAATGGTGTCCGTGTAATTATGTATCACACAAATATGCAAACGTACAAAGATACAAGGGAGGAATGTCTCATACATTCTTTGAGCAATTACCACATTTTCCCTCCTTTAATTCCTATTTCACTTAACTCTTCAATGTTTTCCTATTTACTTAATCCTCAACCCCATTCTTAAACTATTAATGAAAGGCAGATATGTTTGTGGTCATGTTGATACTGGAATTTTGAGCTATGTGATTGAAGAAATCCATAGGGAGAATTTTTCCTTTTCAAAAGAGATGGGCATGAATGTAATTATCACACAACTGTGTCTATAATTAGCAGGAGTACAAGCTGGTGCACTTTAGCAAATGACGAATCGTGCTTCAGATTCTTTGAATCATATTGTTTTTTTTTTTTTCTTGTAAAAATGTTCATTATTGTTTGATGAACTGTTGACCTGCCGCTTCCCGAACCCATCTCACTCTGCTTATTTTTCTCATCATAACCCCCTTCTTGTTGTCTTCCTTCCTTTCTTCTTTATACATTTCTATTTTCCAAAAAGATGTTTACACTGCTGTTTTTTTTTCCTGCTCACACTCTCCCACTGATTACCACTTCCTTTAAAGAGTCCTTTTCATAATCTGCCCCTTCCATTCCCTCTCCTCCCTCTGTCCCTCCCTGTTCTTATTAAAAACTCTCCCACTTTAGTGCTGCCCTGGCCTGGGTCCCACTCGCCTACACTAAATGATCCAAGGCATCCTATCCTCTAGGTACTTTGACTCCTCTTTCTCCACCTTCCCTCTCTACCTCCTCCGCCTGTCCTCCCTCTCTTCTTCCCTTTCTCTCTCTCTCTCCCTCTTTTTCTCTCTCACTGGCTGGGGATGTAGGGAGTGACGCACGGCTCTGCTGTCAGGGAGAGATAGCAGACCTGACTCTGGCTGTGACGTCATTAGGTTATCTCAAAGCTGTCCTTCTGCAGAGCTCAGACCTACACACACACACACACACACACACACACACACACACACACTTGCCACCTCCACCTATAGTATTTGGCTGCGCACAAGCATCAAGATTATGGAGCTTCTGCTTGTAGTGTATGAGACATATGCACACACATGCAGTCATGTTTCACACCTCCAAAACCCCAGACCAATTATCAGTGCACATTTCTCAGTGCCACAGTCTTGCATACCAGCCAGACTCTGTGTAAAGCCTTCAACATCCATCCATCCCAGCTCTGCAGTTACAGTGAAATGCTCACAGCATTCCGTGGATTTGTAATTCAACAGCAACAACCATCCATGAACAGATATTCTGTTGGGATCAGACACACTAAAAAATGACGACTTGTACTACAGAATCTAAACGGCTCAAAACTCCAGCAACACTTTTAGTATTTAGAACAACTTAATGTTCAACCAATGAGTTCCGGTTTGTGGCCTTCATCAGGGTCACCACAAAACACACCACAGATAACATTAAAATTAGGTATAAATCAGAAAAAAAAATCAAAAACAACTAATCAGCCAATGGGGCTCCTGCAAACATGGGTTGGGCATATGGTCATGTGGTTTTAGGTCAGTCATTGTCCCAGGCTGGCATAGAGATGAAGGGAGTGTCCTATAGAGGACATCGGTGACACCACATTTGGTGCTAAGGGGTGGCATTTAAGTTTGTGCAGTAGAGGCCTTTCAATGTGACATAGCCCGTCTTTACAAACACACATAAAAAGTACTATATATTGAAACTGTAATAAGATCATGAAAACTAAAGCATACAAATACATAACTTCATCCAAACCACAAAAATGTCAAAACTGTTCCCTTCACAATTTCCCACAACCCAAGGTGACATCTTTAGGGTGTCTTGTTCTGTGCAACCACCAGTTCAAACCCCCAAAATGTATTAAATTTACAGTGATGTAAACACAGAAAGGTAGAAACCAATCTAGTAATTGACTCATTGTTTTAGCTCTAAAACAGAATAAGATATGGTAAAAATCAGAACAATAAACAGAAAAACCAAATTCACCAGTCTGTGATGCAGTTGTACCAATAGAGAGTGCATGTTGAGATGCCAAGTACAGCCCTGCTCCAAAGACAGATGATGGAAACGCATCCCAGCTGTCAAACCATGATTGGGGTTAATTTGGAACCAGTGAGCTCCATTGCTGCACCATCTCCTCCAGTAATGGGAGGAGAGGTGTGCTGTGTTTTCACAGGTGGGCAATGGACCCAGAATATCCATGATGGATGGATAGGGAGGTATCAACCCCTGGACAGCTGTTTCATAAAGGCTCTCAGTTTGTAATTAGGATCTCTGCATATGAATTCATGAATGTTCTTTTTGTTTGTTTCTCTATTTTTTCTTTGTTTTTCTCATCAAATGTAAATTTTCAAGTTCTGTCTCAAATATGAAATAAATTTACTGTATAATGGCAGTGCATGGGTTAAAGTTGGTCAAATTATGTTTATTCATTTGACATTATCATTTGGGATGCAGTCCCTTATGCCCTGTCCAGTTTGAACCTTTTGTAATATGCCGTGCTTCTAATACAAAGGTAGTCTTTGTTCTTCTTCTTTGTTAATGTGACAGCATTTATCCCTGAGGTGCTGTCAAAAGTACGCCAGCTCTACAGAGAGCTCCACAGGAAGAGAAAGCATTTTTTTTTTTCTAATAAAATTTTAAATGCCTGATTTCACATTTACAGTCAGTCTTAGAGTAAACCCCAACTGGGTCCCAAACTGAAATGAACCCTTACCCACAAAGCAGAAAATAGGGCCACTCTCAATATTCCTTTGAAGTGGAAAATCAGGCAATGGTGAAGTTGAGTGGGTTTGGGTGGGATACACATGAATAAAATTGGACGGCCCGCTTTTTTCCATTTCATTGAATTCAGATCAGGACATCACGCCAACTCTTAGATGTGTCGCCGAATTTGGCAATGCCAATGATGGCAGGGACAGCTGTATCCAACAGCCTCCACCTCCATTAGAATGGAAAACACAACCAACCACAACATTTCTGTATTTTGATCATACTATTCTTTGCTCAGTCAATCAGTCCCTTTATTTTTTGAGATTCATACTCACTGCTGCTTTCTTTAAAAAGAGTAAAGAATGTTCCAAATTTCATATTGTTGTTCTCAAGATACGTTGTCATCATTATCCTGTCCAGCACTTGGCTGAGAGGGAACCTTGGTCTTACCAGAACTGGGACAGCCAGATGCAGGCAGATGTTTGGAGTGATGTCTGGGTGCGGTCAGGGACTATATCAGAGAAAAATAGAAACAGCAGGACAGGCTTCCCCAAAGTAATGACGCTGGGTATAATAGCAGAGCTGCCGAGGGGCTGGGATAGATGGAGCCCCTGCCTTTTCTTTTGTGTTCTCCAGCTTACATCAGCCCGCCATGATGTAACACGGTAAAGGAGAAGAGGCTCATAATAGACATTGCAATGTTACAGGATAGCACTTTGAACATGAACCTTGTGTGAGAGCATGATGTGACATTTGCAGCTTGTCAGGAAAACTCGAATCAGAGTTTTCTTTTAAATCTGGGGCGTGGAGCTCATAATACTCTGACCATTTGATCACACTCTCCCTCTGTTCGCTCACTTTCAGTTGAATCTGAACTGTGTGGAGCAGGAACAGTTACAGTAGTGTGAATTTAGAAATGCCAGAACCTGATGAAATACAAAGAAGATCAAATGTACTGAGTAGTAGAAATTTATCATGAGTGAAGAACTCTACTCCTCATATCAAATCAATTTATACAGGTGTTTGTTGATACTGATGGTTTGTGATGCATGTGGTAACACTGTGGCACGTATCAAGCTGTGGATCCTACTGTTGTCGCAGGTGCTGATGAACAAACCATGTGAATGATGGAGTCACTTCTAGTTTCAGAACTACCTTGAACTTGTCAATGGTATTTCTGCACTGAAATTTCATGTTACTTTCTGGCTGGCAAACACGCCGACGCCAGTATATCTGTGACAAGCTAATAGTGGCTGGTATAAATAGCAATTGAGCTCTGCTGCATTGTTACGATGATTAAGATAAGTATTTGATTTGTATTATTCACTTTTGGGTCATTATCAGCACCAGTATTGATCTGTTGTGTTTGGTCAATCCCAAGTTATCACACAGGAACTTGCCTGCCACATTTACTATAGTCTATACTGTAGTGAACAATAAGACACATATAGTAATAACAATCAGTCAAAACCTGTTACTTACATTTACATTTTAGACAAACTTTGCATCCAGTGGCCAAGTAAGAAAGTGTTCTGTTCATTCTTTTTGTATTGCAATATACTGTACACCAGTCTCATCTGCAGTCAAGCCATATTCAATGAAACAGCTCTTACATGTACTGTATGTAGCAGATACACCTGTGGTCCATTTCTCTTCAAGTATGCAACATGCATTGATGTCTTCCGTAATGTTCTAGATGTACTGATTTCCATGTCCGCATACAAATCCACGTCATTATGCCAAGGTTGATTTATTGGAACCTATAAGTAATTCAGAAGCATAAACAATACCATAAACAATGTATGAGCGTGACAACTGAAGAAAGTTAAAAGTGAACTGATTACATGGAGAACGAATGGGAGGAAGTCACCTGAGAATGCTGTCAGTCACTTTTGATTACATTAGAGCGCTCGCCATCATCATATATTCATCATCTTAAAAGAAACAGGTATAAAGATGTGACACTGAAAATAGATTAAGCATCCTTGTTCTTTCATTTTTTAACGATTCACCATGATTCAAACGAAAAGAAAATGCTGAATCCACGCATGTAGGATTGTTTGGCTCTATAGTGGAAGTATGTGCTCAGCCGAGTGCCATTCTATTTATAATGCAGGCATTCGTACATGATCCAGAGATTTTTACTGTCTGGCCAACATGAATAAAAGAGAATCATTTAAACAGTATGAATGAATGGGTGGAAATAGAAATAGCTTCAAAGATGCTAAAGTGTTTTTTTTTTTCATATTTCTGGGCTCCTTCTTCCTGAATGCTCAACACACCTGACACAACACCAGGTAGCACAATCGTCTTTTGGCATTGATACATACAGTAGGCAATGTGTAGTGATGACATTCCTATCTTTTTTGGATCACATTCCTGCAGGCGTGAGTAGAGTGATTCATAGCTCATCTGACTGTTCGTCAAAGGAAGGAGAGAGCAAGGAGATGGGCAGTGACCTCAGTCCCTCTGTAGCCTCAGATGTGCCAGCGAACCTGTAGCTCTCTCATTTATCATATAAGGGAGAAATGAGCGATCTGAAAAAGGAAGTTTGTCTCTTCTGCTGCGAGCAGTTAACCTGGCAGAGGGAGATGAGAGTGAAAGTTTGGTTCTTCTTCTCTGATCAGAGGCGTCACAGAAGACAGAGACAGTGCCAGAGCCAGAGCTGGGAAACAATCTCTTCATTTCTTGACATCAAAAGATTGTACTGCCTGTGAAGGTAATGACTCTAAAGAGGACAGGGAAGAGATTAGTCGAGAGCTTCAAATGGAAGACAGTTAATCGTGTCCTCAGTTTGCTTTGGCTAGATCCTTTCCTTACTGAGACAGAGATGTCATAGAGGCCAATGACCAATAGAGACAAATAGCCCCAAAACCTTATCCAATTTCATCAGTCACCCTTTACCTTCCTGACTCAGTAAGGATTGTGAGGATTCACATTATTTGACACTGCAATTTTACCTCTCACTGACTACATATCCACTCAATTAAAGTTGTTGCCCAGTTAGTTTTATCATGACACTGTGAGACTGTGTCTGAGGAATTAGTTTGGTTTTAAAAATAAGATTTATTTTGTTTATTACATTTTGATACCATGCCAATGGTGATTCAAACTACTGTATAAACTATGAATGAATTTTCAAACCACTGAGAACATGTAAGGGTTCAGTCTGCTAAAGGCAAAGTGACTATATCTGTTCCAAAAGGCACTTGAAGGCATGGTGAAAAGCCTGCTGTCACAGAGAGAGGTAAAAGGCATCGAATTCTGCAAATGAGAGTAATTGGACAAACTGGTGCGTGCATCGTCAAACCTTCGCAACTACGTAATTGGGCCTGGCATGGGAACCCAGCGCGTGCCTCTCAAAGTTTGAAACGTCAGTCTGTGGCTACACTAACTGTTGATGATTGACTTGTTGGTCTGTGGAACCCACGATCAAATCACTTTTTTTTCCACCTCTTTCCACTGCACACTAGCTGCCAGAGAACCGACTTATTTCTAAATACAGGAAGAATGAGGAGGCAAATAGAAAACAACAACCCTAACCCGTGCTGTTCAATGGCGATGAAGCTGTATATTGTAAATGTCAATATACATTTGTCCACAGCCAACACTACAGAGTAATTGCAACTACCGCAAAAACAAGAGCATAACTTATTGGCAAATCTATGCACAAAGTGGGTGCGCTTGTGTTTAAAAAAAAAAAAAAAAAATCAGACACAGCACCTCCAATTCTGATGCTGGAGAGGTATATGTGTGTCTATGTGTGTGTGTGTGTGTGTGTGTATGTGGGGTGGGGTAGGGGTATCTGGTCATATCTACCAGATGGTAGATAATCCCACCAGCACTTTGTTTGAAGCACATCAGTCACATCTGTTTCTGTTAAGTGAAAGCCTCCAAAATGTCAACTGCTCAAGGCCTGAAAAAAGGCCTTCAAGGTGGTGAAGGTGAAAAGCCGTCAAAGGTGCAAACAAAGGGGAAATTACATTTTTCTGTAATTTCATGAATCCAAAGTGGATGGGGTGGCGAGCAACAGCGCGGTTTGCAAGTGAATGATCATAATTGTTGCATTATTACTGTTGCATTATTGTGCATTATCAGAATTTTCTTATGGTTATGGATTAATGTAACCACACAGGTTACACACATTGGTGTCTTCACTGTGTGTATAGTGCAGATAACACTTCTGTAAATGTGAACACTATTATGTATAAGTTCATATTCTATTGTTCGTAGTCAGTAGTTTTAATTGTAATAATGTAAGCTGTATCAAAGCTCACAAACGGATTTAAACATGAAAGGTCCGTCTTGACCTTAAAAACAGTCATTTGAGTTTTTAAAAAGTGACAAATGAACAAACTTAAAAGCAGACTTTGAGTCAAAATCTTAAGTTATGGAAGTTATTTGAGTAAATACTAACTGACTTGTGAGACAAAGCTTCATGCACAGTTTGTAAAACTGGTTTCCTCTACGTTTCTAATTGCTTACCTGAAATCCTACACTTTTACGGGCCGCCACTCTTCAGGCTATCCAGTGATCAGTTAGATAATCTCCTGGTGTTATCAGCGTGACAGTAGAAGGCCAAACCCCGAGGTGGCTGTGATAGATGACTGTGGTGGCCTCTGTGCTGTTTATCAGACCTCATCCTTTTTACTGCCTGCATCTATCAGGCTCACAGTAGTTAAATACTGAAGATAAAAGCATATCGCGCAGGGCCCACATAAAAGCAGCCACTCCACTGATTTATTAGGTTGTCCTCCACCAAACATGTGTGATTCTCAGGGCCACAGTGCAATGACGACTGCCCCGCAACATGTCATGTATCCAGTGTTGTGTTGTAGCTACTGACAGCTCTATCCACACTGCCTCCTGGCAATAATTGTCACCTCCTTAATGGCTCTGTTTTTCTGCTTTGATGCATTTTCTCATGTTGGTGAAACATGGAGCTACTTGGAACATGATGTTCTTTAGTTGGCTGGCTGATGTCGCACTAAAGGCTAGCCGGTGGCACATGTAGCTACATAGGTTTGCCCCACAGGTGATTGTAGCGGTGCTGCTGCTTTTTATTCACTCTTTGAAATTCAAGACATTTCTTGATTTAATAGGACTTGGGGAAACATCTCCTGTGTCCTGCCCGTGGCTAATCTGAAGCTGACACCACAATGGTTGCTGAAAATGTGTTGCCTGCAGTTCTCCTCTCTATTTGATTGACATTTAGAGATAGCAGAGGCTGATGGAAAGGGTCTGTTTGCTCACAGTGATGCAGGAGGAGGTTGGGGAGCTGAGAGAAAGAGAGGGGAGAAGATAGACAGAGTGATAGAGAGAAAATGGGAGAGCAGAGCATCCTGAACTACGATAACCTTACGTCCTCTTCTGATGACACATGCTCCCATCTCTGACTGAGTTGATTATGGTGACAGCAGCCTTTGCTCATCTGAGTCCAGCCTCCGCACCACATTCCTCTGATGAAGACACTGGGAAGGAAAAACATTCTTTGTTGCTTGCTTTGGGAGCAATGCCTCCGTGTATCTATGCCTTTACTGTGTCTCGTTGTAGAAGAGGGGTTTCTTTTTATCAGAAAGAAAAATCTCCTTTTGAAAATATCATATGAAGGTTTTGATATTAGATTTTTTAAAAACTAGTTAAACAGGTTGAATTCTTTATTTTGCAGATCTGAATTATATTTTACAGGTATATTAACATGGAGAGGAGAACTGGACTTCCGTAAGCATCTAACACTTGTACAGCAACAGTAGAGTGTTGAAGTCATATATTATCCCCTTGTTCCACATTGTTTATGTTTAATGTTACCAATATTACTTGCAGAAGTTTTTTTTTTTTTTTTATGAAGGCAAATGGATATTCTTCCAAAAACATGAGAACTGATAATCACTGAGAAATTACCAAACAACACTTTATTTATGGAAGTATGAGAGGAAGTGTGCAGTCTGACTGGAGATATTTTCACCGAGCTGTTGATAGGGAGTCTGAGAATAAGTGCTCTTTGGACTCGCTGAGAGTTTTATGGCACTGTAGTGAACTACGATAACCTGCTGTCACTATGTTCCTACTGAAATGTTTGACTTATCTGATATGATAAGTTTTTATCATCTGAATTATTAGGTGTTGAATGGTTAGGTTTAGGGTTAAATAATAGTTACATGTCGTGTTAATTGTCTACTGTGATCGTGTGTGGGCTCAGATATTTAATGCCAAGGTCTTAGTTAATGAATGACTACAGTTAGTTTGTGCTACTGACTAAATGCCGAATAGAACCATAGATGAAAAAGATTAAATGTAATAATCTGTCGTCTTCATCACTGGTGAGGGCTTGGACGTCGGTTTTCTGAAAACATCTTACTGTGTGGTCGAGTGTCTATTCCTCTAACGCAGCTTAGTAGAGTTTGTTGGCTGCATCACAAGAGTGGAATGTATTGTGTGATAATGTGCCTTTTTGTTGTGAATATTTGTGTGTGTGTGTGTGTGTGTGTGTGTGTGTGTGTGTGTTTTAGAGAATGTGTTTTATTTTTTTATTTGACCGTTATTTATCCAGGATCGTCTCTGGAGATGGAAATCCTGGCAAAAATGTCCACACAGTATGTTACACAAACCAACATCCACAGAGGGAAGGAAAGTCAGAAAAGATGGAAAAAGCAATAAAAGGCATTATAAGACTTTGATGGGGACGGGCACATATATACTGAATGCACTATAATGTGTGCGTGCATATGACTGTTTGTGCATGCATGCATGTCTCAGTCTCAAGAGATTCTCCACAGCCACTGGCATTTTCACATTGCATCATGTTGTCTTAATTCTCTCTCTTACATGAGATCATGAAGGAAACACAGTGAGTGAGGCTATTGTTCATGCAGTTTACATTTAGTGGAACGTGATTCTTGCATGCATTTTAATTTCCTTCTTATTGGTCTTCTCATTCAGGAAATTTAACATGCATGCTACAGTAGACACAGAGCTGATATATGATTGGAATCTTCCAGCCTGACCACAACCACCGCTGCCGTCACCACCGCTGCCACAGTCCTTCTAAGAAATAGATCACCTCCAAATATTGTGTTATGTAACCTTTAAACAACTGCAGATTTCTCTCTGTGCTTCTTTCTTGAGAGACATGGGACCGCAAGCGTGCCTGGAGGCCAGAAGCAGATGATGGTCTGTCAGTTTGCGGACCCATGGTCAGGCCATCATGATGACATTAACACTCCAAGAATGTCTGTAGCACTCACTCTCAACCATCTTTCCACCCTCAGCTCGAGCAATGTAGGCTAATTCTCCCCTGCAGAATGTGGATTGTTGTGAGGGATTGCTTGTAGAGTATGTTTGTTAAACCACAGTGATCGCGCCTTAGGTAAGCCCTTTTTTTTGTGTGGTGTATGAAGCTGTATGAAATGTTTATATTGTATGATATACAGTATAGGCAAGCTTACAAATGACCCTTTAGGGTGAGTGAATTTTGACTGAATTCTTTTTTTCCAATCAATTTTGAATTGGGGGTGCAAACATCTGCTGAGTTGTGTGTCATCTGGTGGCAACAGCAGACTGTCAGACAGTTTTGACCATTCGAGCAATGCCGTGCAGCATCCGGGTGTGTAAGTGAGAACAGATGAAAAGAGATTTTTCACGCATCACAGAAGTCCCTGTGGATCCGCTCATGACATGCAGAAGAGCTTCAAATACTTTGAGGGGGTCGAGCTCATTTCCATTGGCTCAGTTGCACCACCTGATTCCAGCCTCTCCTCCTCCTCCTCCTCCTTTCTTTCTTTCTCTCACTGACCTTTTTTGTGAGCCCTGATATGATGAGGGTTTCATGAAAGAAATATTTAGACAGATCACAAGCTTGAGCCCATGCTTTGAAACCTACGATGGTGGTGTTGACAGCAGCTACTGGAGTGCCTAATTAGGCTATGGAGACTGCACCTCTGTGAGGGCTTCTCTGATGCAACTTGGAAAGAACCCAGCTGATGCCACCACACAGTAACACTGTAAAGATAAAGCCTCTGAAATAACTGATTAGTCTTTACACTGTGTCACTTACATCTCTAGCATGGATTTACATTCAGGATGTAATTGCTTTGGCACTTTGGCGAATAGCCGGGTGAAGCTGTTAAGCTGTTAGTACACTGATCTGAAACTTGAGGTTAGCAGAGGTGAAGGAACTGGGCTTGACATGTCCCTCATGTTTGATGTGCAGCTTGCTGAACATAAATCTAGGCCCTGAGCTCCGTCTTGATAAAATATCTGAGGCAGGAAAGTGGAATGGCTGTCGCCTGTAAAGCCAGCTTCCTGTATGGAGGCTCGCTCTGCGGGGCTTGTATGAATTAAACATGGACCAGGGCCATTATAAATGACAGGGTCAGGACAGCCAAATAGGGATGTTTGAAAAACAATGCGACCAACAGAATCTATCATCTCTGCCAGCTCAGTGAAACTTTGTCAAGTAAGGCCAAGTCAGCAGCTCAAGTGAACATTGTAATACTGAAATAAACAGAGCCTCAGTCAAATGAGTGTGACACTAATGGCTGGAGAGGAGTGCAGTGACGTTGGTTGTGCACTGTGGTATTGCTGTTGGTATGTTTTGAATGATAATCTGATAGAGACTGCTTATTACCCTTCTATTAAGTTACATATGCACAAAAAATACAGATGATATGCTATTTTTCATGTGCTAAAAATCTTCTAGGTCACATACATTAGTTCATTATACATGATACACAGTAGCTTAGGAGACACCTTTGAGTTTTTTATTTTATCTTTGAATATTTACAGTTAATCTTGTCAGGGTAATGCTTTTAATTAATATTTTCTTTGGTTGCAGCAAGCACTTGTTTTCAGTGTCAATTAATTTCCACAATATTTTCACATTTGATTCACCGACTGATAATTTGGTCTGTAAAATGTCAGAGAGTAAAGGACAAAGCCCATCACAATTTTTCAAATGTCCACGACTCTAAAACATAATATTATATTATATACTACATACTATATAATATATATTAGATATTTACCAGCAACAGCAATTGTTCAGATTGAAGATTGAAAATGATTTTTAGCATTTTTGCTTAAAAAAATTGCATTAACAATTAATTGATGATCAAAACTGATGCTAATTATTGTTGTCTCGATCACCTAATTAATTTATTAATATTAAATAATTAATTTATTTGTTTTTTTCCATCTTATTTGTGTTTCAAATGTGAGGATATGCTACTTTGTCATATATGACATTGGTCCAATGTTGTTTAAGTTAAAACTAGCGAATGTCCAAGGTGTTTGCAGCACAGGATCTATTTTCATGCTCTGTGGCCAGTGAGACACGCTCCTCTTTCCCTTAACAAATGAATTGCACTTGAGTATTTAATGGATTTTCAAACAAAGCCACACTGGCATTTCCTGACATCACTGACTGGCCACTAACAAAGCCTCTCTTCAGGCCCGTTGTTTTTAATGTGAAGTGGTTTGTTTTCACACAGTTAAAAGTATGGGGAAGAAAAATAACAGTTTTATACAGAAGTATATTTCATAATGTTCAAAGAGATTATCCTCCCATATTTATCGTCATCCATCAGTTGCTTTCATCTTCACTTTTCATCATTGCCTTATGCATTGTAGTATTGTTTCCTCTTAAGGCACTGGTTTGTCACATTCGTCCAGCCGCTCTGCTGATGATGGGGGTGACACTGGGTGCCAAGACTCTGGTAACTCCATCCAAGTCCCTCACTGGATAAAACTTGGACTCCCTGTTTGTTTCATGTCTGAGCTCTGTTATCTGGACCAAGAACAGACACTTTGATGAAGTGGACTCTTGAAAAACGGTGGAGGTTGACCAAAACACATCTGTCTCTCTTGTCATGAAAATAAACCAAACAAGTATATAATTAACACACAGTCGAGGGTGATCCTTGCTGAACTGGGCTGAGCAGTAAACACTGTTGGTTTTGTTTAATTCAAAGTAAAGTTACAATAAAGGAAAAAAAAAATTTTTTATAAGATACCACATCCCTTACCAGTAATTCAGAGCCATGTCCTTCATGCATAGATAACCAAGTTTCTTGATTTGATTAGTGATATTTTTTCAACTCAAGCTTCATCTGCAGCTGTTGTGATTGGGTTTTTTCAACAGATTTTTGGCCACTTTGGGACAGAGGCAGAGGAAACAATTTGTCAACTATTGAAGTTAATATTGAATTTGTTAACAAACAGTTGCTTATTTACACTCAAACAGCAGTCGCAGAGCAACTGTACACGTAAATATATATAAAGAAATATCTATCTCTTAAGCTGCTAAATCCTCCACTGTGTTCACCAGTCAGCCTCTAACTGTGTCAGTTTGCTGTTAGGTGCTGTGCAGGTAGTCTACTGTGGGTTTTATTTAGAGCTTTTTTGCTAAAAACAGAGGCCTGCTGTGCTGCTGCCTCCATAAACAACACTGTGAGGGTGGCAAGCATGTCATTCAGTAAAGTTGTGGGGCAAACAACTAAAACAATGAGCTGAAACTTGCTATAAAGATCTGTAAAGCTGAGGGGAGCTATGAGGACAAGGTTTAGCTTGTCCAAGCTGACAAGCTAAACCTTGTCTGAGCTGACAGTTTAAAGCTCTGACAAGGTTTAGGGGAATTGTTGTGTGCATATTATATTTTTTGATGTCATCATCCACCAACAGCTAAGAGCTCAGTTGTAATCAGTTATGTGATCTTTGGAAACTGAACTGGTCCTTTTCATCCCTTGACTTTATCTTCTCCGCTTTCAATGTCAGGCATTTTCCCAGCCATAAATCCAGTCTCTTACAAAATGCTCTGAAAACCATCTAATTGTACATTTCTAACCAAACAGATTCCTCCGTTGATTACAGCACAGACACACAGCCCAGCTGGAAAGTTTCCCTTGTAGAGTTGGTCCTGAGGACAGAAGAATCATTGGTGTGATGGCAGGGTGGCAGGGTGGCAGGGTAGCTTAGTGTTCAGAGATATCCTCCCCAAACTGAAAGGTGAAGGATTTCATCTCCACTCCAGCAAAAGCAGGAGCACGTAAAACGTTCTTACAAAAGTAAGAATAATTTTAAATTTTTTTAATTCTCCTTTTGGATCCTGATGATAACCATGGAGATATTAGGCCGCATGGAGACACCTACAAAGTGCTAATAGGCAGATAGAATAGTGGTCTTATATTGTTCAGGCTAACACATTTATGTATTATTTCTCTTATCTTTTATAGATTATTCCTACACAAATTTTCCTTTTCTGCTGTACGTGTATCACACTGTGGGTGTCCTGCAGTGTTAGTATGACTATATCTCTCAGATTCTTCCTTGTCAGATAGACTGTCGTCTAGTGTGGTCTGAAAGGTAAACAAGACCCAGGGGGGTCTGGGAGCTCCAGTCTGCATTCACTGCTCAGTGTCAGAGTCAAGTGTTGGCTAATGGAGCCTGTCAAAATCCCTGTAGCCTAAAACCACCTGCCTTGAGAGGCCCTGTGTGTGGATGTCAACTCACTATAGTAATACCCACCAGCCATGCAGCTAGACTCAATACTGTGCTGTCACACTTGATTTATACAGCAAGTGGAGAGAAATAAATGCTACAATTAATCTTAATTAAGCCTTAGTAATCCTGACAGAACTCTATTAGCTGTGACTTGTGTGACCTCTAAATTGAAAATGCCTCTGTGTGGACTCGGTCAATATGGTAACAGGGGCTGCTATAATGTGAGAGGCAACTGTGTTGTAGTATTTTCCTGCTTTTTGTAAATGTTTTTTTCAAAATATTTGATATTTGATTTCCTGTCGTGTGAAGGGCTGTACTTGTGTCTCAGTGGATGGGAGAAAGATAATGGGAGGGAGCAACTGAGTAGACTAATTACAGTGTTTACTGTGCCAGCCAACATCACTGTAGTGTAGCACCACTCTATAGCAGTGTGTACTGTAAATCAGTGTATGTCATTTGTATATATTGTATTTGTTCTAACTTTCTTTGTGGAATTAACCTATGAGACTAGAGTTATTTACCAAACTCCTCATGATAAAGAACCACAGTTCTCTGCTCCTGGTTTGCACTAAGCACTGCTCATTCATGCTGCAGACACTGCCGGTGGATTGACTGAACCAGGCTCTCTCAGCTTGCATTACCTACAGCTATTAGCTTGTATGAGCTGGAGAACCACAGCACATGTAGGAAAGTAGATTCTGCCTGCACAAAAAGTCTTGTATTTGTCCCTGCAGAGTTTACCATTTCCTGTATTGTATTTTCTTTTGTTTCTCTTTTATTTCTACAGACAAGGTTAGCTGAGCATACATTCTCTTTTACAGCAGTGATCTGAATGATAGATAAAACAATGTCAAAAGCACAGTCACAAACAGAATTCATAAACAATCAGAATGCAGGCTTTGTTGTATAGTTAACTACGGAGAGATTATTTCACAGCCTAAAAGTTAGAGCTTAGTGTGTTTTGATATTTATGTGGTTTTGCAGATTATTCCATGAGATCAGTTTGCTTACAGTAAAGCACTCTTTTGGAGCGAGTTAAGTATGGACCAGAGTTCCAAAAATGAGATATAAGATTGCAATTTTCCAACGGGAGCTTTGTAGATAAATAAATTCCAGTGTTTATTACGTCTCTTAGTCAGGAAAGACCAACCAACCTTATCATATAAAATGCAGTGGTGAGTGTTGCAATTATGTCCAGTAATGAACCTGAGAGCAGAATGTTTGACCGGATCTCAGGGCCTGAATGTGGAGGCAGCATCGTCTCTATAAAATTAGATCCCCTAATACAGAGAGGAAAACTTCAGTAATCTTCTTCCTACAGCTCAGGCTGCTTCTATTTCTTTAAAAGAAGTCTTTTGTTTATCGAGTTTATCCACAAAGTTGTCTATATGGTATCTAAATGTAAAATTCTCATTCTCATTAACACAGGGTATTTTGTGAGACTATCTCAGTATAGACACAAGAAAAAGCAGATAATAACAAGATGGAGCAGTATGAAAATTACTCTATTCTGTATTTCTGGATGTGGTTAACTGAACAAATTTGGTCTTATTTGAAATTATTACCAATTAGAAATTTAAACATGCATCTTTGGTTGCATTAAACAACTGTAGTTACTCACTGGCTAACTAAACAGAATAGCAGCACAGTAGTAAATAGTATCATCTGCATAAAGATGTATTTTCATAGATATTTTATGTTGGCTGTGAACAAGACAGGACTGAGTACTTTTAAATTTACAAGCCACATCCCAGTTGACAGGTTGTGACAGTGTGTGCTTAGCTGTGATTGGTGGATTGAAGGAAAGAGGCAGTGCTTGGGATCAGTAAGTTTGTTAGGTATTTTTTAGTCAAAGCCTCGTAGGAGCTGTAGTTATTGAATGTTGAAATCTTTACGAAAATTTACACAAAATGTTCCTTGACACTGCCTGGTGTGAATATTTATGCAGCATGCGGCCAAGCGTATCACTAAAAAATCCTGGCACACAACAGTATCCTCTTGGCATCATTGTGAATACACACTATTTGTCTGACAATTGTTCTTTCTGGTAAAAATTGCAATACATAAAGGGATGTTCTAGTTCTAGTTCTCATGATTGGACAAATATGAAATCACGTCTCTCCGAGTTAAATCAAATGGATTGCTCAATGTATTTGCCAATGTGTTGCTCAATCAAGCACGCACAATGAAGAGCTGGAAAGCAACATCATTTCATCTGCCTTAGTCAAACTTTCCTTTGATTAATGGACACTGACATTGACCTCTGGCTATTTTTTGGTGTGTGTTGGATATATGCTGACTCTCTGTGTATATGATTTGTACACCAGGGACTGTGTATTCTTTTTAAAAGCTTACCTTGGGTCATCCTAAGGTTTCTGAAAGAAATCACATGATGTCAATGTCTCCTACAGAGCACACTACACAGCAAGTGTTTCTCCTTCTTAGTGCAATGGAAACTCCATACAGCTTCTTTGCCAGTCATCATGGATCAGCAAAATATCCAGCCAAGGAAACTTGAAAATACTGAGTATGTTCTTCCCAGATGGTGTGCCTGCTGTATCAGCCAAACATGATGTGCATGTGTCCTCAGCTGCACGCACAAACAAATATGAAATGCTCTCGTACACATGCAAATGTAGCCACAGGCTCAGTTTGTCACACACACTCAGCCATGGTTACATGCTCATACATCTATCCATGGGCATACGTTCCCTCAACAGACTTTATCTTTGGATTGCTGAGTGGAAGGCTTATCTGGCCACTGAGACCAAAATCAGAGTGCACGTGTAGAGGAAGGAGCACTTTCCTTGTGCACTAGAGGAATAACAAGCCCTGCTGGGTTTTCTTGCCCAGCACAGATTAGATCAGAGCCAGGGCCTGATGGTTTGTTCTGTCTGAGAGCTCCAAGTCTTTGGCTTTTACCACTTGGACTACGTGGAGGCCCATCCCCAGGGAACAGTCCAGTTGAGGCCAAGCGGAGTGGAGTGCTGCAGGGAAAGTCCAAGTCCAACACACATTGGTCTGAGCACCAGGAAGTACAGACAGGAAATGACCTGGGCCTTTGGAAGTCATTAAACCCTTAATCTGATACCACAGGGATAGGACACACTTCAGCAGCTCCCATCGCTGCTCCTGTGGATGTTTTATTCAGTTTTTCCAGTGAATTTTTCAGTTTGTAATTGTAGTGTTTTTGCTGCTGGAGGCCATATTTGCTTGATTTGATTTCTGATGATGGCTTAGCTAAATTATTAAATGCATTAAAGTGTTTTATTGTAAATATTTTAAAATCAAACATATTACCACAAAATCTGATAAAAAGTATTTTGTCACCAAAATACCTCCAACGGAGATATCATTATAGATTATTATACGGTCAAGTAGAAATTTTGAATTTAGATTTGATTTGGGTTAGGGTTTTATTGTTCTGTTGTGATGTTTTCCATTTCTTTATCTTTTCTTTTCACCTCTTTTTGGTTGTTCTGTGTAACAGCAGTGTTATTAGTGTCCTCTTTAAGTTGCTGTATGACACATCCCCCATGAACATCAAACTGGTAGGATAGTGATAGGAACAGTGCAATGCACAAGTCCGGCAAAAGGGGGTGTTTAAATTTTTTAACATATGCCATTTTAGTGCTTTAATTATTGAACATTGCCAGTGAGCCGTGAATAACTTGTGCATAATGCAGAGCCAGTGAAATGTTTCAGCACCATATATTCTGAAAAATTTGGCTCATGCTTGTACTCAGTGTAGTACTCATTACAGTTTTCTGAAAGAGGAAAAAGGAAACAGTCAGGGGTTTGTTGCATCACAGGACTCAACAGTCAGCAAAATGTATTGTCAACATGAAAACAAATTTATAGAGAAAATGGCCTGGACTTAAAACCTACTGACTTATTCATTAGGGCTCCTGTAGTCGGGTGAACCTTTGTAAATGTATCGGTGCTGACACAAAAACATGGTAGCACAGATTATAGATGACACAGAGGAGAATCCAGATGCCATTAATGTCCTTTGCCTCACCCTGGGCCTACAGATGCAAAATACTAACTGACTGTGATGTTTAGAGCTATAACGTTTTCTTGTTCACAATGTTTTACTTCAAATATGGTTACAACATTGGTGCAGATTAGGGCAACTCAGATCACATCTCAAAACATCTGTACCTCTCATTCTCCATCATTATTTCAGCAATAACATTTATCTCCACTGGCTTTGCCTTTAAAGGGTAACAGGGATCTGCTGGTACAGAGTCTCTGTACTCTCTCTCATGCACCAGGCTCTTATAAACACTCCTGACACGGGGTAATGTTCAGTGTATCCTGGGGCACACACACCTTCTGTAAATTGAACCAAATCTCTTTTGCTCTAAACAAAAGAGGAGTTAGACAAAGCTTAACATCCTGTAACAAAGGAAGACAAATATTACAGCTTTCAATTTAATTTTTGCTTTTTTATGCCTTAAATTACAATGATGAAATCTAGGGTTTCATGGTAAATTAAACACACGCTCTCTCCCTGTGCCAACACTGAATCTCTGTTTAAACAACGTCACTCAGTGAAATCTCTATTACCAACAAAGCTCTGCATGTACAGATTAATCCAGTCAAATACTTTTGCTGAGCCGCTGTTAACTGACGGCGTTATATTTGTGTCAATTTCCATGACAATCTAGTAAACATATTTAGGAGGTGGGTGCTTGACCAGCTGAGGGAAAGGGACTTGACACGTGAACATTAAGAAAACAAATGTAGGAAAACGTGGGGAGGATAACGTGCTTCGACAAACACGAGAAGTGTTTGCGTTGTCACTGCCATCAGTTTGGCATTTTGGCAACGTTCAGCACTTTGTGGGTGTTGGGCCTGGTAAGGCTTAGACTGCAGAAAATATGAATATGGGATAAATGCATTATCAAAAGAAGCAAGTTTGCTGTTTTTCTCTTGGAAGCAGTATGAACTAAAACTACAAAAGTATACAGGCCCTGGCTCTTTGTCCTCCTTCAGTCCAGTTCTATGGCACACCTGGAGGTTTTTCACTGCTGGGGTTAGGCTTTCACTTATCAATGTCATGATATTTTTTGTCATGCTAGATACAGTATATCTGCTTGGATCTCTGTGACTGTAACACGGTGTTAGGGTATTTTTTCATTCCAGTCTTACGAGGAAAATAACTCATAGCATTTGAAACTCTGCTTAACTTATAGTACATATTGTACTTGGCAGAGGCTTGTGAGCGGCAAGGATCATGCACGATTTTTCCCTGATGTTTACAATGCTCAGGCTTAACCAAATGACAAGTGTAAGCTGTTAGAGAGGTTTCTCATTTTTGTCAGTTTACTTAAGACAGACTTTCCTCCATTAAATGACGTCAAACAGCCACTGGGAAGACAAAATAGGGCTTTTTAAAGTCTGTTGCCGTCTACACAACTGTCCTCACACTGTTCTTAATGGGAGATTTTAAGTCCCTCCTACTCAGCTGATGAAGGGGGGAAAGTGAAGGGGTGGAGATGCTTGATATTCTCAAATTAAGAGCTAAAAACGTTGCCTTAAAAGTCTCTGTTTAGGCTATCAACTGTGTAGGTGTTTCTCATAAAATGTTATTGATAGAGGAGGGATTGAGAGTGGAGAGTTTGGAAATAGAGTCCTGAATCTGCCTGTTTCCTCTTGAGGGGCCACACACTTTATGGATAACTTCCTCCTGGTCTCTGGTCCAAGAACGGCCTGATGTGTTCCGGCGCCATGCTCTGTGATGGCAACCAGGATAAACGGTGCAAACGGCAGGGGATACATGGCAGCTTAAAAGCCTCTGTCCCAAATAAAAGTTACAAAGAAACAGAAAGGGAGAGGGGCTGTCACAATCTAAAGATGAAGACCAGCCATGTGAGATGGAAGCTCTTTGGACAAAGCCGGGATGAGGCTGAGCCTGCTGCTGCTGCTTTGTTGGGGACAGGAAGTCTGCTGTGTCCTGTCTTCTCTCTGCCTCTCCTTCTGTATAGGTGCCAGTTTGGCTGCTTGCTGTCTTTGTCTGTCCGCTGTCTTGAGCGCCAAAGCTCCATAGGTCAGCCAACATCAAGCTGAATTCTCATTCTTCCCCTTTCATCACAGAGCAGAGTCATGTTTTACAGTAAATCACCTGACAAGTTATTCAGAAAAACTGACTTTTATGAAGCTCTGCTAATGTTTGAAGGATTTGGCCTGGGGAGAGGAAAGTTGACTTGCATGCTTCACTGAAAGCCCACAGCTGTTGGCTGATTCTGAGTGGTACCCTAAATTGTTCCGTAGGTTTTCATCCTTGATGATTGTTTGTGTCTGGCATTTGAAAGACCAATAGCATGTACTTCAGATTCCTCTGTGTATGAAGCCCTCCCTAAGCAGCCAGACACATTCTCCAATAGCATATTTACACACCAGGAGAATTAAGTGGCCAGCCAGCCTAGGCAATGTCACTAAATTATTACTTACAGCTTGGAATCTGACCTTTTCTCCTCTGATACTGATTCGGATACATAAACTCAGGGTATCTGCCAATGCAGAGTGCCAATACCAGTGCTCTCTTTTTCCCAGCTTTAAAATATGTAAACCTCATTGCCTGGAATTTATGAGGATAAGTTATATGTAAGGTAACACGAGGCTGTAACATCAAAAGACATCACTTCTCAACTAGAAAGAGAGACATTCATACACCATACATTGTTCTTTTAGCCTAGTGAAAAAATTTAACTTGCATTAAATAATTTCTTTTTGGCCTGTTGGGCGCAGCAGAAATAGGCAGAATCATAGAGTCATAAATTGTATATAAAGATGGATGTAGCCACTGTAACATCACTCGTAGGTTTCTGAAGCCAGAGTGGGCTGTCCTGCTGTCACCATCTTGGCAGTGTCTGACTCCGTCTAACTGCCAGCTAATACAAAAATGTTCAAAGAGGTGGCACATGTGTGGAGCCGAGACCTTGATGCATGTTTATTTGTGGCAAGCATACGCTCGCCCACCTGTCACTCAAAGCAGCACGCCTTCAATTATGCATAATGTTAAGATTTAATAAAATTTAAATGAGTGAGTAATATAAAATTCATGCTCACATACAGTTATCATGAATAGAACAGTTTTTTGTACTTGCCTGTAAACATGTTTATTTCTGCTGTTAAGTTTAAGTTGGGCATTTTAACATGGTAGTCTATGGGGATTGACTTGCTTTTGGAGGCAGCCTCAAGTGGCCATTCGAAGAGCTGCAGTTTTTGGCACTTGCACATTGGCTTCATTTTTCAGCCCCAAAGGATGCTGCTTGCTGAGAATACAACACGTGATGATATGTGATGATAAATTGATATGGCAAAGTCTTTGTCTCCTGATGAGAGCAGTGAGAGTGAACAATAGCAGTAGCTGTTGTGCGGTCCATTGTTAATGTAGAATTATTGATTAAAAGTAAGCTTTCTTAGGGTAGAAAACATGTTCATCTTTCTCCTTCTTTCTTTCTCTTCCATCAAGCATTTTGTTAATGAAATGAGATGTCTGTCCTCGTTGTCTTCTGTGCTATTCTTCTGCATGGAGCTTGTTAAACATACAGTAAAACAGATTTGTCCATGCAGTGCGTCATAATGACCTCTGGACAAAGAGGTTTTTGGTAACATTAGCTAACCCTGAATGGCATTGTCAGCATGTCTGGTGTCACAGTAAAGGCCGACTAAGCCCTCATATAATGCCTTTATTGTGACGCACAAGCAGAAAGGAATGATTAGAAGCAGCTTTACTACTTTACTGAGTCGGCTGCCAGCCAGAGCTACATGAATGCAAGTGGCAGCAGAAACACTGAATTTTATGTTGACTTATATATGGATCATGATATACATGTATGGTCGATGCTCAATCTGCTCAATATGGAGAGTTTCAGATTGGTGCCCACTTTTATTACCGCATGTCCATCCACAGAGCTTGGAGAATACTGTTGATTGATCGAATAGAGATGCTACCGCAAAGCATCAATAAAGGTCATATTTCCTAACTTCAACTGGGAACTGGGAAAAATTTATTTAGAAATTTACATTTGTGTGTTCAACACGTTTCAGATAATATATCAATCGCATTTTGTTGCTGCAAAGTGAAAATGCCGGTCTCCAAAATGTCAGTTGCTCGAGGGCTGACAAAGCAGGCTTGTTTTTAGCTTGACAGTCGTGCATTTTTGAGTTCATCCAGTTGGCTTGGAAAGAGTTTCATCAGCACAAGTGTTATGGGATTTTGTCATCCCATAAAGGTCCTTGTGATCCTTCAGCTGAACAAAATCAACAAAACTGGAGTTGTACACTTTCTCCCAGCAGTGATGAATCCTTCTGAGGGTTGTTCCAGGTAATTAGTTATTTAAATACACAGAACAAGGCAGAAGTATGTTGCAGTCAATAAGAATTTGTTTGATTGTGTTTGTGATTACGCTTTTGGAAAAGGTTGTCCATTACCCTCATCCTTTTTCCCGACTGGAAAGATGCCGTGAAGCACTTTACCCATGACCCCCTGTTTCCCTGACAAGTGAATAGAGCCTAAGGATCTGTTTCTGGGCCTGAGCTCCCAACAGCATTCCTCATGTTTAGGAAAACATGTAAACTGACGTCAAAAAAATAAAAGTGAGCAGTCAGCTCCCTTGGCCTTTCTCGCATGGCCCAGATGCCCATATGAAAGCTGACTTTTGTGTGCTGGACAACTCTCATACAAGGTGGACGGCCGGTGTTTTTCCTGGCATGTCTTGAACAAACACAGACCAATTACACTGGGCTGCCTGGTGTGTCAAACCATGATCTACGGTTTTATTTTGCATTATTTGAGAAGGCTTAGGAAGTAAATCTGTACTCTGCAGAACAAGAGCGACGGAGATATGGTATAATACAAGTTCCTGCAGTTTCCCTGGGTTAGCATAAATCTCAGGTTCAAGCAGATATCTAGTGTTGAAGACAAGCACCACGTCCCACGCCAGCTAACTGCCACATGGTCTGAGCGAGCTGTGGTGGCAGAACAGCTCTGAAAACTTTGATCTGAAATGTTCAAAACTCATACATGCAACTTTCCTAACTTCTCTGAATATATATATGCAATAAAATGTGTGACTCCTTCCCCACTCAAACCTTGGAATTGCATTATTCATCTGAGGCAGTGTTTCAACTTTCTCTCTTTCTCTGCCCGCAGCGCTCCCACCCACACCAGTGAATTAAGTACCCGTCTTCTAATTCAATTCCAATATTCTTCCCCATCGTTCTCCAAAAACTGAGCCCCCTTAGTGCGCTCATATTCTGTGTATAGGTGCATGATGGAGACAAAAAAAAACAATTTTACCTCAAAATTATACCAGAGGGTTTAGGCAGATGAAGGTTATATGATGAATTTCCCCATAACTACTGTATAATTGTGTATTATACATAGTTTTTGAGGAAATATTCAGATCCATTACTTCACTAAAAGTAGAAATATCACACTGAAAACTGCTGCTGTACAAGTAAAAGCCCTGCATCCTTGTTGTATATTATTTTATTGGATTAGTATTACCAAAGCATTAATATGTGAACCCATTTTACTGCTTGAGTTGGTAAACGTGGAGCTAATTTTAAATATTTTGCAAATTGTTCGGTGGTTAAACTGTGAAAATCATATTTAATGAGCATTTCATGGGTTTTTGTATGTAAAATTCTAATTTTTAAAATAACTAGTTAATATAGCTTTCAAATAATTGTAGTGGAGTGAAATATTCCCCACTGTAATGTAATGTACAGTCTAAAATAGGTTGAAATGGAAATACTCAGGTAAAGTTTGAGTACTGCACTGACATACAGCACCTGAATAAATTGGTTAAATTCCACCACTGACTATTTGCATATGCTATGATTAGACTTGCAGCCAATTTGACCTTTTATATGATATAATATAGTATCTAGCATCAATATTATAGATATTCGCCTGAAGCAGTTTTGTGCATATTTCATTGATTTGTTTGGTTGTTCAATATTGTTTTCTATAAATATAATTTTAATTTAAAGTCAGTAAAAATGTAATCTATGTTATATTTTACAAAGTAAACTGCCCAACTGGTTAAATTTAATTTCGGAGGAAATCTTAAGGTGATGACACAAGGCAATGACATTTGGCGAAAATCCACATGATATCAGATCAAAAATAGCTATTGGACTTGTGAGTACAAACTTATTTTTACTGGCATCAGCTTTCAAAAACTGCATCTACTTTATGTGAGCATATATGTTTGCATATGTTTATATATGTGTCGTATATATGGACTCCTGTATTGGTGTGACATTTTATAACCCTTATTCTGGATACAGTATGTTACCGTCTGATATGTGTGGAGACTCAGCAGTGCTATTTACCAACAAGCACAGAACGAAGGTGGCAGTCAGAGCCTGTCCTCATATACAGCAAACTGTGGAGAACTGTAAGCAGTGGATTATTTTCATCATTTGTTAATCTGCAGATTATTTTCTCTATTAATCGAGCCACTGTTTGGTCTATAAAACATTAGAAAAGTGTGAAAAATGCCTGTTACACTTTCCTCAAGCCCAAGGTAATGTGATCCAGTGGTCTTGTTTGGTACGACCAACAAGCTAAAGATATTCAGTTTCCTGTAAAGTAAAACAAGGAGAAGTAAATCCTGTCTGTTTGAGAAACTGGGACTAACAAATGTTTGGCAGGTTTGCTTGAAAAATTGATTATCAAAATTGCTGCCAACTAGTCTTCAGTCGATTTATGCTTCAATTGTTGCCCTTGTAGATCACATATTTTTGTAATTCTCTATATGCATTGATAGTGTTGTCTCATCAGCTTTGACCTAAGCATGTATGTCAGTATATATAGGCTTTTTTAAAATTGTATCTAGACATTTAAATCCTACAGCTCTCTCCTGCCTGTGAATCCCTCGGTTGTACACGATTTCAAGTGGAATATTGAGGAAGAGTTTGGCAGATGTTAAAATCATTGACCCAGACTCATACATAATGCAGTTGGCTCTGCTGTAGGTTCCTGCTCCATTTTGGCTCTGATTGTATATACAGCATAGTACAACGTCAGGTCAGATGCATGTTTCTACAGAAAGAGGAAGCTTTTGATTCCTCGGGTGCCCAGCCGAGGAGATCCCTGTTCTGTGGGCACTGTGTGTACACACACATGGGCAGATAAATGACTGTGTCAGGAAGTGTGTGCACATCCAATTTTGTGTATATGATGGCGGTGGCATTTGTATGTATGTGTGTGTGTTCGTGTGTGTGTATGTGTGGAGACGGGTGTCCACAGCACCTCAGTGGAAACTTGGCCATGAGCCGACCGTTGCCCATGAGGGCTGGTAAACACGCTGCAGTGGATCTCACTCTGTGAACACAAGTGCCAAACACAATGTAAACTCGTTTCCATCACTCCATTCAGCTGCTCGCTCCTCTTTTTTCCTTCTGTTCCTTAGTCTTTCAAATCTGAATCACACTGTATTCGATATATAAACTATAATAACAATCTTGAAGAAGTGTAGCATTTGATAGCTCAATCTGCTTTTTGTGTCTTATTACACTTCTTGTCAGTGTGATCAAACAGACGGCTGCTCTTGATTTGAAAGGTTTTTTTTTAAAGGTATTTAAAACCAGACTTCCCTGTGTAAATGAAGTGAGAGGTATATCATCAGTTCGTTTCATATTGATA
>NW_019525101.1:128613-168203 GCF_002814215.2 Seriola lalandi dorsalis | reverse complement strand
TGTGTGTGTGTGTGTGTGTGTGTGTGTGTGTGTGTGTGTGTGTGTGTGTGTGTGTGTGTGTGAGTGATTGAGAGAGACAGAGAGAGAGAAGAAAGCGAAAGCAGAATTGAGAAGGAGGCAGAGACTGGCTACATGCAGTTTGTGCGTCAGCTTCTTCGTATGTGCATCAGCAAACGTGGGCGAGATACCATGTGTTTGCTTAGCTGTGGATGTCTATATATTTGCATATGGTGCACAGATCCAACCTTATGTGAGAGGGTGAGATCCCATGAGAGCATTACATGCACATCTAAGGGAACACACGTGTGCCTCCTGAACTGTGAACACATGTACTTATGCACACAGAAGGTCTCCTGTGCTGAAACATTGATGGAGAGCTTCCACTGTGACGCAACACATCATCAGTGACACTTAAAGTAGGATGAATATTTCAATGACCTGGTGGAGTGGGGACAGGGAGTCAAGCTGTAGGGCAACCACAGGACTATTCTGGGAATTTCACTGCAAAACAGTTTGCCTGCAGAGCTCCCATTTGTCTCGTCAGCATCTAGACACTTCTCCTCAATTAAAAATGAATTCATTTGAAGGCATTTTGAAGCCCTCAACTTGGCTTGGTAACCTTAGAGAAATGTTACACCAAAACCACAAATCAGAATGCACCAACTGAGATAAAACATGGCCTGAAATGTTTGTTCCTAAATACACCATGTTTATTCCATTCAGAAACTCAATAGGAAAATATAGGTCAGCCTCAATATATAAAAAAGGAATTGTTACAGCTTAAATAAGATTTTTTTTATTTTTTATTTTTTTAAAGCATTTGAATAAATTCATATTTAAAAATTTTAATGAGAGAAAAGATCTAAACACAAGTCAGATCTGGAGAGGACAACGCCTGCTGGGCTGGCTGAGGAAGGATTTGGGGGTTTCACTGCTGCTGCAATATCTTGCTCCCTGTGTGGAGTCGGAACTCGGGGGTGTGAATGAGCTGAGGACTCACGGCTGGTTGGAGAGCTGGTGACAAACACTCTGGATTTGTCCCTCCAACAAGCCGATCAATAACCTGCCGGACACTCACTCCAACATCTTAAATTCCTCAGCAGCGTTTATCCTCGAAAGTAACGGGAGCCGCTGCCGTTTCAGGAGAGATCGGGAAGTGGCCGGACAAAGGACACAGAGAGCACGGTTCATCGCTGAATGTTCACGGAACGGGGCTGGTGTTTTGCGAAGACTGCTGTTGCTGCTGCACGGACCGGGCCGTGGAGCCACAAAGCGAAGAGGATGACAGCACAAGTCAAAGAGTCCGCGCGCCACAAAGGAGGGCAAAGCAGGACGCGTGTGTGCAGAGAAGCAAATGCCCTAGATCTGTATGATATCTGAGTTACTCTGTCACTCAGGCTCTTTTCACGCTGTTTCGGGTAACAGTGTCTGAACCCACACCTGGAAAAACAAAGAGAATGCGTTCAGTGGCAGCACATCTCCATGCGTAAATGGAGACGCATCTGTGCGTATTCACTGTGCTTTTTCATTATGCCTACAATAAATGATGTTTGTTTTGTCACTAACTCATGTCCTGTCCCATGACCACACTGGTATAGATGCATTATAGACTTCCTCATACTTCATATCTGCCATGAGTGATGGCGATGACTGCAGAATCTGACAGTACCTGTGCGCAGAGCAGCACTCGTGAAAAAAGCCTCGGCGCACTGGATCGCAATGGTTATGTGAAAACATGTGTCATCCCACTGTGCCGTGACCGAGACTACGAGTCGTGGGTGAGGCTAATGTTCACAAAAATATGGAGTTCCCAGAGACTCCGGAGTGCGGTGTGTGTGGGGTCGCTTTCGGTTTTTCTCGCTCTGTTGGTTAAATGTGCAGACTGGAGAGCTGAAGCCAGCAGCAGCAGCAGCAGCAGCGCTGACAACAGACTCTCGCATTCATCGTCTCCCTTTCACTTCGTTACAGGCTGCGCGGCGGAGCTGCTACAAACTTGCTGGAGTGTGGTTTCGCCATTGTTCACCCTCCTATGTGCCTTCTTTTGGGTTGGTGTGTACTTAATCCGCTGTGGGGTTCTAATCCAGACCGCCCTATCCCTCCTAACCGTGTGCCACCTGGGCGAAGCAGCGGCGTGGTCTCTCCTGGACGGGACAGATGAGCAGCTGTTTTCATTCACGACAGCGGCAGTGGTCGTGCTCGTATGCGTGGCCACCGGCGCACTCATGGTAGCACGGCTGAATCAGGGCATATCTGTGATCGTTTTCATCAGCATAATCAGGACTATTTCACTCTTCTCACTACACAAAGTCAGGGCCACTTGGAGACCGTACGTAGCGTACCTGGTTGGAGTGCTGGGCATCCTGCTGGCGAGGTATGCTGACAAGCTCCTTCCCAACCAAGGGAGACACAAGGAGGGCTGCACCCCCGTGACTGGAGCCAGGGAAGAGATCCCTGTATTTAAAAGGCGCAGGAGGTCCAGTTCTGTGATAGCGTCAGACATGGCACACAGTCAGTCCAACAGTAAGTCACATCGCCGGACCTCTCTGCCATGCATCCAGAGGGACCAGGTAAGAAGTTTCTGTCCCATTCAACTTTTCTATTTCTGGCTTGTTTTCTTCTTCCAATGACGAGTTTTATGTTTGAGACGAGAAAGGAGGGCGCAGTGCAATGTCAATGAAATGAGGACCGTTGGACTCTTATTAGAATAGAGTATTATATTAGTATTATTATTAAGCTATTATTATTATTATTTCTGTTTAGATATGCTATTAATATTGCAGGCTACATAGCTTTTAGAAATGTCCTGTAAGTGATATGTATAGTGAGTCACCTACACATTATTGTTATTATTGTTATTATTAGGTCTATTGTTATTATTATCATTATTATTATTAGTACGTCTATTATTATTATTATTATTATTATTAGGTCTATTATTATTATTATGTGTTTACTTGTGATGATTGTGTGTTAGGTTGCAGTGTGTTTATTACACTTTGCTTGGTTGTGCTTTGATCTTGATCAGTTGTTATTGCTCTGATCTGCACAGATCATTTTTGGACTCATATCTGGAGCCATTTGTAGCCATTGGCTGGAAAATATGCAATTATAACAATTTACAAATTTTTTTTCTAATTTATCGTCACAGTGACAGTGTTTATATAAAGCCTCAAGATTTCTTTTTTCTTAAATAAAATTGATACCCATTCAAGTGAATGGGAAAGTGGTTTTGGACCCCACTCTATGTTATCCTCATCTAAAATGATCAGTTTCACCACATTTTCCCCCGAAGACCTTGCATCCATCAGATCAAGGTGATGCTTTATTATACAGTATAGATGCAGTTGTAACTGTCTTTTGTCATTTGAAAATCAAGAACCAGATTTGGTATTTTGGTGCTAAATGGATGCTATTTTAGAAACAGTGCTTTCAAGTGCTGATGAGAAAGGGAAGCTGAGGATACAATGACAGTGATTCATCTCATCACTAGTTATTTATGTCAAACATTTTCCCCTAGATGATCTCTGAGCCTCTGCCACAAAACTGACAAATGCATTTTATCTTTCTGTTCTGGGCTTTAATGCCACTTGTTTCACATTGCTCATCGGGGCTTGTTGTCCTTAAACCCCAGGAATGTAGCAGCTCTGGCTGTTAAACCTCTTCTGATAGTGCAACACATGCATACCTGTGTTAAGAGGAGATGGGAGGCTTCACTCAACCAAAGTCATCTCAGCTCCTCAGCCCTCCTTATGGAAAATCAATGAGCATGCTGAGCATGTGAATGGGAAACAGATTTTTGCAGTGATCAAAGCTCTCGTTGTGACCTGTGAGTGCGGTTAGGTTGGGAGATGAGAGGCTGCACTGTCGGCCCAGCCACTTGAAAGATGCCCTGAGCTCTCAGGGCTAGTTAGCGTTGTCGTGTGCTTGTTTGTTTTTCTTTGTGGTCACACATACACACACACCTACACACACACAAACACAGTTATGCACATGCACAAATTGGATATGAAAAGACTCTTATATTTTACAGTTTACACTGATTTAGGTTTGATGTCTCAGCTGAAGCTTATTCAAGTGTCAATCTTTATTAATTTGATATTCAGCGATTGCTTTGCTGCAGTAATGGAGTGAGAATGTATCTGTGTTTTTGAATGAGTGATGAGCTGGAAAATGACTGGCTCTATAGTTTACACTTAATAATAACTGTATGGCTACAAACAAGCATGTGTACATGTAATTTCACACTTCTGTGTCTTAAAGAGAAATGTTGTAATCATGGAAAGAAAATATACTTTTTCAGTCATACAAATATATATATATAAGAAAACAGTACATTCAGTATACATTGTTGTTTATATATTTTTGCATTAAATAATGAAGTTATACCTTCCATCTATTATCTCACACTATGATCAAGCATTAAAAAAAAGAGGGAAACAGTATATTGGTGAAAGTAAAAAAACAAACAAAAACAAATCCTGATATTTTTCCCACTTCACACAGTCGTATTTTCATTATAGTAAGAGTGAACATAGGCATTACACAACCAAGCTGTAATAAAATCACTTCTTTTCAGCAGAAGCAGTTCACTATTTCAAAGACAGCAAATGTGTAAAAAGACAGAAGAGGGCGGATAACATTACATTTAGATTCAGACTCCATTACTATACAAGATTCAAGATGGAGTTAGTTAGAGAACAATAAAAACAGCCCTAAAATCAAGACATTAGTCGTTAACAGCTTGATGGAACTATGGCAATAAACACGTCGTGGTCTGCTTCAGAAATTCTTTTCTTGCACTGATGTCCCAATAAAAGCCGAGCTGAATGGAAGGACCACACCAAACAGACAATATCATGCAAAGATGCAAACATTTCCCACATCTCTGACTCTCCTGTGCCCTGTCACCTCGACCAGGCTGGAGCCCTCTGCTGAGAGATGATCTCTATTACATGTTTTTGTTGTGGTATATTAAGACAGCAGTGCTCACACTGTCCTGATAGTGTATGAAAGTAACATTGAACATATAATAGATTTTTTGTAACAAAGCCTGAGTCTATCTTTCCCGCACGGCTGGCGGCTGTGCTAAGCAGTTGACGGCTTGCCTGTAATTGAGACACACATGGCGTACATATGCTGTCTTAACCGTGTCTTGTCTGTGTGGTCTGTAATGTGTAAACAAGCCCATGCTGACCCACACTAGTCATCACCTCGCTCACAAGGGGCTCTGGCCTCCCTTAGGGGGGTCAAACACTCGTTTGGGAGGGGCCACAATGAAACCATCACACGGTGACAGGAACAGGGGAGATGCCAGACAGCATGAAGTGTCCAACTGACTCTGCCTGGAGGAGCAAACATAGGTTTCTTGCACGGAAGCGACGAGGGCCACAATTTTCCAGGTAGCGCTTCTTAACTAGATGACCTGAACAGTCAGAGTGATGTTTTAACAATCCTGTGTAATAGAGTTACGACATTTGAAAGAAGCAGTAAGAGAGGCGTGACAAAGAGTAGATCTGCACTTTGTTGACCTGATGATGTTTGCATTAGTGCTGTGCGTCTGAAGTGTTTGATGGATAGTGTCAGGTTGGATGGAGGATTACAGTTGATGCTGAACTTAGAGTCTTATATAAAGGACCTTCAGAATGATAGTCACTGTGTAAAAACTGTTTATTCGGAAAATAAATAGAGCAAAGAGAAATCCCTCCGTCTCTTTGTCCTCACAAGCTTTAAAGCTGCCATGTTGCCCCTTGCCGCTCTGCCAAAGCCATGCTCCTAGGCTATGCTTCAGTCTGCACAACTGTAGATTTAATAAACAGCCATTTGCCCTCCTTTTGATTACAAATTGGCTGCCAGCATCTATCAGTTCACTAAGTAGGTGGATTTCGCAACGCTGGGGTCATCCTCCCCATCATGGGCGTAATAAAAGAAAGTCATTATCAGCTGATCTGATAGCGGTTAGCAAGGGCCTCTGCGGGATAGCTCTGCTTCTCGGTTTAATACAAAATGACAGGCCGGTCTTCTGTATTTCAGCTGGGATATTGAACTGGAGGAAGAGGTGTGGACTTGTGGTGTGGATCGCTTTTCACAGCGTGTAAGGAAATTTGAGTCCAAGGCTCTCCTGCTGCAGACATCAGCGCTGTCATGGAACTTTCTCTCCTCACAAGCAGAGGAAAGAAGTCTGCCGTGTTGCCACCAGACATGGAGTCTTTTCAACTAAACCGCTACCTGAGCTGCAAAGGTTGACCGGAAGCCGATTGCTGATTGGTCAGGGAGGGGAGTGGACATTAGCGAGTCGCTTCTGCTTTTCATTCTCTTTGCGAGGTGTTGGAAGCACCTCCCTCTTCTGTCGGTGACTCCACCCCTCTCAACAGCGCTCTGCTCTCTGTCCTTTCACTGACACCAACACAAATATTATCCCAACCAGAGGAGGAAATTCTTTCTTAACTTGGATGATAAAGATATTCTTGAAATCTATGATAATGACTTCCTGTGGAATGGGATCCAAACACAATTACTGTTGCTGTTGTAAATGTTTCCTGGTACTCTATTTTTGCTACACCGTCCATAATTGAATTGTGTTTTGCATGGTGGAGGTTGTTGATAGCCTGTAGGGCAGTGATTTACCAGTGGGCCACTGCGCACTCTCATCCCAAACAGCTTGTTTGTATTCTAAACACATAGCCTCGTGGGATATGATGTTTTTTTTTTTGTTGTTGTTTTTTTTTACTTTTATTTTTTTACTTTTTTTTTTCTTTTGACTGGACTGGCCTCTGGGTTAGAAACGGTCTGATTGAAAGCCTCCCGCTGCATTTGGAAAGGAAGCTGATATCAGCATGGGGTTGTGTGTCTTGTGATTGGGCGATCCACTTCACACTTTCAATCCTCATTCAGTCCCAGTGTATTAGCTGCGCTGTTCGTGTGTGAGGAGGCGAGGGGTGGAGGAATTGGGGTAGGAATGAAAGTAGGTCATTCGAGGTTTTGTTTAGTAGCCAGGCAAAACAGCAGGCTTACTCTTACCCCCCTGAACGGTGGAAGAGTCTTGCATTTGACTGATGCAGTGTAGCAACATTTAGCGTCCTTGTGCTCCAGATTTGTATGTGTTACCTCTGCCATGTTGGCTACCCAGCGTGAAGCCACATTACACCGAGTTTTGTCCTGTGGCGGCATAAACAGGAGTTCCTTGCCCACATTTTTTTTTTTTGTCTCACCAAACTGACAAGTTCTGCACTGTTCTGCGATAACCAGCTACCAGCTGTGTACAGCATAATTTGGGTTCATTACAACCTGGGTTTTATTTTCATAGTTTTGGCAATGGTTTCAATCTGTTATGATAACATTGTACTCGCCAAAATAATTGTTAAGATTTTGAAACAGCAACATCGCTACACAAAGTCTGAGGGAGGAGGCAAGAAATCAGACAGTTCGAGACATTGTAAACAAACCGACAGTTTAGCCAAATTCTGTAAAACCACTTCATTTAGGGTTAAAACCAAAAGTGTGAGCTGCTAATAATCCTTCATTGAAAAATGTAATGCCTGTACATTGACTCCAAGAGCCACAAAGATTATTCAAAAAGACATTTTGATCCCAGTTGCATCTTTATCAGGAGTTTTTTTTTTTTCTTTGACCTGTTGAAGAGCCGACTGGGATCGAAATGTAAACCTTGATGCGTGTGTATAATTACGCCTCTTCAATAATCCCCCGTTGCACAGTATGTCCAAGTTGATCCAAAAAGTCATCTATAAACTGTGATTGTTTACAACAGACAGTTTGGGTCATAATTTTACCATTTACCTTTGTGACTAACTAAAGGAAGAGTTCAACATTTTGGGAAATGCATTTATTGATATTCTGATTGATTAGCTTAGTTTATCATAAAGACTGGCTGCAGCCTGACTCTGCTCTGATTTCTGCCTCCGCTGGTTGGTAGATTTTTTTGGACAGGGCCTGGTTAGGTCTTTCCCACAGCTTCCAGTCCTTATGCTAAGCTAAGCTACTTGGCTGCTGGCCGTAGCCTTATATTCAGCATCCAGTCATGAGAATGGTATCAAACTGAAACTGAAAAGGCGCATTTCCCAAAAAGTACTACAACTATTCCTCTTAAACCTTTATGACCACTTATTGCCGCACCTATGCTCTTTTTGGTGATGTTACCGTTTTCTCAGAAATTCATTGGGTGAGAACAATGTTACTATTACCAACAGCAATGATAGCCAAACTAAGAAAATAAGACCCCAGTTGTAATAAAGTGGAATTATCCTTTAAACTCTACATTACATGGCTCACGCATCTGTGTCCAATTCTCTCATTACCTTCAGTTACAGCAACAAGAGTAGCTCATATCCTGATTCTTGCCCCGTGTCTCTGATCACCTAAGCCAACCAAACCAGAGGTCCAGGACTAAGTGTAGTACCCCTCATCCTCCTCTTCCCTACCCCTGGCACGACCACGATCTGGCTCCCTACTGATTACCATGGAAATTATGGAAGGACGTCTGTGTGAGCATGTGTGTGCATGTAAGCGAGTGTGTGTGTGTGTTGCCAGCAGCTTGATGGCTGCCAGCTGCTGCAGGCTGAGAGGTTGAATCCGCTCGGAGAAACACGGAGGGGCCTCAAACCACAGACACAACCCAACGCAGCTGGAACTGCTAGACAGGCACAGGCCTTCAGTCCTGACACACAGCACACATATTAACACCTCAGGATCCTAATAACGGCCTCTTATTTGAATAGAATGGTAGAATCTGAAGTGAATTATGGATTTTTTATTTTTTTTGTGCGTGTTGAAGGGTAGATTACATGCTGTACTTTCTTCTGCTGTCTGTTCTAGACTAAGGCAATTATGTCACTCAAGTTTTCTGTGTTACCATAAGAGACCGACTATTTCAGTGATGGAGGTGAACAGAATGTTCCTGGCACAAATGTGTGTATGCGTACAGTATGTGTGCGTGTGCATGAGTATGTTTGTGTGTGTGAGGAAAAGATAGAGAGAGAGAGCGAGACAGGAGTGTGTGTGTGTGTGTGTGTGTGTGTGTGTGTGTGTGTGTGTGTGAAGAACTGGATGCTCTTGCATATGCGCATATGTTAGGTGTATGTAGGTGTATGTTAGGTGTATGGGTGAAGCGGGCTGGGTACTGTTTGAAATGTATGTAGCTAATATGATACCTGAGTTTATGGACTGTTATTATAGGAATACATTTGTTGATAATGTTTTTCTACAGAACCCTTTTTTGTTTTGCAGAAGCCAAACTTCTGAAGTTCTCAAAACACAATCGGCTATATAGGCAGTGTCAGAGATGGTTTTTTTGTTGGGGCAGGTTGGGGGGGGGCTTCATTAGGGGCTATAGGTGCAGATGTGTGGCATTTTAAGGTCAATTTCAAGTATCTTATATGTACTACAAACAATTCTGACTACTATTAACACTTGTAACGTATTATTTATTAATGATAACAATCACAGTAATTGTAATTATTTGTAAATCAATAATAATACTCAGCACTCCGCTAGGGATTGACAGAATAACACAGAAACATCATCTCGACAACCAAACAGCACAAACAGTAAATTGCTACAAAACGTTGCAACTTTAGTGGCCTTGAGTGCTTATTCCAGCTCCGAATGATGTCTGTGCTGGTTGTGAAATTCTTACAGTGGATACTTCTTCTGGACTGATCACTAAGGTCCTCCCCTTGGCTGCTGAAATCACCAACAGTGACTGTTTCCAGGAGCAAGCAGCACCAGAGGAAGCACTGTAGCCTGTCACAGCATCCAAATAAAGTGTATGTCAAACTCCACCTCCTCATTAGTGCTAGCTGCTGTTAGTGCTTCCTATTAGCAGTAATTGAGATTTGACTAAATGAAATATCTGATCGAAGAATCCACTGCCAGCTTTCAGAAATCAACAGTCACATCGCCTTTGGTTTTGGCTTTCATTTCTATTTAACCCCTTGAAGAGCGTTTTCAATCACACGACAACCCCACCTTTTATAACAGAGTTCTAGTACTGATACCAATATACTTTTGTTGATAATTTACTTTGAGAAATATAAACTTTGTTTTCTGCCAAACCCTTTTGTTTAATTTGCAAAAGAAGCCAAACCCCCCCAATGTCTAAACACAAGTAATCATACAAGAGATTCCCCTGAATACAATACAGTCTAAATTTGGTAAAATTCAAAAAATCATTTGAATCAGAAATATATGATCAAAGAAAAAAGAATTTTGCCAAGTATCCTTTGCTAACTTTCAGTACACGACAGTTTTTGATATCTATGGTAACAACACATTTCGGTCAGTGCCAAAAAGGACTGAAGTTCGATTCCCAGCTCTATGCACGAAACAAGCACTTATGTGTGTGCACTGCTGAAGCAATGTTTTCTCTCTTTAAAGGATGGGCAGGTTGATAGGTACCAGTTACATATCCGGTACGGCAGCACATCACTTTGGGGAACTGAACGCAACACGTTTGGCTTTCATCTCTATTTATCCTCTTAAAGGCCCTTTTCAATCACACGAGGAGCCCACATTTAAGACAGTGATCCCTTACATGAGGGGACATTCCTGCTCTTGCCCCGCTGCTGAATGAACTGGAATGTGCAGGTTGAGCAGACCCTGAAGGACAGGCCTGTGGGTTCATTCACCCAGCCCTCCCCTTCCTGGCCCTCCTCTCCCCGTACACCCTGACCTGAGCCAACACCACCATCCTGGGCTGTCACCAGGTGTGCAGCTGGCCTCTGCCGAATGAATAGACACTCTCACATCGCCCCGGGAAGTGTGTGCTAGAGTGTGTACGTGTGCATGTTTGTGAGAGAGAGAGGTAGAAGCGGAGAGTTGGGGGGAGTGTGGCCCTAGATGTAAATAGCTGCAGTCAGTAGAATGTGTGAAAAACAAATGGAAGAAACAACTGTTAATTTCCCCCCTCAGAGTGTGCATGTGCACATTTGGGACAGCGGGGTCCCAAAAATTGATCTCATGGCTTTTGATTGGTGTCCGGGTTCAGAGAGGAAGTGCAGCTAATCCCTCAGGTCCAGTCTGGCCATGTTAGAAACAGAGCAGGCCACAGTCGCTGCTGCTGCTGCTGCTGCCATGATTCATTTAACAAGCAGGAACATTTTGAACCCTTCTGACTGAGGCTGTCCTATAAATCCAAACATAGTCGGCTATTAATCGATTATACATTTCAGGAGCATGACAAAGGAGGCTGTTCTTACTGATGGTTTACTTATTGTTTTTAGTAATCCTCTGCCTGGTTGGACACATATGGCTTCAACTGGACAGGCTATTGCATATTTTTTATTTGATTCAAAATGTTCATGCAGTACAAATTTCCTCCGAAACATCACAACCTCATAATTTCACCACAGGACTGTTGCACATTATTTCCTTCACTTAAGAAACAGGAGTAATGTAAAAATACTCCATTAAAGGTCATGCATTCAAAATATTATTAAAGTGAAAGTACAGATGTTTTGTCAGCAAACTGTACTTGTTACGTAGCATAATGGCCCCTGTCAGAGTTTTATAGTATATACAATATACTATATTATATTATACAATAATTATAACTAATTCATAAACATTTAAGAAGCATTTTTATGTTATATCTTGTCAAGGTTGAGCTCATTTTACAACTTATTATTTACTCTAAGGCAGTTTAATCTGTCACAACACGTTATCTTTTATAAACTGATCCCATTTTTTTGTATGCAAATCTTTATCAGCAAAGTAACTATAAGGCTTTCAATTAAATGCAGTGGAGTGAAAAGTATAATAATCCCCTCTGAAATGTAAAATGGAAGGACTCAAGTACAGTAAGTACAGTATTTGAGTGTATTTAGTTATGTTCCACCACTGCAAAGTACAAGCAGTTATATTCTTTTAACCGTTTTAAAAGACAATCCCTCTGAGCCCAGATTTCCTTGTATTTCCTTGTCACATCTTATCCATAAACTTTGCTTTACTGATCGAATTCCTGGCACAAACGTAGGTATCACGGATAGAGATCTAACTTTGGAATAATATCCTTTGCACTTTAATGTTATGAGGTTCAGTCAGTGAGCTGCATGTCTGTCTAGCTCCATGGCGTGGTGCGAGGAAATGTGTTATTGTAACCTCTGCCTGGTGAGCCCTCCCCGTCCGTCCAGCCCGCTGCCTCACTGGCTCGCCATGAGCCTGTCTGTCCCTGCAGCCAACAAGGCCTCTGCTGTTCCCTGCTCAATGCTATGTTTTACTCTCTAAATATGTTAGAGAAAAAAAAAATCTGTCTGTACATCTGTCTGTCAGTTGGGTTATTTCACCCCTTGCAGGGGCGAGAGTCTTAGGGTTTGGGTTAAGGGCTGTTTTCACACAGTCACTTTCAATTAGTCAAATATTAAAAGCGCAATGTATAGGTGTAGTCCTGTGCTGAATTTGCATGATGGTATACAGTGTCTATATGATTTACATTTTTATTGACACACCGTATATGAACAAATACCAATGCTGGAATGCTGGTAATGACGCTGAGTTTAACAGCGTGGATCCATTTTTGCACCACTTTGGTCACATTTCTGAATCCACTCTGCAAACAGAAACCGCTAATGGTCAGCTCAAGGAAATGAGTTATTTTTATCAATTAAAAATAGCAATAACTGGGGAAAGAAGTCAACAAGCAGCCAGCCGTTTTTATTTTTTAAATACTTTTTTGCTCTGTGATTCTAGTGTTTACCATTTATCTGGATTTGTCAGCCTTATTCCTGGTATACAGATTAGAATTTTGTTGAAGTTTGTGCCTGATTTCTTATTAATGTAGGACATAAGAAAAAGTTTACAGGAACTTTTTTCCTTTCAGTGTGTTAGTGTGCATAGTAAATATTTAATTTTATTTTTAAAGTGAATGTCGTCTGAAGTTGACAGTCATTTGTTAGGTACATTGTGAGGACAACACATTCAAAAGACCCAGAGATATTCCGCTAGAGTTCAGCTAGACGCTATATTTCAGCCTGAAAGAGTGACTCTCTGCTCAGTTAGATGAAGGCAGCAGCTACAGTTTGCCCTCAGTCCATTCTCCCAAATCTCTGCTAAGGCTTTTTGTCCATGAGGTGGTTCATAAAATGGTGATCCCTTCCACTGCTACACTACTACTTCTCCATACACTGTAACCACCTGCGAACACACACACACACAAACACACACACACACACACACACACACACACGCACGCACGCATGCACTGTTCGGCAAACTGGCTAAGCAAGGTCTCATTGATTTGTTGCTGCTAAGCTCTGCATTGCCTGGAGACACTAAACGATGTCAGGGTTGACGTGTTCGTGTGTAGGTGACTTCCGTTTATAATAGGCCACAATCGATGGCTATGAACAGCAGGCTCTTCCGTGCGTGTGCATGTGTGTGTGTGTGTGTGTGTGTGTGTGTGTGTGTGTGTGTGTATGTGTGTATGTGTGTTTGTGGTCAGACAAGTCCTTTGTCGTGGAAATAGTGCGCTGTTGGGTCCAAGCACCCCTTCCTGCCCAAGATAGCCTAGCTAACGGGCTAATTGCTTTATGGAGCACAAGCCAACCCTGATCCATGGACGCTGGTTCACGTCACATCTTTGCCTGGAAAACAAGAAGTGAGAAAGGACACGCCATGACAACATGTGAGCCACGTTGATAAGACACATGGCATTGTTCCAGAAAACTTCAAATGAATCCCCATCCGCAGCCCTTCATCTGCACAGATAACACATAGCCACATGCCGTGTGTATTTCTGGGAAGTCTCTCTGTGTAGTAAGGTGAAAATGGGACTCACAACAATGTGATCAGGGCTAGAACAGGCATACTGGGCCTTTATTTTAACGGTTATGTGCCTGGGGCTGCCTCAGGTTTCTCTCTCCACACTCTCTCTCTCCATAATGTTTTCCATTAGCCGCTGTTCCATTCATAGTCTCGCTGATCCCTGTGTTGTCTCCTTCGGGATTGGACAGCTTAAATGAAATCTCCATATCTACTGTAGCAGACACCTCCTCTCTTCTCTTCTCTTCTCTTCTCTTCTCTTCTCTTCTCTTCTCTTCTCTTCTCTTCTTTTCTCTTCTCTTCTCTTCTCTTCTCTTCTCTTCTTTTCTCTTCTCACTTTTGACACTGGAAAGAGTCTAGTCAGATCCTCAGACTTGAGGCAGTTCAGCCTCAGATCCTGGATCACAACGATGACTCTTAGACCACATTGCAGGTCCGTTCCTTTGTAAAGCAGAACTACTGACATTGTCTGTAATACTATTCCTTACTGGTCTCCTGTTTGAGCTAATATGAAAACGCGTGTTGACATTTTTTATCGTGTGTTTTTTCCTCCGAGGATAATCAACCCTTCACCTTGTGTCTTGCTGTCATGGTCAGGCCCACTTCAGTGTTGAGATTTAAGAATTGTGAGAGGTTTGGCAGGTGATTCATCAAGGCTTTGGAGAGAGCGTTTCCATTGTAAGGACGAGGAATGGCATGTGGTGGTTTTGGCAAAACTCCACAAACTGGAGAGGCAGAAGGACTTTTGACGTCATCGGGAAACGTGACCCACTTCTCAAGAGGCGAGGAGCCTTGGGCTGGTTGAGCAGATGTTCCACAGATGAGCCTGCGTGCACGCACACACACACACACACACACACACACACACGCGCGCGCACACACACGAACCAACTCTGTACACTTTTTACTCTGCCTTTATTTTCCAATAAAATACCCACAGAAAAAGATTTGACGGCAGAGGAACTTTAGCCGGATCTCATTTGGGTTTGTGGTTGCGCACAGGCGTGAACTGATGTGGTTGCCAGCTCGTGCGCCGGCAGGAGAGGTAAAGCATGACAAAAGGGAGGGTGTCAGCGGGTCATTCAGGTCATACACCCACCAAGCACTTTATTAGGAACACCTGTGCACCTGCTTATTCATGCAGTTATCCAATCAGCCAGTCATGCAGCAGCAGTGAAATGCTTAAAATCGTTCAGACACAGGTCAGGAGCTTCAGTTAATGTCCACATCAAACATCAGAGTGAGGAAAAAAATGTGATCTCAGTGACTGTGGCATGACTGTTGGTGCCAGACGGGCTGAGATTTGAGTATTTCTGAAACTGCTGATCTCCTGGGATTTTCAAAAACAACAGTCTTTATAGTTTACCCAGTTTACCCAGAATGGTGCAAAAAAACAAAACAACATTCAGTGAGCAGCAGTTCTGTTGATGAGAGAGGTCAGAGGAGAACAGCCAGACTTGTTGGAGCTGAGAGAAAGACTATGGTAACTCAGATAACCACTCTTTACAACTGTGGTGAGCAGAAAAGCATGTCAGAATGCACAACACGTCGAAGCTTGAGCTACAGCAGCAGAAGACCACGTTGGGTTCCAGGCCAAGGACAGAAATCTGAGGCTGCAGTGGGCACAGGCTCAACAGAACTGGACAGTTGAAGACTGGAAAAATGTAGCCTGGTCTGATGAATCTGGATTTGTGCTGAGACAAGCAGATGGTAGGGTCAGAATTGGTTATCAAGAGCATGAATCCACGGACCCATCGTACCTTGTGTCAACAGCCCAGGCTCGTGTTGGATGTGTAATGGTGTGGGGAAGCTTTTTTTTCATGCTTTGAATGCCACTGTCTGAGTATTGTTGGTGTTCCTAATAAAGTGCCTCATGAGTTTTCTCTAAGCCGGTCTGAAAAGTGTCGAGAGCAGCGTCTACAGTATGTCTGTCAGCTACATTGCTTCTGTTATGTAAGGCAGATGTAGGGAAGACAAGGTGATGTTAGGCCTAAGAGAACCGCTAGTTCAGTTCTCCATCCTGCCCATCAGCCAGAGGCAATCTCCTCTTCCTCCTCTCTGCCATCACTCTGGCACTTTCAGACATTACATAAAAGCGTTTCTTTCTGCTCTGTCAGTTCGTTAGACGTGTTACAGTGCAATAGGCTCTCTTTATCCCTCTGCTATTTGTGATTTTAAAGCGGCTATATATAATCACTATTCAATTATAGGTCACATGAGCACTTGTATGTGAAAGATGTTGCTCATAGTTACAGTATGAACGCAGAGAATTATCACTTGACGCAGCAGTTCTTCTCAGGTCTACAGAGCATTCAGCATCTTTCAATTTATTGTTTTGGTTTCTAGTCACAGCAGACAGCTGCTCAGCATAAAGCTCTGATAAACCCCCTATACACAGTCCAGCACCAAACAGCAGACTTTTGGGTCATTTAAAGACCCCCTCCGATTAATCAAGTGTTTTTTTTAATAATACAAAACATATCGTGAGCGAAATAAGCAGTCAACGCCATAACTGAGTATTTCCACCTTAGAACTGCAGTGAACCAATGACAGTGTCATAAAAACTGATTCAGACAGCCAGAGTTTCATATGTCATATAACCTAAGGAACTGACAGCTTGGAGGGACGGGGGCTGGGCAAAACAAACCCAAAACCTTGTTAGTACCAGAGCTGGAGTTTGCATTAGTACAACCACTAACACTGCGTCAGCCATTGCCAGTTACATGCCAAGAAACAACATAACAAAATTAAAGATGCTAACTGTGCTAACCGTTCTGATACATCTGCTAATCACCAATTTTGGTCACAACACACTCTTCTGAGTCTGGGTCTGACTGAGACTCAGACATGTGGCTCAGACTCTCTGATGTTTCCTCCGTTAACTATCTTGATAGGCATTGCTCCTTCACTGCTCAACCTAGCGCAAGCAGCGATGGTGGGCGGGGCACAAGGCCTGATCCAGAATTTCTCAATGAGGAAGTAAGCGGAGGTGTGTTTCCAGTCCCAGTTTTCTTTTTTTCTTTTTTCACTTTTCATGTGGGAAAACCACATTTAACAAAAACATTCATCATAGCAGAGTATTTTTTACATAGTTCAAAACATGTTTGGAGAGGAACTTTAATTGCCAAAGAGCCAGATATGTTTCCCAGTTGAGGGAGAGCAAAACAGAGGTAAAAGGAGAGTGAATATTGAAATTATAATTGTAAGGTGGACACAAATATGACTCCAGTTGAACAATAATGTTACTCTGTGTCTGATTGATGTGTAAATAATGCCATTTGCTAGCAAGTTTGCCATTACAACATAACGCTGATGTCACTATTGTATTCACATCTAATTTTTGCAGCCACCAAGTGGCCAAAAACTCTTCTACAGCTATTTAGCAGCTATTTATTCTTCTGCTTTCTTATCACTTTTTCAGTCAGTCCATCAGTTTGTCATATGCCACCATGTGAATCTGAACTCAGTCCGCTGTGTGATTTGATAATGTTTCACTTAATCTGATTTCAGCCTCTAAATCTCATACACACATCACGATTTGTGGTGTAACTGATCTTCTACGTAATTTGTGGTAATGAGGGAAAAAAACTCTGGCATTTCACAAATTTCATACTGATTAAATCAAATCCTGTCCGAGCTGCAATCTGAGAGTATTTGTGATTTATGTTTTAACATCACAGGTCTGACTCAGTCTCCATATAGATACCTAATTCCAGGGCATTTTCCCTGGAATATTTCTTTGTGATTATTTGGATCACTTTCAAGAGACATTTTTGGATTTCATCTATGTTGCATTTGAGTATATCTGTTCATAATGGGGTCAGAGCATTTCTCCATTTCAAAAAATTGCATTGCTTCACCACCTGCCAAAGCCGCAGCTGGCAGTCAGTTTCCAATTTTTGACAAAAATCTGCCAAACATCCCAGATCTATGGGAAACATCAGCTCATATTGATCTCAAACATAAGTCTGGGTCTGTGCTATTGATATGTTGATATTGTTTAGTTTATAGTCTAGCTCTGTTTTGGCAGCAGCATCCCCTTCATTTGTTGTTTTCTCCTCAGGGAAAGGTCAGAGTCTAATATAGTTTCAGGCAGATGTTGGGGGTCAGGCCTCTTTGTCTCTGTGTTCAGAATTCAGACAAAGTCCAGAAAACAAAATGGTGGCCACTGCAGTGAGAAGCTTCTCACACTGTCTATGATGAGCTCATTATTTCTGAAATGTCAGTGGTAATGAAGATTGGTCACCTTCAAGAAGCAACTCAATTTACCGTGATTGAGGTCTTAACGTTTCTCGTCACGCCCAGATCCTTGTGGTTGTGTACTCTGTAGCTGAGGGGCAGTGAGCTGAGAGCAGACCTGACAACATTACATGCTAATAAAGATTATCTCTGCTTCGTTTCACATGCGCCCATATTGTTGTTTGACAGCACGAATGCACTTGGATGTCGAAGAAAATACAAACAGACAACACTTGCACGCACAGCACAGCACGCACGCACACACACACACACACACACACACACACACACACACACACACACACACACACCTGTGTAAAGGGGGCCAGAGCCTGTGATGTGATGTTGCCACAGATGTAATAAGCACTCATTCATTTCCACGTTGGCAGAATGTTAAGACTGATTCAGGGGCCGGTAGATGAAAAGGTCAGTGGGCTTGTTTTGAGTGAGTGTAAGATTTCCATCATCACGCCGCACGTTCTACCAGGCCCAGTCCAAACTACACAAACAGTGTCTCTGAAGCCCTTGACAGCCTCCATTCTGCCATTAAGTCAATAATCTGCCCTCTCTCCTCCTCTCTCCTCCCCTCACGACTGACCTGCTGTTAGTTTACGTACTTCCCTTTTTACTTACCCTCAACAACGCTTGTCCAAACAGCAGCATAACTTTCCCCCTTATGTGTTTCCCTTTCTCCCGCCGTGCCATTTTCCACAATTCTTCCACTTTTTCTCAGCTCCCCACTTCCCACCCAGCACCTTTCATTGTTTCCAGACAGTGGTGAAACATATTGAGGGAAATGTGTGGAACGTTAGAGTCTGTTTGCATGGAGCAAGACAGACAGACACACACACACGCACACGCACACACCTGCGCGCGCGCACACACACACACACACACACACACACACACACACACACACACACACACGCAGGAGGAATTGTTCCAGGAAAGTGGCATCTGTGCAGCCCATTAGACAGGGATTCAGTGGACCTGTGCGGGCCTTTTACATATGGTGGTCAGCTGCTGGAAAGGAACTGGAACGAGAGGTCACTTTTGAGAGAAAACATTAGGGGAGATGATGCATGTTGGACACACACACACACACACACACACACAGACGCACACACGCTTTTTCTCTCTTCAAAGTCCTATAGTGCCCTTCACTGCTGTCCTGGTAGCGTTGCACTGGCCAAGTCGATCATATCCACAGGGCCTGGCTGCAGGTTGCAGCACTACCCTGTGGGCTGCAAATAAACCCCCACTCTCTCTCATATTTGGAGGCTCAACACATTCTTACACTTGTCTCCTCCTGGGTCACTCCTTGAATCATAGGCCCTAAAAAGTTTTACATTTGTTCCAAAGCAGTCTGAGGATCATGAGTAAAGGTTTGTGGGCGTGAGTGAACTCTGAAAGGCCTCTCATCAGTAGCAACACGGTTATTATTGCAGGAAAAAAGTCCAACCTACTGTAGTGATGGCTGAAATGGTTCTCTTGAGTGCAGATCTACCCCCTTGACTTCAGTGAGAGGAGAGGAGCAAGTGAGGAAGGAGAGGGGTGGTAGAGTGAGGGAGTGTTTTGCAAAGGGTTTTGGGAAGTCAAATATGGAGGGGGGGGGGCTTCTCTTCAGACCATGCAGCTGTGATTCATTAGTATATTTGTGTTGCTAGGTCTGAGTTGACTGGACTAAGAATGGACCTAGTCCAGGCCAGGCCAGGCCAGGATACTTCCTACTGGGCCAACCACATATCTTTGAACTTTTCCCACTGTTTTTATTCCAGTGCGCACAGAGACATTCCTATTACATGTGTAAGGCATAAAACATGCTTGTATTATAATGTATTTATAGCATTTTTTTTTTTTGTTAGAGTCTAGAGAATTGGTTTTTTTTTTTAATCAATATTCATTTTGAATATTAAAATATGAAGGAAAAAGTACGCAAAGCAAAGGAAAACAATCATGGTTAATTATAAGGACGGCATTTTTAGCGTTGAGATTCTGCAGTTTTTGGGGCTTTTTCCTTTTTGTTCTACAGTATAATCATCTGTTTGTACATGTTTTCTCAGTCTTTTCTTCAGTCCTCGAACACTGCAGCAGGAATCCAAACAGCTTTATGATTCCTCACAAATATTATATGTATGTCTTATTATTGATTTGATTAAAATAGACATTTTAATTCAGCTAGTGAAAATGAGGCTTTTTGAGGCGATCTGGTGTAGTGTCATTGTTTTTATTGTGAGACAATGAGTTACTGACAATGGTGATATTACAGTATTTACCTGCACTTCTTTATTTCTTACACCGGTTAATAAGTGTAGTGATATTATCATCATCATCATATCGCTGATTGATGTAGTTCAGGGAGTAACTTTTTTTTCAACTGTAGTTGATCATGTTCTGCACATGTCCTGTTATTTTTTATGAAAGATATTTGTGCATTATTGTTAAGGAGAAAACTGACTGTTAAATAATCTTAAAAAAGTGAGTGCTCAGAACATGTATTCAAACGTAAAGGCACGGATTAAAACACACAACATGTAACATAATGTCACAGTTTGTAAAGTAAGGTTAGTAGAAGTGCCATACATCATTTTACTTCCATGAAATGGGAGTGGATTGCCAATTTAAAACAATATACTGCATTCATACATGCAGTAGAAAGCAACATAATTACGTGCAGTGTAATTGTATTTTTCAGAAGTTAGTCAGTAATGAATTACATTTGGAAAGTAACTCAATCACACTATTTCAGATCATGTTCAGAGAGTCTCCCCCATTTAAAAGTTAGTCAGAGTCAGGTAATGTTATTAGGGAGAAGTTTTAAAGGAAAATGTTCCTTCTGGGTGGTATGTTGTTGGTCACGGTGATGTTACGAGAGGCTCGGCCCTCTGGGATGATCCTGCTCGAGTTCTTTTGAATATGTGTTGTGTCAGAGCACCTGGTCAGAGCCTCAGGCAGCGGATGTGGCTGCACATGCTGCATGAATATGAGTCTCATTAAGCTCACTGGCCTGCCAGGTGGACTGCAGCTTACTTCAGCACACACACACACACACACACACACTCACTCACTCACTCACACTGTGATGCATAAATGTATGCATGTGCGCTCGCTAATAGGTGCACAAGTAAGACCCTTTCACACTCTTCACAGGGACAGACAGAAGGAGGGAGAGCTGTTGGGCTTGTAAGCCTCTAATCACATCAACTCAGATATAGTATCATTGTAACCACATTAGTGATGATGTTGCGTATTGTATATCAGGTTTTGGCCAGAGCTCAGTCACATTTGTGGCAGAGAAGTGACATGGAGCACTTGTCCCAAATGCAATAACTGAACTTGCGTCATGCACATTAAGGACAGTTGAAAACACAGACACTGCAGAGGAAGATGGACTGACGCTGGATAAGGCTTACGCATGTAATGTTTTCTATGAACAGAGGGAGTGACGGATACATCTGACTGGAGCCCTGCTGCAGTTACAATGTGTCTTCTCTTCAGTGCTAATCTGGCTAAAGTAAAAAAAAAACTGTACTTTAAAGATGGGTGAAATAAAATTAAAAAATAATGTGACAATCTGATGGTAAAAATTCCATGTGAGGTGCAACATGAGTGTTTGACCTTTTTTTATTTAATCATTATTACTATTATTTTTACTCACTTAATTAGAGGGAATCTGGTGAATAATTAACAGCTTATTTGCTATTACTTCCTGTTTTCCTCTTCACTTCCTTTGACCGGAAAATATTCTTAGCTGTGCTCATTGAAGGAAGCTGTCATTCACTGTCTGTAGTGATCAGTGCCTTTTTGTGGCAGTTTGTGGAAACATGAAATTTCAGTGAAAATTTGTTTAACCTATTTTCTGCCTTTTTCAGACATGAACCTTGTTATATAAATGTGATGGTAGAGCTCGTGTTACTTTTACATACAAGTTGTGACAGCGGTCTTACAGCACAAGTCTGAATTTAAGGCCTTCACATGAACATGAAGGACACAGCAGTGAAAGGTTAAATACGCATCTTGTTCGCCTTATTAAGAGCTCTGTGATGCATTGTTAACTTCCTGTGTCAGAAATATCAGTTTTTTAAACCACAGAGTGCTATAAGCCAGTTTGAAGTTGTTGATGGCCTTTTTTGTCTCCCTCACAGTCCAGGACAATCAAGGGTAAAAAAAAAACTTGTACAAGCACACATTTATAAATTGATATGAACATGTGCTGTATTAGATAATTCATTAGTGAGAAGCAAGTGTCGCCCCCCCCCCCCCCCCCCCCCTATTTATCAAAGCTTCAACAGCAAAGTAAGTTTTAAAATCCATCAGCGATGCAGCCACGTGAGGAAACAGCAGTGGCACTGCTCCGCTCCCTCCTGCTCACCAAATACTACATGAACACTGTGGCTCTTTCCGTAAAGATCCTGTATGAATAAACGTGAACATAAAGGGCTCCCATGTCTGAATGACAAAAACATAGATGTTTATCAAAATAGCATATGTTACAGCTGTCTTATTAGTTTTAATTTTGTGCTTTGTGTATCAGAAAACATTAATTTTCTTGACACCAGAGATTCACAGTTGACGTTAAACACAGTTAATATGATCACAGCTGAAACTACTGGAGCCAGTCTGGGCTTTTGGGGTTCTGGTGACTCTAACCGTCTGTCTGGACTCACCTAATGGTCTTTGTGATGGGAATGCGTACGGCCTTAGTAATGGAGTCTGGATCACATGTTTGTCTCGGCATACTCTTCTCTGATAGGCCAGTGGTTCTTAATTACCAGAGTGACTGTTTATCCACACTGTTTGCCTGGATCCTTATCAGCCCTAACAGTGTTTTAACTCCCAGTGGAGAATGTGTGGGAGACGGCGAGAGGAAGTGTGCGTGTGTATGTGTGTGTGTGTGTGTGTGTGTGTGTGATGTGACGCACAATAGTGTACATGTCAGTGTGCATGTTTGATGTACTTTGTCAGACATGGGTCAGAGTGTGTGGAATGCAGAACACGCAGATTGTGCCAGTGATATCCTGGCCCCTCGTTGTGACGACGTAGAGCTGGACTAGTGGGCTGCAGTCACCGAGGCGATGCTCATGTTGAGGTTTTAGTGCTGAGCGATGAGTGTTCAAGTAATTGCCTCATTCCTCAGCACCGAGGTTATCTAGCAAACGTTGAGTTTGCACGTTTTATATTCCAAATCAGGAGCCCTTGTAAAATTGTGCTGATTTTACTGAGTCTGGATTGTAAAAATGTTCGTACAGTGTATCATCAGTCTGCATTTTATTTAAGGTGGCGCTACTCGAATGAGTTGGCAGTGTATGTGTGTATATACAAGTGTGTATCCATATGCTTTTGTTTGTACATCTAGTGAGTATGTGTGTGTGAGTGCGCGTGCATATGCAAGCATGTGTGTAACCTGAGCTCTGGCCATCTCCCTGCATGTGAGTAATGGTCCCTGTTTTATTGGCCCGCTCCTCAACAGACTCTATGAGTAATCACATAATGCCTGCTCTGACGTCAGAGCTGTTACCATGGTAACACAGTGCTCCCCACTCTGGGGAGGTGCATTCATTTTTTTCCCTTTCCCCCACATCTTGTCCTATGTGCGCTCAAAGCTCTGGCTCCGGATGGAGACATTACTCCTCGAGCTAAAATCTCCTCCCCCTAATCTATAGTTTCACAATGGGCTCGTATGATTAGAGCCCCGGACTTTGCTCTCTTTTACCTTCCACTTCTTTTTTTTTCATTACATCCCCATCTCTCTACGTCTCACTCTGAGCCTCTCTCTCTCTTACTTCACTGTCCCTATTTTAGTCATCCTCTGCCTCTTCTTGCCCCCTGGCTCCATCTCTTTCATGATTAGCCCCCATTTTATTCTCTGTCCTCTCCCTTCCCCTCTCCTTTCTTCTCATCTCCAAACTCTGTAATGCCCGAAAAACCACCTCTCCTATTTCCATGCCAGATGTATTCATTTTTCTCCCTGCCTTTCATGCACTGTTGAATTCCACTGAACGGCCGACCCCTCTCTTCTCTACAGGTTCTCCCTCTGTACCGTTTTGCCTTTTCCTCTCTGTTTCCTTGCTCTGTTGAGAGGACAGGCATGGATGAAAGGGAAACATACTCTCTTCTGTATCTGCGCCTACATAAAATTCATACAGCTCCAGCCTTCCCGAGGGAGCCAGAGGAAGCTCAGGTTTAGTTTCTAACTAAATTGATAAAGAAATATCATGAAAAATTACCTTTTTTTTTTTTTTTTACTGTTGCACAAGTGTAAAGATAGTGAGCTTCACTTTAAGTCAGATACATTTGGATGTGCCTCTCCAATAACCAGTGTACTGTATGTGTAATTCAGAATAACACAAAAGCTTTTTAAGCACGATATCCAAAATCTATCAGAGTTCCGCAAAGTCTGACTTTTTCCAAGCCTGAAAACCATCAAAATGTCAATAATCAGGCCAGCCTCAGTCTCTAGCTAGCAGCGGCCAGTCTGTCTGGCTAGCCAAACACTCACATAGTGAAGCTCACATAATGGCTCTGTGTTATGTCTGTTGTCATTGCTCAGAGAGGCCGGGGCTGAAAGCATTACACTGCCTATTTCCAACCCATTTCCTCCCCCTATTCAAAGTGCTGTATCACTGCTAAGGGAAGGGGTATTGCTGTTTCCCAAACCGAGCAGTGATCCACCACCGCCCCTCCATCACTCACCCAGTCACGAGTGTGATTGGTGGGTAGCAATGAAGACTGACTGCTTGTCTGGGTGACGTGTTTGGGTCGGGAGCAGGACCGCTGTAATAGACTCTGTGTCTCTGGCTAATCAACAGGGCTCGGCTCGCACAGGCGTCCGTCTTCATTTTCCAATCAATTAGACCCCAGTGGAAAACAGGCCGTGTGACACAGGTGCATGTGTGTGTCTGTGTGTGTGTGTGTGTGTGTGTGTGTGTGTGTGTGTGTATGTGTGTGTGTGTTTCTCTGTATGTGGGGCCGTGTGTGTGAGAGAGGAAAAAGAGGCAGACAGAGGAAGCATGAGGGGTTGTTCATGAGTGTGTGTGATTCTGTGCGGTTTGCCAGAACTGCAGCCCTACCAGATGATGGCCATAAAAAAAAATAAAAAAAAATGCCGCCTTACAGCTCAGCCTCGAGTTACGGCTGGGTTTCTGGCTGACTTGGCCTTGCCTTTCAGAGGCCCAGGGACAGACACAGCCATGCACATTAGTGCGTTGTTGCATGTGACTGGAGTTTTGACCCGAGACCCTGGGAGCATTATCGAACCATAACCCAATGAGCCACAGTTGAGGGCGTAATTGCCTGAGGCCTGGCCCATCCTGCCAACACAGGTCCCCTGGTTGCTCACATTTTAGCGTGGCACTGCCAGCTCAGCAGAGGGATCGAACCTAGTCAAGGACAAGGACAAGGTGAGCGTTGGAGCCAAAGGGGCTGGATTTACACTCACACTTGCTTTGCAAAGAGGATGTTCAAAATACAACTTCAAGCAAGAAGGTTTGGAAACATTCGGCACAGGGGGAAACTGCTGGCCCAACTCTGTCTAGACAGCAGCTTCTCTAAACTCACTAATTAACACATTACATCTCATTTGTTTAATCCATACAAAAACCAGACTGGGGGCTAGTTCCAGTCTGTATGCTAAGCTAAATTAGCCTTCCCTTGGCTGTAGCTTTAACAGCCATTTACAGTACGAGAGCGGTATTGATCAACTACTTTATCCCTCAGAAAGAAAGCAAATAAAGTATTTATCCCAAAATATCAAACTGAATCCTGGAGGTGAATCCCTCTCATCAGCAGTGCTGACGTGCTACAGCCCATCAGTGTTAATCCACCAGTTGGTATCACAGAGAATAAAAGACGGGAATGAAATGTGACACATGGAAAATGCACTGTTCCACAAAAACAATCTTCCTTCGACCTGACAGGCGTCATTTAGCCATTGGCTTCCAACTTCTGACAGCTCATTATTGTTGCTGTGATTAGTTCTGTTATGTCGTAATAATCACTGACAGTGAATGTTTGGATGTGGATGCAAGTTGGGTGAGGTCTGTCTGCGGATTCTTGCTCCACTATTGTCTTCAGGGTTTTTACAGTGTGACAGATCTCTGAGCTATCCATTCACACCCCCACCCCTCTTCTTTTTTTTTCACCCCTGCTAGTCGTCTGCACCAAATCCATTTGGTCCAGGCTGGTGCATCTGTGCTAATCAGGTTATATAGGGAGAACTAATTTGTCTTGGGGGTCTGTTTTCCATTAGATTAATGCGCATATGTAGAGAATAAATGTGCAGATTTTTCGGATGGAAAAAAATGACTATTTGCCCAAATTTCCACAGTTTCTAACTCCAGGGTGGCCATTTTGTATTTACAAGTCTTACATAGTACAGCCTTATCAATGGTGCAGTTGAAGCTGTTTATAGCTCAGTTTTATGATACCTCTCTTCTGCTCTACCTCCCTAATTAATTGAACTACTTCCCATTATACTGGATTATCCTTTCCAATTGGGCATTTTTCGAGCCAGGGTTGTTTTCACAATCCTGGCTGATGGTCATCATTTATTCAGAGCTGCAGCAGACGTTATTTGTTTCTGCTTTTACATGGTCTACGGAAAGTGCAATTACAGCAATTACAGATGAGAAGTCACACTAGCTTCAGGGTACAGACCCACTTTGTCGGACATATATACGGGACGTGAACCCCCGCTGAACACGATCTTAAAACCATGATAAATCCTTCTTTTCATTGTTTGATAAATTATCCTGCCATCGTTACTGATTAGCCAATTAAGAGAATAATAAATGAGGGTTTGGACAGTGCAATGACTGAGCGTGGTTGAACATGTTCTCTCCTCTCATATGGTAGCAAGATGAGCCTGCTGTTCTGTGGTGTCTTTGGAGCGTGGCGTGGGGAGCAGAATGTTAAAGGCAAAAGTCTCAGCAAACTGTTTCTTCAGCTGTGCTGCGCAGAGGACTGTTCAGGATGGGCTACGAGTTTAGAAGCCCCTTTGTTTTGTTGTCTTACATTTTCCTTGTTGTGAGAGTTTTGCTTTTTTTTTTGGTTTTCAGGAAGAGAATGCAAAGTATGAAGCCACCATTTTGTCAAGGAGAAAATGTAGACAGTTAATATGTACAAGTATTAACGAATTAAAGAAGCCCTTATGTGTTACCTATTTGTCATCCCATTAATGTCTTGAAGGAAATGTAATTGCCGCCTGGATTATGTTCACTTGCAAAGTTTTTCAAAGTTTAGGAATGGAAGACCACAGACTGGGGTTTGCATCCTGAGTCAGCTCTTGGCAAAGACAGCTCTTTGGTTAAGGTTAGGTGTGGTCAGCAAATAGATTTTCTATTGTGCTTCAACTCACTGTTGTGACTTTGTCAGTGTTAAACAAAGACCACAATCTTTCTCTTATTCCTTAAACAAGTGCTATGAATGCCTAACACTGTTTAACCAAGCAGTAGGTGCCACAAGCAGATACTGTACTGCAAGAGCAGATATTGTAAGAGAACAAATAAAATACAATGTAGGGGAGCATTTTGCTAATATGTTTAGTGTCAACATTTTGTGACTTGCCAGGTGGAAAATCGGTCCTGTCAGCAAATTTGTTGTATATACATTTTTAGGCGACGGGGTTGTTACAAACGCATGGAGCAAAGCCGGCACAGTGTCACATTCTTTGACTAATAAATGCTGTTCTGTGACTACAAAATTATTCACATTAGGCCTACGTACCACATGCTCTGAACAACAGTGTTTTTGGCTTCAGATAGAAAAAACTGTAGTCCAGCAGCAGCAGCCTTTCTGTCATGTAAACCATGTTGTCTGGTCAGTGAAAAGCTGCAACTTCAACAGTTGGTTTAATGTCCTGCTTGCTTAGGTAGTTGGTACCTTCAGTCCGTGCCTTTTCAGACCAGATTACATTCAAACACACAGCCAATACACTGTTCTTCTTTCACATCATAACTTCTCACACCATAAATTAATCTAGTGTGAGTAATAACTTTGTGCTACAACACTAGTACAGATTCAAATGATTCATCCAGTCACTGTACATTATCTTATGTGCATTATACTGTAGGATCCTTGTTGCTGCTCTTGTCCTCCATAATATAAGAGAGAAAATGCACTAATTTAACAATAACCTCCCAACACGATGAGCGAAAGCACCAAACAAAACATAAAACATAGTTTAAAACTGAAGTATTCATGCATATTTATGGAGTGAGTTGTTTGTTCCCTGTATCCATCTCTTGACAGCAGTTTTGCAATTATTTATGGATTCCATGTTTCAAGTGGAACAGGAAGACTATTTCAGGCAATAGCTGTTCATGAGCACACAACTGTTTATGAAAACAGATGGCAAATACAAAGTAGAGCTTATATAACAAACGCAGTCCCAGTGAATGATTGATGCTTTTATAATGTATGATCTCTGCTCCCTGTGTTCCTCAGCATCTGAGACAGTATCAGTGAGAACTGAGACTGATGAATGTGAGGAATGCAAGCTGACGTCACTGGACGTACTGTAGCTTCAGTCACATGGCTAGGTAAACACAAGTAGCTGTTTGGCCTGGTGTGTGTGGGAGGGACCAGTGGCTCTGATCAAGAGGATTCAGGAGCAAAATGTTCCTTCAAGGGAGCTTTACTTCATGTTGTCGAGTGTGAAAAAAGAAACAAATATTTCATGTATTTTTTACTAGGATTCCTTCATGTTTAAACAGTAGCTAACAAAGTTTTTAAAAAATTTTTCCCCTAGCTTGTGGTCAGCCTTAATGCTGTTCCAGATCCTAAGCATACATACGTGCACACTATTACACAACTATGTATACACAGACATGAAAACGGAGCCATGCACAAGCATATACTGTATGCCGTATGGGAATATACTAAACACCTAACCATGGAAAAACTCAGATATATGGTGTAAACACACAAACAAACTTCTTATATATACAGACGTGTGTGTTTATACCAGTTGTGGGATGTAACTAAGTACATTTACTTGAGTGTTTCCATTTTATGCTAATTGATACTTCTACTCCATCACATTTCACAGAGAGACACTTTTTACTCCACCTGACACCAACTATGAAGATCAAGATTTAACATACAAAACCTATAGTGAAATAATAAAGTATGGTACAAATAATAATCCGATAAGATTACGTATACTGACAGGAGGTACTGTGCTCACTAATAAGTAAATTTACCTTTGGTACTTCGAGGGGACATTCAGACTGAAGACAGCACTGCGTTAAAAACAGCGTAAGGGTCTGAGTTGAGATCGAGTTGCCTCAGCCACACACAAGACATGATATATTATCCAGGAAGTCCAGTTGGATTGACAGCCCTCCATATACTGGACTTCTTCTAATGTTGCTCTGTATCTGCTGAATGTATAAATTAGCTTGAACAGCTTGATAATAAAGTTCAAAATATCAATTTATAATATGTCAGTGATGGGTATTTCAACAAAACAAATAATGCTGCTTTAAGCAAAACTTTGAGTGCAGGACTTTTTTAAATACTAGCGTTACTACTTTTACTTATGTAAAGGATCTCAATACTTGTTCCTCCACCACTGGCTTACACACATATAAACACATAGAAAGAACGTATCTGCTCAGAAATTCACAGTTTAAAATAAACATGTGTCTCTGCGATGGGCCTGTGAACAATCACTGTGGGTGGTCGAGTCATAGAGCTGTTGTCACTTTCCTGCAGAGCTCTTCTAAAACCATACATCATGATATACCTTTGCCAAAGGCATACCCACTGCACGACACAGTGACAGCATATTATTACTACTCTATCTTGGTTATTATCACATCATATATCATTTAGGTGAATGGGGCAGAGCGCTTTGAGAATGTATATATTGTTTATTACATGCGAAACTCCGGTGAGCCCAAGTGAGGATGTGATAGAAGACGATGGCTTTCTGTCACTCATGGAGCCTGCAGCCTATTTCCCCAGAGGACGCCCAGCATCACCTGTATCTTATCCCCCTGTTTGCTTTGCTTTAAGCCAGGTTTCCAAGATGGCTATCAGCATGATGGCTGTATCTTAATGGCGCTGTCCTTTTCCTCATTGAGAGAAGCACACCAGAGTGTGTCAGGGAGGGCCGTCTCTTGTTCCTCTGTACCTCCATGGTCCCTGCAGACCCCTGCATTCCTTCTGCATGGGGAGCCAGAGCCCTCTGGGAATTTCACTGACAAAGCAAGCATTTTACAAGCTAATGGTGGAAAACCTGCCCATGGGGCTGACCTGAGCCTCTTCTAAGGGAACAAGCTCTGTAATGCAAATCCTTCCACCTGCAAAAAGAGGAAGCAGAGATTTATGCCCCCACACAGGTACACATGCTGTTTATTAGAGGCTGGCATTCACACACTTTCGTGCACGCACACGCGCTTTGAGTGCATCAGTCAGAACATACTGTCGGTGCTGTCCTGACTTTACGTGTATGTTTCTACATCAGTGATTTATAAAGGACAGAGGGATGTGATTTAAAGGCATATGCTTGAGCGGAGAGTCGCTGTCTGTTTGTTTACTGGAGTCCTGTGGGAATCTTGATGGGACTGTAAATGTTCTATGTGCAGCTGAAATAGTGGGGGAGATGTGTGTGTGTGGTCCTCTCTCTGATGAGCATAGACAAAACACAGAACACAGACCTTGCTGAGTCAGGCCTGTGAATAAAAGATGAAATAATGTATGCAACGAAGGCAGCATGCATGCGCAAATTCCCATTCTGCTTTCGTAACGTTGCCTTTGACTGAACTCTGTGTTCTCAGCTTCTCATTCCCTATTCACTGAATTATCTTATAGCAACGCCTAAGATGGATACTCAAGCTGAATCAGTGTACTCTCCAAAAGTATCTTTCCCCACGTCATTATTTTGTCGAAATTAGCACAAATCAAAAGTTGAGTGCATTTGCTTCAGTTCCCATGTCAAGCTCAGGTCCAAATTGTTTTGTTATTCAACCAGTCATTAACTTTGAAAACCTCTCTTGACGTAGATCACCTCCTCCAAAAGAAATATTGCCTTCTGTCCCAGTCAGACTTATGGCTTCATAAAAACATTTTATAGTGGAACTGTAACACCCAGCCCTGTTGTCTGAGACCTGGGACTGTGCACGCAACCAGCACAAATCCATCCATTTTTTTGTTGCTTAAATAAGAGCTACAAGCAGCAAAATAGGGAAACAGTACCTTAACCCTTTTTTTTTTATCAGCCTACACTCCTAATCCTCTGCTCTTTCATAATGTTATTCATAAACGCTACAGAAAGTCTTTAAGAAGACACATAAATCAATATTACCATTTCCATTTTGTAATGAAAGCTCAGCTGGAAAATACCCAAGTGGCTGAAGGGCTGAATCACCGCGTTGATGGATGATGGGGAAATGCACTCTTTATCTCACTGCTGTCCATCCTTTTTGATGAACATGAAACCGGGCCAATAACACATGAAAAGCACGTAAGAGGGAGTTGACCCTTGATGTGTATCTAATTAGCCGAGCAGGTGCAGTCACCTTTGGGAACTGTATCGACCTCCGAGTGAGTGACAGCCGCGGCTTCATCTCTCTGTGTTTCAGAAGAGGAAAAGTTTGCTTAGCTTTATTAAATGAATTGCACTGTCACAACCAATTTATTCGGACATAACTCTTCCAAACAAGTGTCCTGCGGCCAGAGAGTATCCACTGGCCTATTGTTGACACACTGTACGCTGTTTGAATCAACTGTGAATTAAACCACACAAAGCCCACTGGCACCTTGCAGACTGAACAGGGCAGAGGCTTGTAAAACAAACAAACAAGTGAGTGCTGTGTTCCCTTCTCAGCTCTCTAGGCCCCAGCAGTAATCCTGACTGGACCATTATACACTAATGGCTTTGGCATGCTGTTTTGAGGTGGGATGCCAGGTCTGTCCAGCCAGATCCCCTCTTTTTCACCCAGCTAAAAGTGCAGAGCTGGGAACCTTGCTGGTTGAGAACGAGCCAGCCGGGACGCATAAGCAAAGAAAAACAGTATGTACACAAAAATAAAAGAGGATCCTTTCTATTCATGATACCACATGGATGTGGTTTCAAAATATATTTTCATGCTATCCATATCAGCTTTCATGAGGAGGTTTTCGCTTTGTCAGTGACTTATTTTATGCCACCGTGTTAGCTTTTGAGGTCAGAATGTGGGGTACTCCCATTGAGGTTTTTTCTCTAGGCCACGGCATCCTTGTGGCCCAGGCTTTCACCCTGGGAGACTGACAGCTCTATCTCTGGTAGAGACTCATACACTGGGTTTCTTCTAGGATCAGGCTAAGTCTCTCCCAGGAAACATAAAGACGATAAATCCCATTAGTCACACTTCAGAAATTAGAAGAGTCTCAGTAAGAAAGTGTGAAGAGCAAGGGAGGGGTAAACAGAAGCCTCAGTGCAAACACAGCGCTGGTGTGAGAAATATATCATGGGCTCATATTTGTGCATGTGAGTGTTTTTATTGCACGTGCGCGTGTGGTTTTGTTCATGAAGTCATTTTGTGTGCCTCACAGGCCGCTGCATGAGACAGAAAATGTGAAAGGGTGCAGATGCCAAACAGCTTGTAGGTGTGTGTGTGCTAATCTTTGCGTACACACAAGTGTTCCTCATTCTCTTCACCCCCCCGCCCCCCCACATCCCACACCCCCCTCCCTCTTTGGCAGCCCACCTCAATAGTTCCCTTCCCTCCAGCGATGACGCAAATGACCCACGATGACTGACCCCCACGGTAAAACCTGTAAAACATTAGCCAGCATGAATAGGAATGACTCTCCGTCCTCTCCCCTCAGCGGCAGGCAGGGAAGGATTTATAGGTGTCTCCCCCAGCGGAGAACGGCTGCCGTGCTCGGTGGGTAGATGTGGCAGAGGAGAAGGCGGGGTGAAGCTTTCGAAGTCACCTGGACAAAGAGCCAGACAGTTTGGGTCAGAAATTTGTGTCTGCCTGGACCCAAGCCTTTCCACACTCTATTCCTGCAGTTTTACTATACACCCTGTTAATTCTTAGCATTTTAATAGGCTATCTGTTTTCCTCTGCCTTCTCGTAGTACTGTTGCCCAGTGTCCAATTAACTCCACTTTATGAAGAGATTTTCCAAGGAGGATGGTGTTTATTTAATGAAAATGTAAGAGAGTTGAAAACAGTGAGAAAGTAAACACATTATGGATAGAAGAAATAGAAACACTCACACCTCTGTACTTCTCATTTCCATCTGTTATATCTGTTTTTTAATCAAGTGAAAATCTACCCCCTTTAGATTTTTTAGCCTTTCATAATGTTAGTGATGATGTTAATTTACATAGCCGGTATGGGCTCATTCTGCAGTCCAATGCTAAATTTAGAAATCTCTTAGGCTGACAGTTATAAAGTAACACAAGCTAATCTCTCTTGCGTGGGTGGCCTGTATCTGTCTACACTTCAGAGTGGGAAAGAGATAAAGAGCACCAGGTAGACCAGGGTGTTCATTTATCAAAGCTCCCTGCGCTCAAAGCTTAGGTAGCAATTAATGAAGATGTTCAAATTTATGCTAAGAATTACAGTTTTCTTCAAAATATGTATTTCATTCCAACTGGTGCAGCAAAATCCTCCCATTATCCGAGCAGCGAATACTGTAAATAAATATCGTCATGATTCCTTAAAAAACTGTCACAAATCAAAAAGCACAATTTCACAAAGAAGGTCCCAGGAGAAAACGGTTCTGTGACACTAATCATGAGAATACCTCCATCTGCAGGTGCAAAACAAGATTACACCTCATTTTCAAAGCCATGACGAGCGATATAGAGTTTACTGTGTCTGTGACACCCATGAAAGTGAGAACAAGGATATTTGATTGTTGCCTCGACGGCGTCCTTACGGCTAAGCCGCTGTCATTTCTGAAGCCTACATATAGTGAGACTTAGTAGAATCTGACCTACTTTCTTTCTGTGAGCTGAAGTGAAAGTGAGTGCAGGGATGTCTGAGTCAAGCTCTGCAGACGTCAGAGTATCTTTGACAGAGAGCAGTGATGAAAGAACAAAGGAGGAATAAGCAAGAAAATATTCGGAGACCCTGAGGCAGTGGGTGTGAGACTGAGTGCATGTGTATGTGTTTGTGTGTGTGTGTGTGTGTGTGTGTGTGTGTCTTTATGTAAGGAAGCATATGTGAATTCATGACTTTGCAGACCTTACTGTAAGTGAGAGCATAGTGAGTTTAATTGGACAGAGAGGTGGTGCATAAAACCCTTGGGTCAAGCTGATTGGAAATCCTGCAGACTGATCTCGTGGCTCTTCAATAGCGCTTTAATGAACCCAACCATGCTGAAAGATCAGCACACTCTCTTTTCTGCCTCTCTCCTCTCCAACCAGGAGATCTCTATAGTCGGCACTTCCTGCAACTGTGACCTCAATGGACACCGAATGCTGGTCCCAGTAAATCCAGTGCACTAACAAGCTAATACAGCCACTAAAGATCCAAGTAGACACACATCAACTCCTCTCATATCAAGCCTGTAATGAGGGACAAAATAGGACGCAGGAGGCAGCGGAAGAAAAAGAATGAAGGTCTGATCATGAATGAATGATTAAGAAACACTGCTCGCAGTTATCTTGCACTGAGCTATATTAGGACGAGGCTGTTTCCGGTTCCTTTTCCAGACAGATTTAGAAAAGTGATCTGTAGTAAGTCGATGACAGTGGGGTCGAGGCTCATTGCAAGGCTTCAGGTCGATCCGTGTGAAAGTGGAGCGTCACTATGGGTGCTGCTGTTGTAGCTCCCACCACTTCACACCCGCAGGGAAGTGGTTCTCAACTGGTTATTGGCTGGAGCAAGTTAAACAACAAGCATATTCCAGTAGTTTGTTTGTGCTTTGACACCATGGTGTTTACCCAGCACCTCAGAGGCATGGCAGCTTGCTGTGGGCTGTGGCTCGGAGCCACGGTGGTGGACAGGGCATGGCTGCATACTGGCATCCACACTGCTGCCCTCTTAACACTCTGGGTGAGAGGAAGGCTGGGAGTTTACTTGGCTGGCACTATTTTGAGTCATGAGAGAGCAGTTCATTTACAGAGGGCGGCGGGGCATATTATGTCTGACATTTTCATATCATCTACTTATGAGTATTCTTCCCAGTATTTACCTTTATGACTATAAATGTTTCTAAGCAAACTCTCACTGAGCTGGACAGGTCTACAGACACTGACTTAGGACTTCTTGTACCGACACACAAATCTAAATCTGTAAACATCCCTGTTCTCCATATTGGCTCTGAAGCGATTCCTTCTTCGAGTGACTACACTGTAAGAAATGTGGGACAAGATCCACGTTTTGGTTTTGGGCAAAAAGACAAAACTGCTGTTCAGCCGAAGCTAATTTGAAGTTTTATCAGTTTGAGTAAACTGTATCAAGTCAGTATCTTGGTAGTCGTGTGAAGGTTAATACACCTACAGTAAATGCAACTACTGGGAATTATCACCAAGGAAACATAAAGAGGGAATTTTATACTCAAAAGATTGTAACATCTGACTCTAACACTCACTCAATTTGGCTAACTAAGACTGGAGCCTCCTTCAAAGGGTCACATGATCCACGTTACTAAAAAAAGGCCTTCTCTCACTTATTTCGAGTGATATCTAGCTATACAGATCAGTCTGGTTTGTTCAAGTTTTATTGACAGCGAAAGGAATTTTGTTTTCAGCGCTCACAGCATTGAAGAGCAGCATCTCTTTCCAGGAACAATGTCTCGCTTTCTCTTGATATTCCAGACTGCACTGTGACCTCACCGTGCACAGGCTTCATAGGTAGAAAATGCTTCCAGAGAAAACTGTTGACAGTGAGGTCTGTGGGTTATCCACAGCAACCGGGACATTGTTCCTGGAAAGACACATTGCTGTTGAAGATTTTAAATAATATTCCTCATTGCTGTGAGCACCGCAAACTAAATTCCATTCGTAGCAGCAGAAATCAAACGGATGCCTAAAAACCTGGATAAATTAAACCACAATCCCAGGGTGTACCTCATCAGCTGCCCGGGGATCTGTGGAAAGCTTATCTCATTTGAAAAAATAAAACTAATGATATGGCAAAAGTAAAACTAATTCGGGTCAGGATGATCTTTTATATTAATTTCATAACATCTGATAAACTACGACAACTCCACCCTGTCTGAGTCAGTTGTACCACCACATGCTGTGATTGACAGTGTGCGAAAACTAGATAACAAGTAGAAAGCGTAATGGAAAAATAGTTCAGACTTCCAGCCTCAGCTTCAGCTTCTCCAAGTGATAGTAGCACGATTGCAAAAAAAAAAAAAAAAAGATACAGACCAAGTCTACACATTGACAATGCCAGAATCATCACGTCTTATATAAAAAAGAATAAATGATCAGGGCTCAAAAGCATCCGGGGTAAAAAAAAAAAAAAAAATGAAAGTGACATATTGGGAACATGAAGGGTTGTGTAGATTTATTTTGTGGAAAGATCCCTTTGCTTGTCTGCGTCTTCTCTTGTCACGCAGCTGCCACACTGACGACTGCCACCGCCAACTACACTCTTACCACTCCTTTCTCTTCTTGTTTGTTTCTTGACAGCATCACTCTGGATCATGGAAGTACAGTAAATCTCCAGAATGCATTCACAATGGAGCCAAAGTCCCATAAAAATGCCTCAGACCTCATTGAGTGTATCGTGTTACTCTGGTAGATAGAGCGCCGTGATTGAAAGACATACTTCCATTTTCAAAGACACAAAGCTTTTTTTTCTCCCTAGGACTGGTTTCAGTCTCTTATAAATCACGAGTATTGCTCTAAGTGATGGAAAGCCACTGCTCAACCTGGCTTACTCTGAGTTATGGGGCGACATAATGAATCTAGCAGAGGGTGAAACAAAGGGCATAACTTCTACAAAGTTGTTATTTTTCCCGGTAGGTGCACTGCAGCTTCAGGACAAAAACAAATCCATTTGGAAATTTTACTGCTTTGACTGTGTTATAGTGCTTGGAGGGTGTCCATGAAAAACCAGGAGATATCTAAGAAATCATTCACGTGTGGTTTTACCTCTTCAGACATAATATTGGCAGCGAGCTGTCACGTGTTTTAAGTATAATCTTCGACCGCTCTTCTCCTTCCTGCTGGAGAAAAAACAAGGTAATAAAGATTGAACAAGACGTTTTGTTTTTGTTTTTCTTGTTTTTTGTCATCATCGTTTGTGCTTTTGTGTCTCTGAAAAACAGATGATGTTTGTGTTACAGTCATTTCTTGTTTATTCTAACACATGGCGGTTTGATGTTTGAAAGCATTGAAACCAAACTTTGAAATTTTGTTTACTGATTTTCCAACACTGGTTAAAAAAAACATTTGAACACAGTGGCACCAGACTGCATCCACTGTTTGACTTAGTAAGTGAGCAGTACATCATCCACATGTATTTGTTGATCACATTTTTGAGCCAGTCTCAGAGGAAATGAACTCCTCTGTGGCCTGTAAAGTCGCTCTGTGCGAGAGGCTATCTGCGCCTGAGCTCAAATGTTCTGCTCAGCTTTGATTCTGTGCGGGGTTTTTTTTTTGTTTTGTTTTGGCACATCAAAGGGCCCATGTAGACTTCTGTGTAGTCTGGGTCTGTCACTCAGAGCAGAGAGATGAAAGGTTGGGTTACATAAGACCGTAAGACCGAGAGGCTGTTTATGTGTGTGTGCGCCTGGAGAACCTCACTGATTCTAGGACCTTCTAATGGAGCAGGACTGCGCTGCGACCACGGAGGAGTCCGTTGCCAGGTCCTATACTGTAAAAGCAAAAACCCCGTCATCGGATCCGCGAAGGATAAGACAAACAGCTCACTGGCTGGCTAATACTATCATTTACAGTGATTTACATCCCGTACGTGAGCATTTTACACAGCTGATTGCTTGTTGACTTCCTTTTCCATCTTGTATGGTTATTTTAATGCTTGAGGAGGTACGTGCACGCTTGACGGGGCTTTAAAGTGACCAGATATTATCATGCTGACGGTTGGAGCGTGCAGGCTTCTCATAGCTGTGGTGCTCGGGCTAGAAAATGGAGGATGAGAGAATGAAGCTGTTTGTTGAGAAAGGGCAAACCCCTCACATTGCATTTTTTTTTTACAACCTCCTAAATGTCAAACTATGGAAAGGCTGTTGTATTTTATGAATGAGTGTGCACCGCATTGTGTGTGATTGTTCCGTTAGTGAACTTGTTTGCTCACTGTCAAGGTTACCATTTTCTGTGGAGCAGTACCCATTGTTGCCAGAACCTTGACCAAAGGATGAGGTGTACAATAACTGTCTCACAAAGTAGCCAAAACACCAGACCTTGTGTCTTGCGGTGCTAAATATGTCGAAGACACACTTGGTGATCTAAATGTAAACTAACAAGCGCTCACCAAAATTCAAAACACAGGATTTAAACCTGCTATAAATCCCAGCTCGATTTACAGTAGAGGACTTTACAGGCCTCTCAGTCGAGCGATGGGATCCTACATGAATCATCAAAGCTGTAACAGTTTCAGTTGAAAGATTTCTGTCTGTGCTTTTCTCACTGGTTCGGAGAGAGGGTGGGGCTCAGTTAGAAAGAAGGGATTTTCAGGATTTAGCAACATTACAGCAATATTTGAGTCAAAACGTGACGACAGCAGGGGGGTTGTTTGTCAATGTTGGTCAGTCAAATGTGATCAAACCTTGCCCACACAGCGCGGATGAAGCAGATTAGCTGAGACTTTGCGTGTTAGACTGTTCATGAATAACACCTAAGCTTCAACTTTGACTGTTGCTCATTGAGTCTTTAACATTTCATGTTATAGTTGAAGTTTTCAGGGACGTTAAACACAGAGACAATCACCAGAAAACAGCTTAACATAAGTTTAATATACAAGTCTGTTTTATTTAACACATAATTTAATAAACAGCAAAATAGTCCTTTATTTTCCATTATGTTAAGTTAATAAACATTAGAAAACATTTTTAACAGGAACAACTTTCTGCTGAAGAAATGTGGCCTGTGTATTATCGTCATTACTCAGGACTTTATATCTACTAACTAATTCTACTGTTGCTGATTTTTTTAGATTTTAATGCTGTTATCAATACCAAGTAATTTTCCATTCACCTCCACTGCATATCCACAGATAACCTAAACACCTCAGCACATGAAACTAGTGAGTGGGGGGGGGGGGGGGGGGGGGCAGTCAAAATTTTACAGACTAAACTCCCTTATAAAAAGGCGACAGGAGCAGTAACTCCACTGTTGTGTTTGTTTAGACCTAAGCAGCACTGTGGGAAAACACTCCGCAAAACAACACTGCTGTCCAGACAGGCCCATAGCACTGGCGTCTGAAACCCACTGTTTTCCTAATGTCTTCACTCACAGCGTGACACAACTCAATGACCTCCACTGACACAGTAAATTACACCTGAATTATCAATTTGGCTCTTATACTGAGCCCCTTGCCTCAGTTTGTGCAGCAGCAATTTGTCACAGCGACACGCTGGGTTTCTCTGGGCTCCTCAGTCCTGGGGCAGAGAGCCCTAACAGAGGCAGAGGGAGCGTGTGTGTGTGTGTGTGTGTGTGTG
>NW_019525101.1:42283-128593 GCF_002814215.2 Seriola lalandi dorsalis | reverse complement strand
TGGGGGGGGGGGGGGTTATGTTGACTTGGCTCTCCTGCAATGTGTTCACCAAAAATCAGTGACAGAGCTGCGCTGATGTATTTGGTGACTCCCAAGAAAGTGGAAAACGGGTTTACAAGGCCTGTGGGAGGACACAGTGGCTGGTAATTAGACAGCGTAAAAATCCTCAACCTCTACCAGCCCCTTAGGCAGTGAATAGGAGCTAAAGTAAACCAAACCTGACTGTGAAATTGCATTAGACGTCTGTGCTTAATGGAAAGTGAAAAAAATAGACAAAACCCATTTTTTGCAATTATGAGCGTTTCCATTCCCCCCACACTTCCTCAGCTCTTTGCATCGCCACTCCTGCTCCTCCTCTTTTCCGCTACAGCGCAGTATATCTCCATTATGGTGTTTTCTGTTTTAGGACACTAACAGAAACAGGATGTGCAGGACTGCGGTTTGAACATGTTTCTGTCTCTTGTTTTCCCACAGATGCTCCCCCGCTCAGAATGGGACCACAAGAGAGGCTCCCGAGGATCACAGGTTAGCACCGTCCACAGAAAAAGAGACACACCAGTAATAACAATAATGATAAACAGCTGACAGGAAAACGCACACACTCACACCTAGGATCTCTGTCAATCGCCTACACACACCTTATAAATGACGCAAATAGCAAAAATCCCACCACTAATAGGGCCTGCTCACCCACTCATTTTAGCCGTGGTTAAACAGCATGTCCAGAGGTGTCACTTCCCACCACAATCCTCGTTGTCCTCTGTTAGTGTAAAGGACGCAGGCCTGTGAGATGGCTGTAAGGCGCTGCACAAGCCATTAAAGGCTGGGGAATTGCAACTAGAAGGACTCGTCACAGGAGACGCAGCTTGTAGACACATACAGCCACAAACCCAGAGATTACCTTTCCCACATTATGGGCGTGAGTGTGTGTGTGTGTGTGTGTGTGTGTGTGTGTGTGTGTGTGTGTGTGTGTGTGTGTTTGGGAATTGATGTATTGAGCAGCTACAGAGCCACAGGGCAGGACAATGCCCTTGGCTTTGCAATGACCATATACAGTATGTGTGTGTTCTGGACTGCATGCTCTCCTATCAGGAGGATATCCTTTAGAAATGAATAGACTGTGTGTCTGTGCTGACAATGTACAGTATGCTTGGGTAGCTACGAATACACCGCAAAGTTATGTTTGGAGGGAAAATTAGGGGATTTTTCATGAATAGTGAGCATAACTGTGCAGTTCAGGATTGGGCTTGAAATCAAATTATACACTGTATAATTTCATATAGTTGTGTATCTGTTCCTCACAGTATCATCCCCTCAGAGTGGAGAAATGTTCAAATAGCGTGTTACTCTTTTGAAATATTGTCCCAGTCTCAAATCAATTTGTTATGTGGGGTTAGTAGGCAAGCACATATTTTTTGATTGATGCATTCCCTAAGCTGCCATTTAAACTCAGTGGTCAGTTCAGTCTTTTTTTATTTGGACTGGTGCTATGCGTTCGTCAGTGGAATCCTGTAACAGTCCAGAGACTGACAGGACGTGTAAGAAGTCGAGGCTTATGTTGGCATCTCTCTCCATCTCGTGGCTGTTTTCCCTCAGCTCGGCTCTCCCCTGCTCTCAGGTTGACGGTCAGAGAGGCTGGTAGCGCTTCCCTGAGCCATGGCACCTCGTAGCGTGCGTAAATCACACACTGGGCTCTTTAGCCAGTGACCAGAGCGCTTGATTGATCTCCACTGTGTTGCGTTCGCCAACATGCGCACATTAGCAGGCTCAATTTCCAAACCGCATCTTTTTTTTCTTTTTTTTCCTGTCCAAAGCTTGTGGTGGATGTTTTAGCTTAGGAATTGACAGTGAAGTTATGTATGGAAAGAGCTATTTAAATATTTGTATTCGACTTGAAAACACATTGGTTTTGGAACATTACCCGTGGAGATTATCGGAGAAAAGAGTGTTTGTAGGCCCGGATCTTGTGACTGTTATTCTAAATTACAGAAAGGCTGGAGGAGTGGCGTGTCAAGCAGACAAGTCCAGACACTGCAGTCATGTTGAAGATTTCTCAAAATCACTGTAGTACTTCAAACATTTCAGATTTGTGTTTCTTAAACTGCGGGTTTGTTAGTTGAAAAAGGTCATTGCCGTTTCTCTGGTTGGTCCTATCATGACAGTGAAGTAATGGGTCCTGTGGCAAGACTAAATTTAAAACATTTAACTACCTGCACTTTTGACTGTCATCTGCCCAGATCATAATTGGATTTGCCACAAATGATACAGAGACCATAGCAATTTTCAAGCTGCTACTTTTTCTGACATGGAACAGTAACATGCCTCTGAGCTGGTGCCATTGCTCTGAGAGAAACTGAGGAACTTGGTTTTATTTATAGTATGCATATTCAGTTCGCAAGATTTTTAAAAACTCATGACTGTGTCCACTGCACTGCTGATGATGGATATATGTTTAACCACTTGCATCATGTGGTAAATCATCGCTCACTCGTCGCTCAGCATAAGCCATCTGTTTTACCTCATGCATCTCTTTTGTTTGCTCTGTTCTTCATTTCTTGCTTCTGCCTCTACCAGTCTGTGTGTCTGTTCCTCTACCTCTGTTTTTTTTTTTTTTTTAATCTTCATTGGCTCCTTTGCTGGAATCAAACACCCTGAAATATGTGGAAGGAAAAACAAGCCTCTGCTTGGAGATGAGATGGCTGCATGTTAGGGGTCAATTGGCCTGACCTTTTCCAGTAAATCTTTAATGAGGCAGTTATTCTTTTTTGTTTTGTTTTGACCACCACCCCCCCACATCCCTCATGTCCCCCACATCCCTCAACACACCCCCCTCTTTTAATAAAATATGTAATAGCATGTAATTGTATCCTGGCTGCAGCTGAGGACCTGGCTCAGCACAGCTTCAGTCTTAGCTGACGGAGGGGTTGTGAGGAGAGTTGGGTCGCGGTGGGGGGGGGGGGGCTGGTTTGGAAGTGCGAAGTGTAACACTGCTGGGCGTAGTTTTGGCTGCAGGAGCTGAGGCAGAGAGCGAGGAGTGTCTCAGTGGAGTTTTGAGTTACGGTTCTGCTGTGATTCACACTGTATCACTGCTCTGTTATTCTAAGTAGAGAACATCACCATCTCCCAGGCTCCTCTTCAACTAATCCATCTCGACAGATGTAATCAGGGCCATTAAACTAACTGCGCTGCCACTGAAATAGAAAACTGCACGGTAATGATTTTTCAAACATGCTGAGAGTTCTGTGTAAATGAAATCAACCTGAGAAAAAATAATGGTTTTAAAAAAATAGTTTCTTGCTCAGCATTTCTCAGAGTGTGAGGCTTTGTGCGTGGGGTTAATTGCAAAGCCAGCACCACAGTGTGTGTATCTCTGTGCCTTAAGTAGAGCCAGAGTTGCTTACATTATTGAAATGTGTTTACTAAGAGAATCAAATACCTTTCTTTCTCTAGTAGGCCCCTGAGGCATCCCAGCTCTCCTCTGGGATACATTATATTCTCACCATTGCACAATTTCAAGAAGCTCACATATCACTGTCATTTTACTAGAGGCTTACGGGACTGTATGTTTATATGAGGGAGTCAAGGGTTAAAAGTGCATGAAGACAACCGTCTCAGAAATCACAAATATGTGACCCTGCTCTCTGTGTATCCCATTAATAATCGTCATTTGACAGAGGGATCTGTCTGTTGTTGTTTGTTGCACCAAATGCACTTCATCTGTCTTCAGCAGAGTTATTGGAAAAAACAAAAAAACATGTGGACACAGCAGGAACATCAACAATCATATTTCCATCGCTCAGCGTTGTTGCGACCATTGATGGCGTTGCTTGAAGTAAACGATGTTTCATATGAGAAATGGAAATTTTGCACATGTATCTGATGTTTAAAGCGACAGGTCTAAAAATAGTGGATGCATGTATAAGCACTAGCATTTAGCAAATATATTTCAACATTATTTATTTTGAACTTCAGGGATGAGTGTAGTTCGATTTAGTCATTCATCAAAAAACACATTGAAAATAAGCTTTTATATAAAATGTTTCAAGTCAATTCTCCATTGAGCTGGTAAAATATCCAGATTAATACAGCACTAAGAATTATTTGTAGATATTATCTGGTCCATTTTTGGTGCACATTACTGCAGCTAAAGCTTCAGACACAGCTGAGTCGGACCTTGAGTACAGAGAGGGACAAACAGCTTTTCACTCTTCAGGAGCGGTCGCTGGTTTGTTTTGACTGGCCCTCGGTTGAGTTTACATGAACTGCTGCGCGGGTGTTAATCTATGGCATGTCTATTGACGTACTCTTCCAAACTGTGTTCACACAGGCAATTAAGAACATTGATCATGTGCACTGTTGTTAGTCATAGTAAAATGTCATAACAGAACGTCCGTGCATGGTTTAGTATGTGAATTGGCTTGTTGAGGAGTCATAAAAACTGTTTATTGATGCTTGTATTCACTTTTATCAAATGCAGCAACAAAAGCTGGAGGCTTGTGAACAGATGTCGCACAGGTTTGTGGTAGTTTTGTGACCGAAGGTGCTGGCACGGGGGCCCGGTTAGGAGTGTGCCTCCTGCCAGTTAAATGCAAAACAATTGGCCACAAAAACACCAAAGGCTGCAAGCAGGAAAAAATCCACACGTTCCAAAAAATACTACAAGGTCACTACAGTAAATCTGTAGCAAAAACAGGCTTCTGCATTTTAAAAATGGAATACATATATTACCCAGCTGTTGAGGTGCCCTTGAGCAAGGTATTAAACTGCTATGAAACTATAGTTTACATTGACTTCCCCAGGAGCACCAGTTCAAATGCTAAAATGCAACATATGTGTGTAGCGTTGTTTTATGACTGTTTCATTTATTTAAAGCACTAGTTTTGCTTTTTTTTTTTTTTTAATTATTTGGTTTGCCGCTGAGAGTTGAGAGATGAAAAGATCAATATCACAGGTAAAAATGAATGAAGCGCTCCAGCCATCTAAAGGTTTGCACAAACAAGATACAGGGTGGTAATTAGTGCGCTTTCAAGGTGCTGTTGGGTGGATTTTGTTACATTTGGACAGAGCCAGCCCAGATGTTTTCCCCTGTCTTCAGTCTGTGTGCTAAGTTAACTGGTTGCGAGTGGTAGCCTCATATTTACCATAAAGACATGTGTGGTATTTCCTTATCTAACTCTCGGCAAGAAAGCAAATAAACATATTTCCTAACATGTCAAAGTATTGCTTCAACACCTTCTCTGTGTTCCTGGGTCAAGATGATAGTTTAGACTTCTTTTCATTGTCCAAAAAGTTTTATAGTTGTGTCCAGCATTTGTAAGAATTATCTACCTATAACCTAAATTTTCGCAGTCATGGTGCCCCAGGGGTAGAGCATGTACCATAAAGGCTCAGTCCTAACTACAGTGGCGCGGGTTCATATCCGACCCGTGGCCCTTTGCTGCATGTCATCCTCTCTCTCCCTGACTTTCCTGTCTGTCTCTCGCTGTGGCTATAAGAATAAAGGCAAAACATGCTCAAAAATATAACTTAAAAAGAAAAACCTCTCAGTCATCCAAAATCAAACATCAAAAGGCAGCATAAATTCACTAGAGCAGCTCATCCAGTGTGCCAGTCATTCATCTGGCTGAATGAAGACTTGTCAGTTTGTCGCTCTCCCAACATGCAGGCCTGCTGCTGCCAGCTGTTTTCATGGCCGCCGTCTGTGTGTATGTTGCCTAGAAAACCAAAGATCGATCCATCTTACTTGGAAACGGAGGAATGATGAATCATTTTCAAAACAAAAAAGTTGTTGTTTGGACGATCAAAGCGACAACTTTTTCTTTTTGCCCTGTAATTTAAGAAAGAAGTAGTTACATATCTCCTCCATGCAGCACTCTGAGGTGCTGGATCCCAGACTAACTCTGAAGAGCGTATTTCTCAGAAAAGTTTCTACAGAGAGGAGGGTGAGCCAGTGGCAGACAGTTGTTGACAGTTCCCAGATGTGAATGTGTGTTAATATGATTGTGGTGTAGGGCAGCAGTAAAAAGAGCTTGTTGAGGAACCATTTGTAATTAAACACATATACAGCCTCTCTGGAAAGTTGAAATACATTGATTTTGATCACAGTGTTTAATGGACTTTACAAACGCAACAGATGCATCCAAGGTAGGAAAATCCGCCATCATACTTCCAGAGAAATATTAAGAATTTTGAAACACACCATCATAACATCTGTCCAACAGCTCTTTCCTGCGATACTCACAGCGCTGTTTCCCAGACAGGGGTCACTGTGTGGGGCTCGTGTGAGAAGATGAAGCCTGCTGCTGCAGAGGTGGCCATGGCTGATGAATGAAACTGATCATCTAACCTGACAGGAAGTGCTTATATAACCTAATGATATTACGTAACTTATTCTCAGTTTGATCCATTACAGGATGTCCATTGATGATTCTAAGGTTTTCAGGAACACCAGGAGGTAACTTGCAGCCAAGACTCCGTCTTTAAGGGATACATAAAACCTTGAGCCAGGGTCATTGTTCAGCGCTTTACATTCTTTATCTTTCCCTGCAGTCAGCTTTGTTTAACAGCTCAACGCTCTAACTCTTCATCACACAAAAACCCTGTAGAGAAGTTCAGAGAGACGATTTTTAAAGGTAGATACTTTAACATCACATTCTTTCTAATGCAGGATGTAATGGCTTGTATATTGTAGCAAACAGGTATTGCTACTTTTTCAACAAGAATAGGACGCACTCAGCGGAAGCAAGAGCCCCACTGTGTCCAGAAGTGCACATCTCAATTGCTACCCATGCACCTGGAGCCTTTTGGGCATTAAGTGGATTGTTCGCAGTTCAAAATCCAACCCAACACATTCATCATTCCCCCCCCTTTTACGGCCACCTAGGACCTGTTTTCAAGTTAGTCAAGCTTAGTGACACAATTCTCATCCTCAGCAAAGTGTGTTTGAATGCTCAGGATGATGCCCTTTGTATTTGTTTATGCGCCAGTGTCACTGTCTATTTTCGTGTCAGCCTTTGTTAATGGTACTTATGTTTTTACTTGGCTGTGTGAGAACTAGGGCTAAGGTTTTTTGAAGTTGAAGATGACGTTGTGTGTGCACGCACATGTACTTGGACATGCTCAGACCCACTGAGCATCACTCTCGTGTCTGTCCAGCCAGATGTTCTCCAGCAGCCATATTCTCCTTTAACCTCTGTTTAGCAAACTCCTAAATCAGCCTGTAAATGAGCTGAGAGACAGGTGTTTACATCTCATCCTCCCAGCATGCATTAGAGCAAAGTATAGGAAAGAGGGGAGGGGGAAGTAGAGGAGATGATGCAGAGGAGGGGAGCACAATAGTCATCTGTCCAGTAATGTTCCATTAGACGTCCCACGGGATGTCTTCAATAGGAAAATTATATAAATACAGTGACTTATCTGATATGACTGGGAAAATAAAATACAAAACCTTCATTGTTTGCCCCAAGTGAAAGGTGAGGTGTTCACACGTGCTGTTCAAGTCACCCTCTCGCCACTTAGCCAGTGTAAACAGAATAATTCTGGGTGCCTGGCAGCTGGTGTCAAAGTGAATGGGACATTGGGGGAGAAAAATCTGATAACATTCTTTGGGGAAAACAGGGAATCCGTGGGCTTATTAGATAAATTCTGCTGGCAGCCAAGACTGACCTGTGTTTAGTTGTGGTTGCTCAACTGCTCTAGGCACAGCAATTAGGAGTGGGTTGTGAACTTTTCACTTTACCCTGTGAAAACAAGGCCGGCTCACACTACATTGGTGCCTTCAAAGCTGCGGGGCAGATGCTCAGGAACAGACGAGGGCTTTTGGCCGTCTGAGAGGTCAGGAGCGAGGAAGTCAAAGGTCGGATTCTTGCTGAGACATTGCTAATGAGTCCATTCATTAAGCATCAAGTAATCACAGCTGTGCTGAACATGTTTCAGCCTGATGTTGTTGTTGAGATCTTTACAAGGCTGCTAGTATGTCAACTCCTACTACTGTGGAGAACCACTCCCTGCTCCTCCTCGTGCGTTTGCTTTCTCTGAGCGAAAAGCAGCCATATAAGGTATAGAATGAAACCTTTGATGTGCTGTAAGGGTTGTAAGTGTGCATGTTTGTGTGTGCGTAGCTTGGTGTGATACCACAACTATAATAGACTTTATGAAGCTGGGCAGAATCCCAGTCTGACACTATGATTGAATAGAGATCCTGTAATAGTGGTCCAAAATCAATTGTCTATTGTTTTATTTTCATATTGTTGTTATTGTTGTTGGGTATTGTCTACCGTTATCATTTGTTTAATTTTGCGCCATGTGAGCTAAGTGCACCTTTGAAACATGATTTGGTTATGGCTGTGAGCGCGGCCAATGTCCTCATATAAAACATTCTTTATTATCATGGGACAAAGATCCTCTCCGATGTTAATTTTTGTGCTTTACAATTGACCTCCCACATTATATTTGCATGCAAACTGCGGCAGCTTTCAAATCAGTCTTTGTTGTATCTGTTGTAGTTGTTGCTGTGATATTTTATGAGTGAAGAAAGAACAGTGGTGAAAGAAGTATCCAGGTTACATATGGCAAAGTGATGATAATCAATGACAAGTACAAATCCTGCCTCAAGAATTCTTCATAAAGTGCATTAGAATTATCAACAAAATGTAAGTACACTCAAAAGTAAAAGTACTCATTGTGCAGGCAGAATCGTCCGCATCAGTGTTATGATTTCATTTATTATGATATTTGACCATTATGTATTACTGATACATTAATGGGTAATTTGCATTTAAAGAGAAAAGCTGTCCTTCTCCGCTTGTTTCCTGTGCACATCGAATCACAGTCAGTATCACCGAAGAGTGCAGTTAGTTTTGGTGAGAAATGTGTTCTGTTGCACCTGTAACCACAGCTGACAATGACGTCACCCTGGAGTATACGTCTATATCACTGCAGCAAGTTGAGAGGTTAAACCAGTGGAAGTCAGCAAAAACAAGATTTGAGCTGCTATTAAGTTGCTCTTTAGTGCTGAAGCTAGTCGGTTAACCCAATGCTAACTATTTTGTACATTGTTGTGTAATTGAATGTACTGAATAGACGTGTCATGTTTTACTGCTGTAGAGAAATAAGCCATATAAAGTAGCATTAAATTAAAATACGTGCATCTTGCATCTTTCTGTCTGCCTTTGCGAAGAGGAATAATCTTGGCAAATGAAATACACTTGGCAATGAGATGTCTCTCCAAAATGTTGACGTCATACAGTTCAGGTGGAATCTCAACTCTGTTTTTTTTACCACTCTGGTGCAGCGAAACGTGCTGTAAATACTACACTGATATATTATCACCTTAAAAACTGTGATGGCAAACGTGTTAACTAAAAAGCTGCCTGTTTACACATCGAATAGACACAGAATAACATTTGTATTCATTTGAAATTGCGTTTTGGTGATTTTGATGTAAATCCATTATTGATTGCACCCAACTCCTGAGGATAATATGTGGCTCTCAAGCTGCTAAATGCTCCACTGTGTTCACTAGCTAATCACTAACTTTGACAAACTGAGGTTTGGTGCTGGGCAGGTATGAGTTTATCAGAGATTTCAGTCACTGAAAACAGCTGCAGCCACAAATAACACTGATGAGAGCAGTGACACTAATACTAGTATGACCCATTGTTTACATAAAAATATTGGTTGGTGCAACTTTAACTTGAGAACAAACACCTCAGAATTGCACTTAACAGTAGTATTCGAGTACATTTAATAAGTTGATTTCAACCAGTGAGAAAGATAAAGTTGTTAATGCAAAAACATAAACTACTGTATAACTTCAGCATAGTTGGACTCTGTAGGATAAACAACACAAGTTATGCCAATGTTACCAATGTCACAGGATAGCTGCTGACATAGTTCAGACCTAGCCATTAGCATCAAGCCACATAAGCTGCAGCAGCAGTGATGTTTAATTCTTGTTTCTCTGTCTCCCTCTCACCCCACAGTCATCAGGCACCACTGTCATGGTGGACATAGCAGTGATGGGAGAAGCTCATGGACTAATCACAGACCTGCTGGCTGACCCCTCCCTGCCCCCCAACACCTGCACCTCACTGCGGGCCGTCAGCAACCTCCTAACCACCCAGCTCACCTTCCAGCCGCTGCACCGGCCACGCCCTGCTCCCCTGCTTAACCCCGGCGATGCCTACACCTGCTCCGACTCAGAGGAGGGACCTGAGAAAGGAGAGAAGACATCCATCCACAAGGTAAAGAGATGAATGAAGCCCAGGTGTCATGATTTACAATGTACTGGTAAGATGTGCAGCACAAGGAAGCCTACATGAAAGTGGGGATGTTTCACTCAAATATCAAAAGTCAGGATAGTTAATCAAAAGTAGTCAAGGCCCAGACACAAAACAATTTTATTTGGAAACGGCTGAAGTAATCCTTAGATGGAAATGCTGCCCACCTTATTAAGGCCAAATGATTTATACACCACACAACGCTCCTCACACATGTTAATCTTTTAGCCCATGTTTCAGCTAATGAGTGTTTCCTGCTCTCAGAGCTTTTAGCATCAAATGAAGGAGAGTATTTTCATAGAGTTGAGCGAAGAAAAATAGAGCACGTCTACTGCTCGGAGCACTGTTCTCTCTTTCATAGCCACAGCTGTGTCAACATGACAGATGTGCAGAGCCAGACAGTGTGTGTGTGTGTGTGTGTGTGTGTGTGTGTATGTGTGTGTGTGTGTGTGTGTGTGTGTGTGTGTGTGTGAATCGAGTAGAAGAGAAGAGGCAACATGAAGGTGAGCACATCTTTCAAAGGGTAACAAAGAGGGGATGAAACTGGCCCCCCACAGCTGTGGATACAGCTATTCATCTGAGGAGGATACCTATTCCTGGCTGAGTTGGAAGTTGGTGTGTGGTCGACGGCTGCCATGCCATCTCTGCCAGTCTGACAGGTGTATTTTTACTTCGGCTGAACTTTTGTAAAAGTAGCTAAGACAAACTGGGCCTGTGGAGTGGCCAGCGAGGCTGCACTCATTACAACTCCCCGGAGACGACGTGCCCAGCTCTAACTGCCCGTGAGGAGAATAGCAGTGGGAGTGAAGGCGGTTAGTGGAGGAGTGGAAAGCCCTGTGCTTGCTTTTCTGCCTGCTGGCTAAGAGTTTGATGTCCATCGTGGTGCATACTGATGCCTTTCAAGCACTTCTCCAAAACTCATTCATTGTCCAGCACAGGGCACATTCTCTGTGCTGCAGAAATGACATTGCTGTACAAACATGCAATGCTGTACGATCAAAAAACATGAATGAGAAAACACACAAGTATCTGTAAAGTGTTTGAAGTTACATTGAGTTCACTTTCCTCATTTAAACAGATATAGAAATAAATTAAATATTTCTACTTTAAATTTGAATCAACATTGGCAGCAGCTGTAATTTTTTATTTATTTCATTTTTTTGTGAGGATGGCCTGGTTTTGCCAGGCAACTGCCGATGGTGATGTGTGTGTGTTTCTGTGTCACGGTTGCTTCTGCTTTTGGTGTGTGTCTCCAGGGCTTTTATTAAAGAATGGAACAATGGAGCTGCAAAGTCATACTACAGTTCAAATATTCACATATATACACCCAGTTTTAGCATACTCTGAACAAAACATATTGTAATACATTTTTTATCGCACCATCATATGCAGGATTTTTTGGGGGGGGAACCTTGCTCTGTGGATCTGCATATATGCAGCTTTGTGGTGCATAAATGTGTAATGGCTTGATCTGTGTGTGTGCACTGATTGTGGGGGGCTTTTTTGTATGTGTGTTAATCTGCAACTGAATTCAGCACATTTTAATATCAAAATCATTTTCTGTCTTTATTGGGCTTAAATTAAAGGTCATGGTTATGGAGCCAAAGTGAATGTAAGTCAGTGAAATGTCCCCCAGAGTGACCTAAACCAACACCCTTGTTGTGTGAGTACGAGTGTGTGTGCATGCACTCAGTATATGACGCCTCTCTGTGAATGGGCTCATTCAGGATTCTGAGGCGATCTTTACTAGGTCACCCTGCAGAAGACTGAGAGAGAGAGAGAGCCTGCCATGTTTATAGCGCTGCTGTGCCAAGCTGCTGCATGGCACCGAACAGATGGAGGCATCACGAGGGCACAGGCCACTGGGAATCCCAGAGAAAGAGCAAAGAAAAGACAGATATGAATCTGTGCAATGCAATACTGACATTGCATCTAATATTGTAGCATTCCCGGCACAGCTGCCTGCCAATGTCCTCCAGTCAGTGATGGCCGCGGTATTGATTCTCTGTGATGAAGTGAAAAACAAAAATGTCCAATCAAGAAAGATTTTCCAAGTTATATCATCTGCATCATTTGTTTCATCTCGGGCAGATGCAGGAAAAACAACTGTCCCATCTAGATGATCCATTTGACTGGAGACAAAGTGAATAAGCGTTTACTTTATCTTACAGGTGGGAGTGCTCTTAGAGCTTTTATCTAAATGCAAACACAATTACAGCCATGTTTTTTTTTTGACTCCCGCACTTAACCATGGGTGAAGATTGTCTTCATTTCCAATACAGTGATGAGAAGGGTTTTCCAGTAGTGGTAACTGTGTGTGTATATATTTTCTTGTGTCTGTGTGTGTGTGTGCAGCGTCTGAGGCGAAGTCTCCACCCTGGTCTTCTGAGGAGGATCTCCTCCACGTGGACCACCACCACCTCTGCCACAGGCCTGCCCACCATCGAGCCCGGGCCTGTCCGAAGAGACCGCAGCGCCAGCATCAAACCGTACCATGAAACACTCACCTGCAGGTACCTGAGCAACAGCCCAGCACATATCTCCTCTTTCCTCAGCCCCTTACTTTTGTTCAAGTTGTAGATTTAGCAAATGCAGCCCCAGCTTCACTTTATTGTTTGCTTGCTGTATAATATCTATGTTTGAAGCAAAGCCCTAGATTTTCGTGTTTCACTACTAATTAGGACCTACACTGCAACATTGTGCTATAGTTATATATGAATGTGTTACAAACGCTTACAATCGATGCCACAGCATGACACATCTCTCTGAATGTCATGAGATGTAGTCCCAGCAGTGTGGCTGTAGTTCTACCAAAGACAGCAGTGTGAGTGAACAGTAATGGCACAGCAGATTGGAGAAGGATGTGTGTGCAAAAGGAGCCAGAATGGAAATATGCCCCACAGGCAAAAGCATTAACCTGAATAACTAAGACACACATGAACTCTGAGCACATTAGTGCTGAAGATGAGGCATGAGGCCTACACAGAAGGATCATGGTTGTATCATGGTTTTATGTAGATGTTTTGAAGATTTTTGAGCATTTTTGAAGGGAAAGGTGTTGTGGGATAGAGAGGGTTGCAGGCTATGTGCGAGTGCTAATGAGTGTCTATGTGCATGTGAGCGTGTATGTATGTGGTGGGGTTTGTGCCTGGATGAATTTGGTTTAGTAAAAACTGTTTAGAAAAGCTGACAGTTGCACTGTGTTCAGACAGGATTGAAACAGATGCAGTGAGTCAGTAGAAATATAAAGACATGACGGTCACACATTCTTGAAAACACAACAAATAACTGTGTTTGTTTCTGCTGTTTTTTTTTTATTTTGCTAGTAAATCACACTGATGGATTAAATCTTGAATAAACACAGAGACTTAATTTATTAGAGTTGCTGTGATTACTAAGTGAACTATCTCAGCATAATTTACTGCGATCAGTCCAGAGATTGTATTCTTTACAATTACTTTATGATTACTGTGACGTTATGTTTTCATAATCCCAGAGCAGCTCAGGGGAAATAATGTTTTTTATGAATTTCAAAGAGGTAGAAACTGGAGATTCAGCTTGGAAATTTTCAGCTGTGCATGTTTGCGTGTACTTCAGTATGAGTTATCATGCATGCAATGTTTTTGTGATGCGGATGCACAAACAGTCCAGACAGCACGTGCTCCCTGACTTTAAAATATTAACTATGCCTCAACAAGAAAGAGTCTCTTCATGTTTCATCTATTTTATTCAGCTTCTCCCCTGTTGAGTTACTGTCATGGGCACAAAAGGCAAGGTAGATGTGTGTGCTGTGCCAAACCAACGGGTGCAGTTAGGAAATAGTGTGTGTGTGTGTGTGTGTGTGTGTGTGTGGTTGTTTTTCAAAGTTAATTTCATTTTCAAATGTTGCATAAGAACATTTGTCTGATCTCTAAACTGAAGCTTAATTATTCATGTGTAGAAGAATTTAAGAAAACATGTCTGGTGTCTGACTGAAAGATGCAGTGAAAACAACCGTCTTGGATTCAAATAATACAGTTTGAACCGACGATAACCTTTGTGTTGCTCAGTGGCATTTGTTTGTGACTTTGTGTGCACACATACAAAAGAACAACAGATGTATCTGATTTCTTCCTCTCTGTATTTTCACTATAAGCTTTATGTCTGGAGCTTGAGATTTGAATCAGCTTGCTCATGTATTTACTGGACCAGTCAGCAAACGTTTAGATAAAAACTTTTACATCTAAAACGCAAGGTGTTTTAGATGTAAAATGAGGCGTGACTCTGCAGCTGCATGGCCTATTTCCCACCTCAGATTAATATGGAAACTAATTTAGGTGGATAGGTTTGGAGAAATTCAATGTTTCCAAAAGAGTTGCCATGTTTTTCTGTTATTTTTATCTTTTTTGTTTAGAAATTAGAAGCGAATACCAGTCACAGGGCACCAAGTGGTACGTTTGTCCAATCAGGTGTACAGAGGGTTTATGTTATGAAGGCTACTGTCTTAATGAGTATAGTTGGTACAGTTGATATATCTATACAGTTTATTTGAAATGCCTCAAGTTCATTCAGTTGCTAGTGAAAGAATCTGTGAATTTTAGTTGTGTGTAAGTAGACTATTGTTGAGAAGATTTGTTTCATGAAGCTATTCATTTATAATGGCTTTACTGTAAAACTGAACTGTTCCCATAAAAACATGTGGCTCTTGTCTAAGGTAATTGTTTAAGCCAAGCCGCCTGGACAAACTAAGTAGCCAGCCAGACATTGTCTGCAGCTCGTGTTATAGACACACCTACAGTATCTGCTCAGATTAAAGGTGCAGTCATTCTTCCGTTGGTTTTTACCTTATTGGCACGTATAAGGGTTTCTTTCTAAATACTCATTAAAAAGGGCAGATCAGTGAGCTGCTGCATCCATCAGAACAGATCATGTAACACAGGAGCAAAACCAGCTTCAGTATCTGCACAATGTAATAATCTCAGCTTCTGTTAAAGTAATGTGCATGAAATATGAACTGACCCTTCTGCACAAATCTGGCCGGCCAAAAGTATGTGGACACATCTGTCCCCTCCTTTTTGAGCACTTTTGGCAAATCCTAATTTCACTACATGTAGTGATAATTTACACACTACGTTGCATCCAACTTTGTGGTAAACATTTGGGGAAGCATGACGCTGCCCAAACTGCACAAAGTGAGGTCCATAAAGATATTGTTGTAGAGTGTGAGGGGTTCTGGGTTTCCCTGCACAGAAACCTGACCTTAACCGCATCAAACACCATTTGGATGAATTTGAATGCCGACTTATCGCGCAACACAGTGCCCAAACTCACTAATGCTCCTGTGGCTGAATGGGAGAAAATCCCAGTAGTGTGGAAAGCTAAGCCAGAGGAGTGGTGGCTCATACAGTAGCGGATTCATGCTCATGGATTCTTTGAATGAGATGTTTAACAATAACATGCTTGTCATGTTCAGGTGTTTGATCATCTACCCTTATAAAATCAGAAACTAAATATTTCTGTGAGACTGTGTACATGTGACCTGCTGTAGAGGACGAACTTCTCAGTCTTGCATAGCAAATTGTGAAAAAATCTTCATATTATCAATGTGTGCACGGTGTACATTCTTTGTTGACCACTAAGAAAACACATCACTTGTGGATTCTGGTTCCCAAAACCTCCTTGAAGGGTAGACATGCTTTTGAAACAGCTCTGTGTGACATGAACACACTCATACAAATGATATATGTAGGTAAAATTCTAAGATAAAATTGTGTTTTTGATTATTTATTAAATTCTGAACAATTAAATATAGATAACATGTGTAACTCATAAACTTGTTGCAAATTTTTGTTCAGAGAGGGGTCTGCAACACACTCTGGGGACAACGCAACTGTTACACTGTGTATCTGCTGGTTGATAAAAAATCAGTTTGGTTTGGTTCGGTTGTCCAAATACTCAAACAACAAAAAAGACACATTTAATAGACCATGGGACCTGGACAGAACCTGGACATGTAGAGACAAACATTTAAAAAAGATGAAATAAAACAAATTATAAATTGCATTTTGCACAAACTGAGGCACGATACAGGATAAAAATACTAAAAGTTAATATAATTTATCTCCGTAGTGGTCTGAATCTTGATGACAAAACAAAGACTTCTGCTTAAGTGAAAGTTGTGACATGCAGATTTAATCACAGTCGGTCTTTTACTCATTATACAAATAATGCTAAAGTATTCATACAGTCTGTTCATATTTTAATATTGACCAAATACACTGATCTACAACTAATGTCTTAATCCAGCCCTGAGTTATAAATTATATTGTTTACTTCACCGAGTGAGGCACTCAGGCACAAAAAAAAAAATCCCACACACGGTTTTGTTTTGTGTTGAGTCCTTTGAGGAACTGTTTGTGCTGCGTCTGTCAGTGGCTTGTTTGGGCCTGTTTCAGACAGTGTGATACTTGAACAAGTTCTGTAAATGTAAGCACACTGAGCAGCTTCTGTACACAAAGCCATGTCGCCTGGTCTTCAAGCTCAGCCCAGCCCAGCGGCAGGCCCCAGCTATGGCCACTTATGGTGGTGTGAGTATAAACAAACACCTGGGCCTCTCCCCAGTCACCAGAACCCCACAATTAACACACACATAGACACACACACACACACACACACACACACACGCTTAGACACACTGTCACAGCTGCTTCTTCTGGCACGGATAATACAGAAACAATTGGAGAGAACAGAGAGTCTCTGGGTTTAGTTTACTGCAGCTGAGAGGGCTCTCTTCTGTCTAACACTTCATTTAAATGTTGTTTTTCTGAAATGAGAAAGAGAGCTGCTGAGGCCTTAAACAGGGCCCATGCCTAAAGACTACTACTCACTGTTGCTGGGATCAAACCTGTGATGATCTCTTAGCAAATGGCAATGTGCCAACACATTATCTCTCCAGTAGGCCTTAACAGAGCAATCATAAGTTTTAGGGGAGTAGAAGTGTGCTTTGTAATTTATGTACTGTAACCTGCATTTGTCTGTGTTATCCCTGTTGAGTCCCGGCCAAGACAGCAGGAACATACAAATTTATTTACAGATCAAACAAAACACCAATAACCATTCCTGGTATGTAATGAGTCCTCTCAGAAAAGTGAGAGACAGAGATTTTTGGGGAAGAGGGGAAGGAGGGAGAGAACACATGAAGGGGAGGTTGGGAGAAAATGAACACATGGCTTCAATTGCCTTCTCTCTGCTCCATCATCAAATCTGTACAATCTTAATTAGGACATTAGGCTTCTCTTTTTTCTCCCTCCTTTTTCCATCATGTCAGCTCTCAGTGACGTACAGTGTTAAGAAGGAATAACACCAACTTCAAAGCTACAATATCGGATTTTTATCGGACAGACCCTGTAAAAAAAGGGGCCGATTGAATACCTTCCATTTCCCTCGGCCCCAGCCACTGTGCTGTTATCTTCTTCACGTCATCTGGCTCGAGACTAGGTAGATTACTGGAAGCAGAAATAATGGCTGCTGTGTTTATCGTGGCTTGGACACTGTCCGTTTGGGCTCTGAACCAAAGGTAATCTGTCAACCTGCTGTGAGTGGTTGAGTATAAAATCTGGGAGTAAACTGCAGCAGAGGGGGAAGCAGGCAGAAACCAGTCCAGAGATTATTACATGGCTCGAAACATTAAGATAAGCAGCATAGGTGGAGGAGAGGCGGCGGGGCTGTTCTCAGAAAAAGCAGACAATGTGGCAATTTATACAGTATTTTCCTATTGAGGGATAATTAACTTGATTAAGGTTCATACTTAGGGGAAGAATGCCAAGGTGCGTTTGTTTTAGAGTTTGTGAGAACAGGAGAGACTTTCCACTCCAGAGACAGACTCGCAACCGACTGTTGTGCAACACTTGGACTATTCTTTTTTGAATTATGTATAACCAGGAAACCTATTTTGACCTTTGACTTTTGCGATTTTAGTTTAGTAAAAAGTCACACAAAGCTCCCCTGACCCATGAAATTATGTTCACTTACCACTAATTCACAACAAATTTTACAGCAGCAATAGATTCAGAAAAAAAGCTGATTTCATTTTATATCAACATAATGAGGAAACATTTATTTACTTAATACAAGTATCAAAGAACTTTTCTGGAGCTGAAAAGATTAGTCAATTAATCAACTAATTAATTAATTAAACAAAGAATTTCTGACCAATAATCAACCAAATGATTAATTGATTAATTGAGAAAATATTTTGCTAATAATTTATTCATCCATGATGAAATAATCACTAGTTACAACTCTAAATTTAAAAAATGCACTCTAAATTAAAAGAAATACGGTATCTGCTTGTAGCCACTAAAGTATAGTTAGTGTTATCATGGTTGCACTCACAGCACTTGGTTAAAGCTGAATTTTAGTTGTATGATGATAATAATAATAATTAAAAAAAACTCCACACTGACCACTATTTTTTCCTAATCTTAACCCAAGTGGGTTTGTTGCCTAAACCTAACCACACTTCTGGATGCAGGATGTTTCCCTCACAAACATATTTGCAGGCAGCAGTTACCTTCTTCCCAAAAGTATCATGCAAAACAAATGATGATGTCATCTCTAGGAGACAGGGTTGAAACAAAAACATACAGACATGTGTATTTCATCCTCATACTGTTGGTATAGCACAGAGTCACAGTTAAACCACTGTAACTACACTTCAGAAGTTTTTTTGTGATAAAAGCAGAATCACTTTCTACCTGACTGACAGATTCCTCAAGTGAAAATGGTCGCCCTTCTTATTTACATTCTGTGTTGAAGCCTCAATGTTAGTAGCTGAGGTTATTCTGCTGCATTAGCAAGAATAGGAAGAATGTCTGCCAGTTCTTCAACTTTCATTAAAAGTAAACCTTTTAAGCCAAGTACTGCTGCCTGCCCAGACCCCCCTGACAATAATGTAGTAACTGTTCGCCCGCCAAACTATCAAACTATTTTATATTCCACACCTGCTAGGCATTACACACAGTGGTCCGACCTGGCCGTGCAAACACAACAGAACTTCCTTTGTTGGGGCCTCAGGTCCATTAGGTAGGGTGGGTACAGCTCGAAAGTGTTCAAGAAACAATTTATCAGAAGGAGATAGACACACTACAGGCCTTTGTGCTCCCTGTGACACCATGCTCTAACGGCAGGCATTTCCTGCTCCGAGAAGGCAGGTTTTACAACATTTAGGGAGAGGTATTTTAATTGGAACCACCTACAGCCTGACAGTGGCCTCAGTGGAGAAACATGGAAAAGCTGTTGAGAGCAGCTCGGGAGGCTCCCCGTGGTGTCACGCAGCTAACTAACCAGCACAGGCCAGCTCAAGGCTCTTTCTGTAAAAGATAATATTTGTTGTTTGATTTATAAGCCAGTCAGTTAATGTGAATATTTTCATCTGTCTCTGAGGTTGTGGTGAGCAGCACGCTGTTCCTGTGGCTGACACTCGCCTGTCATAAATCTCAAAGAGGGTGGGCTCAATTGCTAATGAGTCATTTATAACAGCACCAGTACCAGCAACTGTTTCACATTTGTTTGGTTGTGTATTCCCATTGCATTGTGTTAATGTTTGCATCCATTAAGTCCATTAATGTGAATTTTTCTTGAAGCATCTGTAGAACGTCTGCCTCATGTGGGGACAGCGCAGTAGGAATCCCATTAAGGTTTTTTGTTTTTTTCTTGACAACTTCGGCCGACTGGTTAGACATCAAAGACAGCTGTAGTGAATGGCGTTAGTCCCAATTCTTCAGTGCAGTGACAGACACCAGGGGCTTGCACATTTTGTTTTCTCTAAGCAAACATACATGTACTGGTCTGCATTTTTCCCCCCAGTGTTTTTATTTAAACATTTTGTGTTGATTTTGAGGTATGGACTGGTTTTTAACTCCCTGCTCTGCCAACCAAAACCAGCTTTGTAGAATATGACATGACAAACACCAAACTTACTCACAAAATCTTTCATTTCATATTATTAACTAGAAAACATTTTCTTGCATTGACAGTATATGTTGGGATACACGTTTGGATCCAAATCTCAGAGCAGAAGATAAAATCGATCCTGATAGGATGTTGTTTTTTGACATTTAACTGACTCTTTCAGTGTGGAGCCTGTGGCATAAGATTGAACATTTAATTCTTTAAAAATCATTGAAATTGATTAATTCTGACACATATATATATATATATATATATATATATATATATATATATATATATATGCGGTAGTTGAAGAATCAACACAGCACCAGCTGCAAATATCACAGTATGACAACAGGGAATGTCATATGCTGTGGAGTTGAAACATATAAGAAACATATCCTCCTTTGTGCTTTATCTCTAACTTCTAAAACTCCTCTTCTCTACAGCTGTGGGAGACCATACATCAAACTGAGCCATGGGGAGGGCTCTATAGACAAGGGAGACAGGATACCACGGTCAGGTATGCTCTCAGTCGTTCTAACACTACCACCACTGTCTCCGTGCAGCATGAGAAGAGTGGTTTTGGGCATACATACTGTATCACAGTGTTTTCCTTCCCCTCTGACCCTGCATCCATTACAATGTGCTGATATTGGAGCCTAATATATACAGTATATATATATATATACAGTATAGTACAGACAGTATTCTGTCTGTACTATACTGTATAGGTGCATAAAACCCCAAACAAAGAAATGACTGTCCCAAGTTTTGTCTGTTTTGTTTTGGTGCTGTAGTGCAAATACAAGCAGGTATTTCCAATGTAGCTTGCATGTCTGGATCTCTTCTTTTCTTTGGTTCTCCATTCATACTTCAGGATAATAATCCTTTTCAGCTAAAGGTTCATCAGATTTTGGTCTCTGTAACTTAAAGCCAAGAATTTCTTAACACATTCACCAATTTGCAACAACCAATCAGTAAGAAATCCAGATGTTCCAGTTTCTCTGACGATACAGGCTCACAGACTATAATGCATTGCAGGCACCACCAGACATGTGTTCAGTAGGGGGCGTGGCCGCAATTTACAGAGATGCGCCAAGTGTTAATGAACAACAGCACTCACCATCTCTGGGACATTCATTTGAGAATTGCGGAAATAAACAGCTATAATAAACTGGGATTAAGGGAAGTGGATATACCAGAGAACTGAGTTCACCAGCCCCAAAAAATTTGGTGATATGAATTAGGAGATTAACAGTGGATTTTCCCTTAGGCAGCAGTGTGACATACTCTTTGCTTTTTTCTTTTACTAGCAGAGGACCAAGTGGTTGTGTCATCAGACTATGACAGCACCCACGAAGCCAACCACAGTGACAGCAGTGATGTAGCACATACAGAGGAGGACACAGAGGAAGGAAAAAACCCTGCTCAGAACGTCATCCTCCACCCACTAATACCTCCTGAGGTAGCGTGAGGCCAGGCAGACTGCCCTCAGTCACATTAGTGGCCTCTGATAACTCTGTTAATGAAGCACAACAAAAGGTCACACTGGAACATACATTATTTACACTGCATTTCTGTCTCTTTTACGTGTCATTTGTACAGGACAAACCAATTCTGGCTCCAGAGCCGTTAATAATGGAGGACGTGGAGCCTCTGATGAGTCAGCTTAACAATTGGAACTTCCCCATCTTCTGCTTGATGGAGAAGACCAATGGGAAATGTGGACGAATCCTCAGTCAGGTGAGCATCAGTGACAGAGAGTGACTATTTATTATACTCTTAAGAGCAACACAAACTGCTGAGATACTTAGTAACATTATGTTTTATTGCATTCATAAATGAACAGACAAAGACATATTATACAATGTGTGTTTATTCAACTAGAGTAATACAGTCATATTTTTTTTGAACGCAGTTTCCAGTTTTATAAAATTATTGAAACATTCTTACTTGTCACATGTTAAACACCCACCCCTGGTGATGTCCACAGACTCTCTGACAATGTGATGTTTGTGTTTCAGGTCTCCTACAGGCTCTTTGAAGACACTGGCCTGTTTGAGACCTTTAAGATCCCTGTAAAAGAATTCATGAACTACTTCCATGCCCTTGAGAATGGTTATAGAGACATACCATGTAAGCTTCAACATCTCTCTCCTGATGTCTTTCATTACACTTCAGTTTATTCATCCCTTGTTTGCAGCTGTAACAATGAAACCAGCCACTAGAGGGAAATATCAGACAGTTTTCTTTTCCTGTGTTAGTCATATATGATGCATGGCAGCCTTTATGTTGTTACAAGAAGCATAAACAGCTCAACAGTGCACCCTGGTGGAGAAGGTTGCACACACTGAACGGACTTGTTTTCTTTCCTGACCCAGATCACAACAGGGTCCACGCCACAGATGTGCTCCATGCAGTCTGGTACCTCACCACACAGGCTGTGCCTGGTCTGCCCAGCCTCATCACTGACCACGGCTCTGCCAGTGACTCAGGTGTGATGACTAGTGCATGCATGCATGCAGACCTTTGAATGACCTGGTGGGGGTGCTGATGTGTGTGTGAATCCATCAGGTCCATAAAAGTGTATAAAATAAAAGTTAAGATGCCTCATATGAACAATTTAGCTGCCATATTGTTCAGTTTTTCCAAGTTTTGTTAAGCCATTTATGACTGTAAAGATTTTCTATAAGTAGGCCAGACGTTTATATTTAGATTTTTCCATCTGCCTGCAGCTTCCCTGTGAGCCACCTCATTAATGTCAGAGCATCAAACCTGCAGGAGTGTGTGTTCTTATCCTACTCACAGTTTGTCTTATCTTACTCAGGCTTTTGGCACTTGCATTTACGTATCAAACACTATTTGAAGTCTAGAACAGCATGAAATTAAAGGCAGATTAGAGTTCCCTCTCACCCATATTTCCATAACCTCATTTGTATGCCTTACTGGGGCCATCCCTTTGATCCACATATAAGTGGATTTGAATGCTCAAGTGTGCTTTTGTGTGTGTGTATGTGCTCTAGAGTGCATATGTGTGTATTTATGCATAGGCACATGAAAGTACAGTATGTGTGTTTTTGTAAATTCTGCCACCCTGCTCTTCACCCTCCTCACTGTCTGTTTCCCTGCGGCTAGACTCCGACAGTGGAATAACACACAGTCATATGGGCTTCCTGGTTTCAAAGACCTACACTGTGTCAGAAGATGGTTATGGCTGCCTGTCAGGCCTCATACCTGCTCTGGAGCTCATGGCCCTCTATGTGGCCGCCGCAATGCACGACTACGATCATCCCGGGCGGACCAACGCTTTCCTTGTGGCCACCAGCGCCCCGCAGGTACTCATGCTAATCAGTCTATAGTATAGATCAATGCACACAACTTCATTTGCCCGATTTAATGTTACACATTCAGTTTTTCTTTGGAATCAACATCATGATCATTTGATTTTCCTCCACTGTCTATTTCACTGCCAAACTGCACTGCCAAGGCTGAAACGTGTCATCAGTCTTTGACAGTGTAATCAGACAATTACAGCAACTCCTCAACGCTTGTCAGATGTTGACAAATCATGAGCTTGGAATTGTACAGTTTTGTCTGGTTGAGATTGTATTTTCTGTCTTATCAAATCTCTTAAAGTTGAGGGAACAGGGTGTCACGATACTGAAGTATAGCCAATATCAGAGAGCAGCAATTTTATTGACAATACTTTGGAAGCATTATGTGGTTTTCCCATTGCTTCCAGTGCAGAGGGATTCTGTTACAAGTAAAAGTGCAAGTTTTAGTAATAGTAACACCTAAATACACTTGAAGTACCAAAAGTAATAGTACTCATTATGCAGAATAGCCCAGTTTAGAATGATGTATATTATTAGATCATAAGTATTGACGCATTAGTTTGTACATCATTTTTATGGTTGTTATGTCTTATTTTCTCTTATCTTTTCTGCAATTTACCTAGTATCTAGTTAAGTTATTAAATAAATGTAGGAGCAGGAGTACAGTAAAAAGTACAATCTTTGATTCTGAAATGTGGTGGAGAAGAAATATAAAACGGGAAAATCAAAATACATGTCCCTCAAAATTGTGCTTTAGTACAGCAGTTGAGTAAATACACTTACTATTATTAATTTCTATCACTGGTTCTTGCAACATTTGAATCATCTACATTATCTAGTTTCACTTTTTATACATATTTTACCTCTTTTTTAGCACTGTCTGTGCAGGATTGTTGGATTCACATAAAGACATTGTTGTGTGTGTTTATTGTAAATGTAAAGTGCATGTGTGTGTTCGTAGGCAGTGCTCTACAATGATCGATCCGTCTTGGAAAACCACCACGCTGCCTCAGCCTGGAACCTCTTCATGTCGCGGCCAGAGTTCAACTTCCTCGTCAACCTCGACCACGTGGAGTTCAAGCGCTTCCGTTTCCTGGTCATTGAGGCCATACTGGCCACTGATCTGAAGAAGCACTTTGACTTCCTAGCTGAGTTCAATGCCAAGGTAGCTCTAAAAACATGTTTGTTCTATATTAAGTATTGAAATGATATGACCCGTAGATCTGGAGAGTTTATGTATATGGTGGTAAATCCCTTGAAAATCATTAACTTAAAAAATTGATCATTTTATTTACCTTAGCTTACCTATCCTCAGATATAAAGTGAAAAGTTTATGTATGAATATTCCTTTTGTTTTGTCATCTAGGGAAACTAGATTGGCTGAAGAGTCTGGGAGACTTTAAATGGTCAGAGTATTATTCAGTTTTTTTAGTGTATGTTGGTTGTTGACTTTGGTTGAGTAAGTGTATTGTGGAGGGGTGCCTTCCTCATACAGTCATACCATAGCTCTTAATATTGAACTTTATTGAAAGAGAAATGTCCAAGGAACGGGTCTGTTTGTGCATAACACTTGCAATATGTCCAGCTCGAGTCAACAACACAAAGCGCCCTGCAGCTTTTCAAGAACCCGTGTAAGTGCAGACAGAATGTTGGCTTTAGGTTTGAGGGTCTTGGGTTTTTCCATTGTGAATATTAGTACAGTGGTGGTGCTCGAGGGCCAGGGCCTGTCAGCTAGTATTGAGCTTGCTGGCCTGGCAACAAAAGTAATAGCACTGTTTCTCACTGTAGTGCACCCTGCCTTGCTCTTCCTGGAAGCAAATTAGCTTTCTGTGAAGTACCCATCAAGTTTTGCACTTGATCTCCTCAGTTTCCTAGATTATTAAGTTAGGATGATAAAAACCCTGGGAGACAGTGAACATCCTTCCCTAGTGCTTAAGCTCTTTTAGCATAACTACAAATAATGAATTTGTTTGAACTTTGTTTAGATTAGTGCAAGCTTTACCTTCTTGTGTGAGAGTGCTGCCATGTCCCTTGAAATGAGTTGATAATCAGTGAATCCAGACAACTTCACATATATTACATCTTACAGAAACTGGAAGTGGTCATAACTTGTGAAGAGCACAGTGATTGTTACCTCTACATTTTTAAATAAAGCACTTTTCACCTCTTTTCTATGGTCTAGGTCTATGTGTTTCATAATAGAGGAAGAAGCTACATGTGAAGAGGGTTAACTTGCTTTCGTCTCATTCACAGTGCATTCCAGTCTTGTTGTGTGATTAGTGAACCCTCTAGACAAACACGCAATCTTTGAACAGCAGATTAATGGCATCACATTTACATAATATCTACAAACCACATGCTGTGTCCGCCACCATGTTGGAATGTGTTAAATGTCAACATGTCCATTTGTTGGTCCTCTAGGTCGGTGACGATCCATCCACAGGCATCGATTGGTCCAACGAGAATGACAGGTTGCTGGTGTGCCAGATGTGTATTAAACTGGCTGACATCAATGGGCCTCTGAAGTGCAAGGACCTGCATCTGCAGTGGACAGAGGGCATCGTCAACGAGTTCTATGAGCAGGTGTGTGAATCAGCTCTGATGGGAGCTGAGACCTTGTTTGTATTCGCTACGGTGACGATCAATGTGCTGTCATGTTTGTATGCGGGGGGGCAGCAACACAACCACTTGCATAGTTTAATGTGCTATAGTTCAATACAGTATCTCTGAAATCGTAAATCATAGTGAGAATGTGAGTGTTTTTGAAGCCAAAACTGAGCCATCATTTTATCATGTTGATTTTATTTACACATTCATATAAAATATATATTAGTTCGTCTTCCAGTGGCCCCCACCCCCATCATCAGTGATGATGGCAAGAACAATATAACGCTTGTATGCATATATAAATAAACAATAATATTCCATCCATCTAAATTATTCAAGCCTGTATCTGCACGTGTTGTTCCCCTAACAATCGGTATTTAAACAACCTGTCTTCTGGGCAGAACTCACTGCTGACCTGTGGCCTGAAATCTTATTGGTTCAGTAAAGAAGGAAGATTTTCAACAGCTTAAAAATTTAATCTTAACATCCCCACCTAACCCCAACCATAACCTAAACATAAGTCTAACTTAAATCCCAAAACTAATCTCTGAACCTTCACCTTAATCAGACTCCTGAGTAAGTGAGAACCAGCCAGAATGTCCAATCCTCATTCTTCGGATCGAAAAATGACACTGGTCTCACGCACACACACACACACACACACACACACACACACACACACACACACACAGAGGTAGTAAATACATTTCAACTCCTTGAAATAGAGAGTAGAGAGCAGACAAACAGGACAGAATGACTCCTGATGGCATGCTGTTTGTTTCAAACAGTCGCTCTATTTTGTCTCAAAACCCATAAGAGTAAGTCCAGAAGCTGAAATACAGTCCCCCCCCTCTTTATTTTTTCCTCCACATAGACTTAGGCCTTTGAGCTTAAGTGATTTTACCCCCCTCAATTCAGTTTTCATTCAATCTCTCTGACATATTGAGGTAGTAATGGCTGTGCTCCCTCTGAGCTGCGTTTGTGTGAGGAGCTGTCATAATAAATGAAAAAGATTTGTGTATCTGTTCAGTTATGTGTTCTGCTTTTACATTATACATTTACATGGTATTGACACATAAGCCAAAAGAACAGTAGAGACAGTGAAGATATCTGGTAGTTTTTGCATAATAATGGTGATCAGGATTCAAGTGTATTAATTTATTGTCAGTGATTAAAATCATGAGTGATTGTTGCTTCACTTTCAATATACAGTGCTGCCGTGACAAATACAATCTAGTAATGCCTTGAGCCTAATGCCACCCACAGTGACCTTTGTGTCTCTTGGCACTGAATGGCAGCTAATTGCTTCTGGGTAAAGCACAAAATCCTCATGCCCTTATGTACCCTGCTACTTCAGCTAGGTGACACAACCAGCTTGTTAGAAGCCACTCCAAGGCCTATGAGGGGAGACACAGAGAGTGTCACAAGAGAAATGCTCTTCAATGACAATGGTTTTAGTGCTGCTGGATGTGGTGACGCAAACAGGGTGCCCGGGCAACTGTCATTCAGGTGGAGCATCCTCTGATTACACTGACAACCTCGGGAGTCCAACAACCTTGAAAAAAGCAAGCACAAACACTTTGTTATGGAGCACGAGGAAACAAGCTGAGAACTTTCTGAAACTGATTATGATGTGTGACCCAGGCTCTATATGTATTGATTCTGGTTTGTAATACTAGATAAATCTCTGGTCCTACAGGTGCTGACATGTAATAAAAATACTGTAATCCAGAGATGAAGAGTTACATGTGTTCATTTGGATAGCTGAGTTAGAATACGTGAGACATTCATTTGGGAAAGCTAACCTTATAATGCTTCTGATCTCAGTTTAGGATGTAGTCATGGTGACAGCTGGGTCTCTGAGCTCCTCTTCCTCTAGTTTCTTTCCCCACCCATCTATATTTGTTCACCTATCAGGAAATTCCCTCAAATTACAACTCCACCTGAAATCCCATCTTTAGATGAATCTCTTTATGCTTTACATTAGCAGCTCAATAAACGAACAGAGGCACTGAACACTCTATAGTGTAGGAGATGACATTTGGGGCCAGTCACCAAGGCAACCAGGAAACCTTGCTATAAGCTGTTGTTCATTTTAAACCATACGGACGTCATTGACAGCTTACATGCTACTGTCCCTCATTCTTGTGTAAACGACTGTCATCGACGATGCTTTTGACTCATTTCAAATGTTAGTGTGTGTTTTATATTCAACTTGACAATTTTTTTTAAATAATTTTTCTTTTTCTCTTAAATAATCACTGACATGTAACTTTGAATTCGTAGGAAGGTTCCTAGAAATGACTTGTAATCATATACTAAGTATAGGGAACACAGAGACTCTGTTCAGCTCTTACATTTCCAGTCATTTCCAATTAATATCTAGCTTCAGCTGCAGTATTGAGTACAGCATGTACAACAACACGCACTACAGGTAAGTTTACAATTTAACAGATATAGAGAATTGGAAAGTTTCCTCAAAAAAAAAAAGATGAATAGATATATGAGTAGTGATACTTCCATTTAAATGTGACAGTCCTTTCAAGGAAATACCTCTGGAAATCAACACCAGCTTAAAAACCAAACACAACTTATTATTACTTATTACCTGTATTTTTTTTTCTATCATGTTTCTTTCTATAATTATTAGGTAATTACAGACAGATGTCAGATAAAATGTTACCAAGGTTTTATATAAAATAAATGTTGTCTGACATTATGTGAATGTCAGTGGGTTATTGTGTGTTACAAGCGGGCAGTTCCTCTCCTTGCTTTCATTCATTTACAGTTTAGCCTCTCTCGGGGCAGGTAGGTAAGGGCTTGGAGCAAGGGCTCAGCAATCAGGTGTATGCTAATAGCTTCTCATCCTGGTCAGGACCCAGAGTGATGCTGGCGTGTATTCACTTGGCATCCCAGGTGTAAAATAGTCATTAACTAGCTGGCTGGAATGAAAATCAATATGGCTTAAGAATTGGTATGACTTTTGTTCCTTTTGTTCCACCTGTTGCACTAAATAATTTTCATTGGTTTCATTTTTATTTTATGCAGTCAACACCAAACTTCAAATTCTATTCACTATGAAGACTCAAAATTAATTATAAACCAAATAATTTAGTGAATTATTAATTGTAATTTTGAAACAAATAATTTAGGGCTTGACAGACTTCAACTTGACATCAATCCCAACTGTTCAGTCTGGCCTGAATTACTCAGTTCTTTTGGAATAATAAGTGTAGTGAAATTTGAATGATGCCATGTCTTGGCATTCATTCAGCTGGTCATGATTTTGCACTAATGCGGGTAATGCTTTATGTAGGGCGATGAGGAGTCCAGCCTGGGCCTTCCCATCAGCCCCTTCATGGATCGAGCAGCACCGCAGTTGGCCAAACTCCAGGAATCGTTCATCACACACATCGTGGGGCCACTGTGCAACTCCTATGACTCAGCCAGCCTGATACCTGGACGATGGGTGGAGCCCAACCCAGAGGCAGAGGAGCCAGAGATCACGGAGAATGAGGAAGAGGATGAGGATGATACTGCAGAAGAGGACACATCCACGAGCTCAGAGGCATCACGTAAGCACTTTGGTCCAAAACAGAGCTGAAACATAAAATGGAAAAAATCAGAAACATAGCCTAGAATGCCTTATGGATTTGATTATACAATATGATATACACTAGTGCAGGACACGTTAACCAGTGGCTAAAAAAAGATTTACCAGATTTTGTTAGATTGGTAAAATCTCTGTTCAGAATATAATATGATTGCTGTTGACAGTTCATTATAAAGCCAAAGGGAAGACCTTCTATAGTAAATAGATGAATAAATACATGTGAAATATGTTTATATAAATATATATTATATGCAATATATTAATAACTCATCCAACATATTCACACATCAGGTTTAATCTTTTTTTTTAACAATGAATGAGCTATTAGATATGCTGTTTTACAGCAGTTATTTTTAAACAGCACAACTAGTGACAGTCAGTAATGGTAATGTGATTACAGAAAAGTTATTTGACAATAATGAGTTATGCTACATGACATTATGTAATCTAAAGTGGCTCTAATAATCAACACTACTGATTAGCCAAAGTCTTGCTATTGTGGTAGATAACTACAGAGAAGACTTGTAAAACACAGATGTTTTGAAGATGTTTGAGGCTGCTTTGGTACAGATGTGTGCACATCCTTTCAGAAAGGCCAGAGGTGACAACAGTTTCTGACAAAAAAGCTATTTGCTTTACAGCAGCTAGATGCTGCTACGTGTTGATCATATGTCTTTACTGATAAATGACCGCATTCTTTTTAAGTTCAGGTGGCAATTGTATAAAATCATCAAAAAATTTTTAATGATGTTATTTCTTTATTTTCCAGAGAAAGCAGCCCCCAAGAAGAGAAGGAAAGTGTTCTGTCAGATCACCCAGCACCTGCTGGAGAACCACGAGATGTGGAAGAAGGTGATCGGAGAGGAGGCCCAGAAACAGGGCCAAGGATCAGAGTCTGTCCATTTAAACAATGTAGCTGAGCCTATTCTGGCTATTCATGAGGAAGACGAGGAGCCAGGCAGCAGAGAGGAGCTGGTAGAAGGAGAGGATCCGGAGGAGGGAGTGGAGGAACCAGAGTGGCCTGTGTCCCCGCAGGAAGAATCTAAACCTCCAGAGGAACTAGAGGAGGGGGACCCACAGTGAAAGAGCCCATGGGAAATATGGCGTCAGTCAGGGCAAGGACGTGAAAAAGTATTTCTTTGTTTCTTATCCTATCAACTGACTCCTTTTTTTGCCAGCACATCACTTAGACACAACACTGTAGATGTTTGGGAAATGTGTGCCTATACAGAAAAAAACAGGGTGGGAAAATTTGTGCTTTACACATTTTATCTGAATATCTGGTTTCACCAAACATTTAAAGGAGCTTTCCATATTGCAATACGGGATTATTCGTGTACTTTGGGATACAGACTCTTTTGCTACTGTCAAGAGAAGAGGAAGACTGGTTGCACAGACCTCAACCCAATGTGGTAACACAGGACTGCAGAAATTTGCTGCCAATTTATACATAATTATTTTCAGAATGCAATTATATATAGACATCACAGTTACTTGTACTTGTGTTTCAATTTAAGCAAGAGTTTCTGAGGTCTCACATGGGCCATAATATGTTTTTTTTTCTATATATGGATTGTAAAGGGAGTCAATCAAATGAGGAACATTGGTGTATCTTTCTTCCTTTCAACTTCTGCCAAAATTAATCACTCACCCATGGGCTTTAGCATAAAAACACAAACCTTCATGCATTTTAAGTTTTGTATTTGTTTTGCCAAATTAAGTACTTTATACCAATCAGTGTAGCCATATTAGTTTAAGGAGGGGAACTTGAGGCTCTTCACACTCTGTATGTGTGTGTGGATGCGTGTGTGTGTGTGCGAGTCTGTGTGTCTGTGTGTGTCTGTTTGTGTGTTTAAACTAATGTGCTCATATACACAATTATTTTGCAGAGGACATAGACAAAGTCAGCAGATAACCTCTTATTTGTGCCATCTCTGGTCTCCAGTCCCAAAGTGAATATAGAGCCCACCGAGGCTTCATTGCCCCAAATGCTTTTGTGCAGAGACCTGACACTGACACTACAACAGTGGGTTGTTGGAAATGAATCTGTGCTGAAAAAAAGAGTGTACACAGAATATACACTAAGTGTTAGGGAAATAAAAGGGAATAACAATAAAACAGTTAACCATGCATTCAAACATTGAATAGAACCAGAAATCTTAGTCTTTTCTACTAATTCTTGACTCGCTGACTATGTATTTTCGCTCAGTCTGCTGTAGTATACTCTGCACATACTGGTCCTCATGAAATAAACACCTGAAAATGATGCTGACCTTTAACCCTCAGGAAACTCAACTGTTGAATTTAAAAGTTAACATCTGTATCACCTGTGAAGACAGTAAGTTGAAAACATGGCAGGGATATTGAGCTATTTAAGAATATGTTTTCGTAAAATGCTTAGAACAAGGATGAAGTTTATCTTGTCATACCCACTTTTCTGCCTTGACTGTTGTAACATCTTTGCGGATAATCTCTCTGGATTCCTCTCCTGGCACCTCAGGGAGATTTTCATTCTGTCAGCATCAAGAGCAGACAGGACTTCAGAGTGCATCATACAGTGATGATATACAGGGGAATTATTGCAGTGAAATGTTTTTTCACATCAGAAAAATCTAGTTAAGGTTGATAAAAGAGCAAGCTGTGCTGGCGAGTTTTCAACATCAGCCAGTCATATGGCAGGTGACATGTCCAATGGCAGTGCAAGGTGATCGAGGGCAAAACAAGTCTCTGAAGCCAACTACTATAGCTGTTTGTTTATTAAGTATTGACCAAGATAAGAGTGATGGCTGGTAGATGTGTTATTTTATCATTATTACACATTGAAATGTCAATGTTGTCATTTGGAATTTCCCATAACCTGATGTTTTGTTGCTCATGTTCAGTCGATGTGTATTTTTCCCCACAATGACTCAAAAATGTTGGTCACAGTCATTTTTTTATGGTGGAAAATAACTGCATCAACAGCACAGTGTGATTATATTCAGTCACACTGTCACATTGTCTGTCTATATTGTACATGTTTGGGTCATCATTGCTTCATAATCATTAAGAAAAAAAGTGGTGAGAATGTTAGTTCTAGTCACATTTAACTGTTGAAATCATTGAGACCAAATAGCAAAGAGGAGCTGCTTTCTAAGAATTTCCATAAGACATGGAAAATGTTTCTACATGTGACGAGAATAAATGTGACTTGATAAAATAACACTCATCTGAATAACATGATAACAGTGTAAAGTTCAGGATCTGATGCTTGATGAACGGTAAAATGTTTCAGTTTTTTGTAAAACTCAAAGTCACAGCCCTTACTTTGAAATGAGACAAAGCCTTTAGGTAAACCAGATACATATAAATGTCTCAGATGAATATCCCACTTTCCTTTAATAATTCACATTTACATAGAAAACGTGTTTGAGAGACCAAAAGTAGATCTTGAGTTTAATTAGTGAAGTGTTCGACATTGAGTTGTCGAGTCAACTTACGGTCACATACGAGTGCAGTGAGGCAATCTGTAATGAATTATCCACTGCTAATCTTCTCAAGTTCTCATGACCTACATGCACATCTGAGTCTCATATGGGTTGGTATCTCATACTGTACCACTGCTTTCTTTCATAATCTTATATCTTTGAACTGATTTTAAAAAGGCAGACCAGTAAACGGCAACCCGTAGATAGGATATGACAGACTTTTCTTTCCATTGAAATTACATTGTAAGATACAGGTGTGGAACATCATGTTCTTGTATCCTTGTGGATCCTGAATTAACATACTCTATTATCACACAATGTTCCTGTCTGTGGTGAATAGCATACTCCATCAATAATGGCCTGTTTACAGCTGCCCTGACTCTGCTACAGTCTGTGTTAGAGGGGAGGAGGAACTCAGCCTTCTGTAGCTTACTCCACATGGGTTGAAGGTAATTGGTTGACCCACTGATTAGAAAGGCATTAGACAGAGAGTCATTCACAATCAAACACTGTATCAGATCAGAATTGTCAGAAGCCACTGAATCAGAACAAAATGTGTTGCCTCACTCATTGTATCTTGTATTCAACATACCATCTGTTTTCTGTATGTTGCCTGCAATTCATCTCTTATGACTATAATCATAACTATGGACACAGTAGATACATTTTCTTCAGCTTTTGAAAAATCTGATATGACCAATGTTTTATAGGAAAACTACTGGATTCAACACAGACGTCTCTACTGAAGTGGCCAAGAATTAGAAAAAACACTTTTGTTTGGTATCATTCACTGAGATAATGTAACTTCCATTAGCATCTAGTTTCCATTCAAGCCCCTGCTTCGTGAATGTGTGTGTACATACATATATATATATATATGTATATATATATATATATATGTACACACATAAAGTGTGTGAGAGAGTAAGGGAATGTGTGTTTGTGTTTGTGTCTGTGTCTATTTGAATTCTTCCACTGGCCTCTCTAATGTGACTCTGTCCTGTATTTGACTAATTGTACTGTTGAGAGGAGGGGGATACTACTTCAACTCACAAGTAGAGACGGTGATGCAGTTAGTAGTTCTTCAATTCTTCTCAGATACTTTGATGAAATTGTTATTCACAGAATGCCCTATAGCACATTTCTCCTTGCGCTTCCTCTTTGATCTACGCACTGCTTTGCCTGCAGATCTGAGATCCTCACTGGCAAAAGTAGTAGAGCAGTCATCACAAAACATTCCTCATCTTTAAAGGTGATGGGATCCTGTCCACTGTGTTCATTTTAATTGATGATCACATTTTTTTCTTTTTTTTTTTTTGGACGATGCATGCATTTTTCCCCAGTCACATCAGTCTCAAGTCAATACTTGCATTTGGGCTGATACAGTATATCAGTTTTGATTGTGTATTTTTATGTGTTAATTGGTTTTATTTGATTGTCATACTTATTCACACATGTAGCATAATTGTAACCATGGGAACCAAACAAGCTTTACAATTATGTAAACAAAAATGAGATGAGTATTTTTATATAGTTGACACATGATTAAATAATTAATTGCTTTCTTCTCACTAGTACCTTGCACTTACCACATGTACTAATACTTACACAAGGAAGAATATGTCCAAATACACAGTATTTGTGAAAGTAAAGTCATGAATTTCCTTGCAGGTTGATGCTCCATTTTGTACAATACACATATATGCTGTACAGTAAAGAAATTTTAAAACTACAAAAACTCTTTTAGATATACATTATTTATTTTTACCATTTTGTAATTTAGACACTATACTGTAGCTGCAATATTGCCAGACTTACTGGAAGTGCCTATATTGGTATTATGTATCATACAGTGAATATATTTGAAGATCATTAGAAGTTGTCACAAACTGAACCATGTGGATGTTGTAATGTGAATACATTGAATTACAAGACTATAATTTCTGTGGTATCCCTGTGTCTATGTTGTGTTTATTTTTCATCTATTGATTTTCTATCTATAATGTGTTTTATATTAAAATCTGCAAGATAATGGTTCATCAGGTTCTAGATGCCATGCTTCCTCAAGATGTCCAACACCGAGGGTATGTGAACATTTCACATCTCTGCCAACTATTTGCTGGCTACTTGGTTTTCTGTAATCCTTTTAATTATCTCAAATAGCTAGTAGTGCATAATTATCTTTAGTTAAATCTTGGAAAACCTTTACATTCATTTCAGGGTTGTTGAGACCCAAACAATGGAAGTAAACACCTAATCATTTTAAAGTGGTAAAAAGTGGTAGAAAATGCAATTATCAAACATTTAAATATACTAAATCGGCTACACACAAGTCTCTGTCTGAGCACAGATGCCATATGTCTGCTCGTGTTACATTAAAATTGAAGGTATAGCTTTTCTAAGGTCTAAACCACAGTCTCGTGTGGATTTTGTTTTTATGAAACAGTTATAGGTTTCACAACATTACCACACAGACACAAAAATGCAATAATTTATTGATAAATAATAATCACTCTTTCCGCCCAGCAATACAGTTCTTCAGCAAAATTTGACAGACTGGTTGCCAAGCAACACACGGACGCCTCAACACAGACACATTGTGACAGGGGTGATAATTAACATTTATATGGATACCACCATTAATTTGGCAATTGTTGAAGCACTTGTCTTTGCTGGTACAGGGGTGTTTGACTTTGGACAGCTGCGCTTTAATTGTGCGGTGCCAGAAGCAAGGATATTTCTCTAGTAGTTTGGATGCCAGTAAGATTGCAGGGACTGTCTCACAATTACGCCCCGTCACTGGCGCAGTAGTCTTGCTTCGCCAGACCTCCATCTCAACTGTATCAGCTGCGCCCATTATCATTCTGCTACAGGGGAAACAAGACTAGGTGAAAACCTAGTATATAGCAACAAGCCCAATATAGATAGATTACTGCTATAGTTAAATTGTTGAACTGTCTGCTCTGATGATTAAATTATTTTTCATAACCAATATCTACATGTAGATCAGTGATGGAAGGAGTATTCAAATCTTCAACATAAATAATAAGTGAAACAAGTAAAAAACAAGTTAAAAAACGTACGTACGTTACTGATATACTGAAGTATATACAACACTACTATATACTGAAGTATACTGAAAGTATATCAGTAAAATATGCTGTCAGCGTTAGATTGTATGTCACTTCCGGTTGCCATCTTTGTTTTCTTTAACGGTCAAATCGCTACTTGGAAACTATGTGAAAATGAGTCAAAAAGTCGTTTTTATTTTTCAGCAAAGGACGTTTTTTAAAAAGAGGTAGGTTCTGTCACTTGACCAGCAGGGTTTAGCTTGTAAACTACCTTTCGGAAAAAGCTTTGTAACGTCAGTAATTTCTGTTTTACATGAGAGGGACAAACGCTACTGTTTTCTCAGACCAACAGTGTTGTACGTTAGCTTGTCTGTAAAGTACAACCTAATACGTCGTATAACGTAAGCTGATACGTAGATAGCAATTTAAGCTAATATAAAGCTACAAGCACACACAAAGCGACCTCACCGAGATGAATGGCTGTAGCTGGTTGGTTAAAAAACACTTGATGCTGGTTGAGGAACATTTGTGGTGGAAACTAAAAGCTGCATTTTCAGACCCTTCATTCAGACGAGTGACCATTAATCATTCAAATCAAAGGTTATGCACACTATCGATCACTTACACACAACACAGAGGGTTGACATATTGTTTAACAGCTAAACTTCGCTAACTGTCTGGTACAGTAACAGATGCTGCTTAGCCACAGTCTAACATCAGAGATTTTGCCATGTCTTTGGTACTGTGGTAGCTACCACGAACATAGACTGGACGTGGACTGTTTCAGACAAATAGAAATGATTTTTGTATCAATGTAACAAAGTGTCTTGATTATGTAGAACTAAATGAATTGCTTTAATGCAGGACAGTTATGTAAGCTTATCAATTTAATTTCACACTGACTGAATAGTTTCAAGCCCTCTGTGCAGTACATTAGACTGTAACGAAGTTGGTAGTAAAGACATAAACATGAAGTGGTTCAAATATTCTGATCATATTTTCTCAATTTACGTGCATCCTCATTGTGTGTGTGTAGGACATGGTTTGCATCATTTTTTTTTTTTTTTAACATTTTTTTATTATCAGAGCCATCCTTGAAAGCTGTACACACCACACACCGAGGGAGGCCCAGGGGAACAGTTTGTACATGCAAGTGTTTCAGCAGAATGATCTTCAAATTCATGCCATAACATGTCTTAGGTCCTATAGATCAGTTATTCATTGCAGAAATGTAAGTGGAGGCTTTGTGATGTAGTTTTACAGACACACTGAAGATGTTTGCAAAAAAAGTTCACTGCTTTCAGTTTATTAGAGCTGAATGAAAAGATGGGGTTTGCTAGGCATTTCATTAGCTCGATTTGCCAAAAACACAATTGCTGTGTGGTTGTTTTATCCATAAACACTTGATTTTCTAGAAAATGCACTATATGTACTAATGTTTGCTATCTAGAATTACATGTAAGGTGATAGAAGATTTAATTGATATTGCACAGTCATTCCCAATATAACAATTAAAACTGAATCAGTACTAGAAGATAACAGTTTTGAAAGTAGGCCTGCTTGTTTGGCTCCAGCTCAAATATTACTGTCCAGTACAATAGCAGATTCTCATTTATGTTAAAATATGGCGAAAAAAACACTAATATCATGTATGTTCATTTTGTGCATACCATACTTAGAAAGCAGTTATCAAGCAGAAAGTATAGAAATGTCATCCCTCCATGGCTGCAGCTGTAGGCCCTGGAAACAGTAAAATGTATCAGAAGCAGATTATTAATACAGCGCATTTTAACACCTTAGCCAATTCTGCATCTCACTTTGGGTGATTAATAGGTCATGTTAACCTGCCCCTGAAGCCACAGAGAGAGGCGTGGACATGTTCAAAACAATTTGGCCTGCTGTATATAGACCAGTTATCCCCATGGCAACAGAGAAACTTGAGAAATGAGATCTGACCACCTGGTGTGTCAGTAGGCTCAACAGGGGAATTATGACCTTATCTAATGATGCATTTTTATTATGGGGGTGCAAGTATTCAAGGTGCATTGGTTTCCTTCTTGTTTATGTAGGTATTTTTCTGTCTCTTTATATGTCATACTTATCAAAATTGCTTTGAAGTTAGTTGAGAAAATGCACACATGAAATTCTCTCTTTAATAGAACCGTCAGTCCAATCCAATCCAAACTTCAAATCACATTTTGTCCTGTAATGCAAACTTTCATTTGTCAGCTTCTCTCTGTGACTTTCATTGCTCAAAACAAGTTAAGTGACTTGTAATTGTAATTGAATCTTTACTATTTGTGAGCCCATTTTTGTTGACTAATTTTAATGAAGCTGTCTGCAGGTGGACTTGAGCCTGCTGACACATTTTAAATTCCATTGTATTCCACCAAGCAGAGTTTTGTGACTTGTTATAAAGCAAATAAAAGTTGGACTTAATCTTGTGGCACTCCCATACATCCTAGTTGACCATGAACATTACTGCTTTTAAGACACGTATTGTCACTATATTTGAGGAACACAGTTTATTCCTACGGATGAGCAAGACATGTTCAATGAAAATATGATGCATAATCATCTGCTTTATTTAGAAGTAAATTAATTGCTTTGATGCAGGACATTTGAATAAGCTTGTCGATTCAATTCCATAGTGACTGAATAGTTTAAAGCCCTCTGTGCACTACACGAAACTGTAACAAAGTTGGTAGTAAAGACGCAAACATGAGCTCGTTCAAATTTTCTGATCATATTTTCTCAGTTGACGTGTGTCCTCATGGTGTGTGTGCTTGACATGGTTTTGCTCAGCGTATATTTTATTATCTGAGCCATGCTTGAAAGCTGTAAACACCACACACCGAGGGAGGCACAGGGGAACAGTTCATCCATGCATGTTGTTTCAGCAGACTGATCTTCAAATGCATGCCATAGCATGTCTCAGGTCCAATCGATCAGTGCAGAAATATGAGTGTAGTTTTACCGACACACTGCAGGTGTTTGCGACAACAGTTCACCGCTTACAGTTTATTAAAGCTGAGTGAAAAGGTGTGATATGGTTTGGACAGTATAAATCGCAGCTCTCTGTCTTGCGCGTCACGTGTGGCTCACAGTGAACACGGTGCTCGTATCCACCCTGTCGTTGCCAGTCAAACACTCTGCTCTCCGCTGCTGAGGAGCGTGCTCAGTATGAGGAGGTGACTTGATGAGAACAAGGGTCATTTTATGCAGCTGAAGCCTTTCAAACAACAGGATTTTTTATTTTATTTTAAATAAGTAGTCAGAGACACTGTGAAGAGAAAGGTTAGAAGCTCCGAGTTTGGGTAAGTGTCATGATGTTCTTTTCGGTAAAGCTTCACTGTCGTTAAAATCATGCGGGTATTGTGGAGTTTGGTTATTTTGAAGACTACAATTTAGTGAAGTAACTGCGATTTGAGTTCAGACACTCGCAGATTTAAGGGATATGAAAACATCCCAGTGTCAGTGAAGCATCAACTCTGCATCACTTAACCGGTGCAGTGCGCAGAGCTGTCCGCGGAAACAGAATGGGCTTTGCAGAACCAGAGAAAATTGATCTTATCATTGTGAGCATGTGTTATCACCAACAATTCAACCAAGATCACGTGATCGTTGCCACGTTTAATCCTAGATAGAGAATCTTACTTAGAACTCAGCACAAGTGTACTCTTGTTTTTTGGTGTCAGTGGTTTTCAAAGTGACTGTTCTCCTAGAAAATTCTGACTTGTTTTTATGCACCTCCTGTGATTTTTAAGCTTAAAGGTAATTCTCTACAGCAGCCAAGAACTTGTAGATTACTGTCAGGAATCCTGATCAGGAATCCAACCACTGCCTTCAGAGGACAGGACAGAGGATCATTATAAAAGGCTATTTATTAAATATGTATAGAGAGTACCTTACATCAGTTTGTCAGCAAAAACGAAATGAAGGCCCTGCTCAATAGCTCTTGTCTTGAAGAGAAAGGAAGTTTTAGAGGATACTAAAGCTGCATATCAGTGCTATTTAGCATGGCAGATATTATGTTTATATAGGTTGATTGCTATACTGAAAATCACTGGGTACACAAGAGAGCTATTATCAGATAAGAGTGACAAAATAACTTAGATTTGTGAAGTACCTCACTTACCTTTGGGTAAACCCCTCCCTCCCTCCTTCCTGTCTGCATAGACAGGAATGGACAGTCTTGTATAAATTCCATAGCGACTGTGACATAATTGGACACAACAACTGAAACCCATTAAAAGCCTCTGTTGGTCAGACTCAAGCTTCAAAACATATGCATTTAAACTATGGAATATTTTGACCGTTGAATGTGAAATGCTTGTTTGTGTGTGGTGCAGTTCAGAAGATTGTTGACAATAATAAAGTGATTGTTATCATTACAAGATGATTAGTTGAGATGAATAGCTCCTTCTTCTGCTCTATCTGCAGCCTTAATTGGTAGGTCATATTTAAGATAAAGGCAGCCTAGCTCATGCAAAACATAAACAAGGAGATCAGTATAGTTTACAGTCTTGCTGTGCCAAAATACTGTTTACTCAATGTCTATTAATGTAACATGAGCACGAAAGCCTTATGTCGACAGCTCCAGTTACATTTTTTTCTTGCATAGTTCAAAGCCATTCTTTGGTTTGGTGCAAGGAGGAGGGATCCATAGGGAGTTGTCATGCCACTGAATAAGCTCTGCCTCTTAAACAGTGTCACAGCTTTGCTCTTTGCACTGCTCTGCTTTCTGTTTCTATGTCTTTCTCAACAATAATCTAAACACACTTAATACAAATATCAGCTGTCTTTTGGTTAATGAGACAATGCACTTTTACCATATGTGCACTCAAACCAGTATTCCTTGCTCTTCCAGAATAGTTCAGGCATAGGAACACTTGATGACTTGGTTTTGTTTTTCTATAAGCTCTGATCTTCAAAGAGCTTCTTCCAATTGAGAGTTTCTCTCTCTGAGTGTATTAAGGCACAAAAGTTCACCAAATCCACCCTTACTCCCATCATGCCTTCACTTTCTTATTCTGAAAACAGTTGCCCATTTCTCTTATTTTCATATTTCTGTCAGTCTTTATCACTTGGATTCTACAGGATCAGTTGTAATCAGTTTCCGCTCGAGTATGAAGCAGTGTTTACTGCTGATGTGAAGTCTGCTTTATGCTTGTTTCCCTTGTTTCATTTCCCATTAGGTTCTTGAGTGAGCTGTGTATTGTTAATGTGGGCATAACTGACCTGGATGTTAAATTTGGTGTGAATACAGTCAAGAGTCAGAGAATATATGTCCTGACATTTACTTGACCTCTAGAAAAACACTGTGCATTGCCCACATCGTGGAATCATAATGTGCAACCATATCACTGATGTTGAAGATGATGCAAAGCTTTGCTCTCTCTTTGCTCTTCTGTTTGGCCTTGCATTACATTATATATGCACTCTATTTTAGCTCAAAGATTGAAAGCAAGGGGAAACTGCTAATGGGTAATTTAAGTTTTTAGAGTGTGCCCCTCCAACAGCTGTCAAACTGTCTTTATCTAGATGTTGAACAACTATCATGCTAGTTACCAGCACAGCCAAGAATTAACAGGGTTTTGTTCAGAGGTTTAATATTGTGCAAAATAATCCAGCAACTTCATAATGAGGACAAGACTTCTTAGATGCTGTGTGAAGAATGATCTGATATGATGATGATATGATGATATGATATGTACGCTGTTTAATCTTATATTAGCCAAAGGAGCATACCATTCCTAAAACATAGACCTATAATGAGTTGCTGTCTTGTTGTGCAACAGAAGAGTTCACAGAATTTTCCCCAATTTCTCCCAACAGATGTGAGGGAGGACATTCATAGGAAACCATCTGAAGAGAAGCCACAGCCTAGATAATACACAGCAGGAGACTGCCATGAAGAAAATGGACAACACAGCCGCAGGCAGCTGGACTCTAGACAGCAACCCTATCTCCTCTGCAGTGAAGAACTCCTGCCACCCCAATCTGAAGGTATTGTGCTCTACTGAAAAAAACAGATCCCTACTGACAAGCCCTTTGACCTTTAGCCAATCCATGTAAAATCATGTGAGACAGATCCTGAATGTGAGAGATCACAATAGTCCTCAGTGAACTGAGATGCATGTGTTGAATTCGGGGTCAACTTTGTTAAGTATCAGTATATTCAAAACTTTGGCATAATGTGAGTTAGGTAAGGTTTTCCTAAGGCTATGGTGAAAAATGTGACCATGAACTCCCTTTTTTCATGGCTTGTATGAAGAAGGTACAAATGACCAACATTTCAGAAAATGTTGTGTATATCAAACTTGGTAATGATTCAAAATCTAGTTTTGAAATGGCAGAGAGGGAAAAAACTACAGAAATACAGATACACCGGCCAATGGGGACAGCATATACCAGAGATGATCCTAAGACCATATATGAAGTGTTTGAGCCTGAAACGACAGAGAGCCCACATGTCTGTCATTTCACAGTCATTGGACTGGCCTAGAGGGGACACACAAATATGACTAGAATCACATGTGCATAAGAAACAGAGACACAGAGTGCACGTGTTGAGGAGTGCACCCTCAGGGTGTGTGTTTCCTGTACAATATGTAGATAATATGTAAAAGCCACATATGACTGTAAGCACCTCTGCTGTACCATAATTTTTTCAGCCTGGTCATTTAAAAAGCAAATTTTCTATGACAAGTAGCTGAATAAAAACACCTAAGGCATATTCTGTGTATATTGATGTAAATTTATGAATGCTTGAACACCCACAGAAAGTTTGAGCTGAGTGTGCTGCATGTTTCTGGTAGGCCTAGTTCATCTCCATGCAAGGTGTTGAGTGCAGCAGCTCTCTGTGCCCTTTGGACTGGGTATTAAGTCGCTGTGAAAAATTCCTTTGACAAAGTTTGTGCTTCAGTAAAAGAGGTTAGGACGGAGGGTCTGTACCACTTTACTGGATTAAGAAGCACATTGGACAATAATTAAAAAGCTGCTTAGTGAAATGCTTCAGCTTCAAGCAACAATGATTAGGAATTCCAGTCATGCTGCCTTTTTGTCCATGTGTGTTTCCCTCTGTGCAGTAATCCTGCTGTGAACCTCTCAGGGTGTGATGCTTTTGATACAACATTCACTTGTTTATCTAGAGAAAGGGTTTTTGTCTGCTGCTGCTGCTGCTGCTGCTGCTGCTGCTGTATGTTTGTTTAGCCCAGCTTTGGGTTATTCTACATGCTGGGTGTAAAGGTGTTTAATAGCTCTAGCACTGGTCTGAAAAATCAGAAAGAATTACACTTAAATAACAACAAGACTCAGGACAAGTTTTTTTTACCACAGTGAAAATCAGATTTATATATTTGACAATAAGAAATGTTGCAGAACCTTATGTTTCAGAATGTAAAAAGTAAAATATTATCTTTCAAATCAGTGAAATTTCCAAGGTGATGGCCACTCCAGCTGCTGCATTCAAGTGACTTTATCGATTGTGATCAAAATTATGTATGTTAGTTCCTAATATTCCTCACACTTCAACGTTTCAAAGAGTAGTGAAGTTTCCTTTAAATTATGGCAAAATACTGATGCAAAATCAACATTATTAATGCAGTCATATGAGAACCATTGTGCAGAGGCATTATATCCAGTTGTATTATGTGGTGTGAATGCTAAGTATGCACTTGACATTAGAGCAAAGCCTGGACCACCCTGATGGTTGCCATAGCTCCACTGGTCCCTCTTAGCTCCTCCCAAATTTTTCATTTATTTGCCATCATTGACAGAGCTTGTAGTAAAGTCTGTCTCCACTCTGGCCTTTATCTTTGTTCATCTTTCACTCAGCAGTCTTCATGTTAATGCAGACTACAGCTGCAGAGGAAGTGAGACAGAGCGAAAACATGAAGATAACTCTTTATCTAGTGTGGAAATCTTCTGACAAAATATCTCACCTGGTCTGCTAGGCAGTAGACACATGACAAGCAGTGTAATCTGTCCTTGCCTTTGGGTTGGGCGCATAATGCAGAGAGCTTGGCTCTCCACTGGTACATCATCATTTACATAATCTATAAACGATAAATATTAAATTGATACTGAAAAAGGTCATACCACACACAGGAAACTCAGAGGCCTCTCTGTTTTTAAGCTTCTTGCTCAGCAGTATTCTGATTGGACAAGTTTTGAAAGGTCAGTGGCAAAATGGGTTACAGTTCACATAACTTAAAGTGAGGGTAACGTCGAGGTGTAAAATCCAAGGTGTGTGTTGCAGCACTACTGTAAGTTTTGGCATCACTTGCATTTCCATAAGCAGATTTTTGAGCCAGGAATAATGAGCCTGGTTCAAGTTGTCAGGTCATTACTAATTTTTCTCAGGACCTTCTGATCAGGGATCTCTCTGTTTCTTTGGGCTACCAGTATTAGAGCAGATATTATACGTGATGTGCCAAAAGGCCTAATAACTCACCACGTACTATGTAATTCGTGCTTACACTTGGAGCCACAATCTGGAAAGATAACATCAATTTTCAATATTACGTGGATGATACCAAACTATCTACTGTTATGTATCTCTGTTACTCCAGCAGATTTTTGCATATTATAGAGTCCCTCACCAGAGAGGGTTGGATGTCTAATTGATATTTCACTACCAGGTTAGATTACAGTAATGATGTAAAAAATACTTTAATAAGACTAGACTACACATCAGCAAAATTGTAAAGTAACTTAATTTATACTTTTGAAGAGCTTCATGTGAGTTGTTGGGGTGACGTGAGTTGTTGGGGTGACATGAGTCATGAGCTGCCTGGGGAGGGATCTCAAGACTGCATTGTAAGTGGCTGATTAAGTGTTGTCGTAGACCACCTCCGATGTTTAGTTATGGTCATTCCAGTTTAACTCCTCTTTCAAATCATCAGTCTTCTCTGGTCAAATTGCTGTCCTCCAGTGAGTGTCCCTTGTCCTTTAGATGTAGGTGGACCACCGAGTCCTGACCAGAGGAATTGGCAGTTTTAATAAACAAACAAAAAATGTCTAAAACTCACTGGCTCCAGTTTCTCAAAGGTGAAAATTTATGAGTGTCTTAGTACTCTATGATATGAAGTTGAATATCTGTGTTTTTTTTACTATTGGCCCGACAAATGAATATGATCTCTGGCCGTCTGGAGAACAACAGAAATTGTATTCACTGTTTATTTGGCACATTGCACAGCCAATGTAAGGTGCCATATACTGTAAACAGATTAAATAAAAAAAGATAAAATCCCAATTCTTAACAATTTTGCAATTTCAGAGCAGTGGCAGTGGTGTATCTTTAAAATATATTATTATTAATAATAATGTCATTGTCATAAACCAGGCGTATGTGAATTCATAGTTGCTTTCAAATGAAAGAATAAATGCTGTTGACTGAAAAAGAGTATGCATGTGTGTTGGTCGGTGGCGTGTGCATGTCTTCTGAGCACGGGCTATTTTCATTCCTAGGAGTGCAGATTATGGTTACCTCTCACCTGTTTCCAATTATGCTGTGTGTCGGTTGGTCTGTCAGCTCTACAGTACATTGGATGTGTCTATGTCCTGGAGAGATTGGCTTCACTAATCCTCCCTTTGTTAGTGACTGTCAGTGTCCACAGGTGGCTGAGCAAAAGGAGGAGGGAGCTCAATACACCCTCTGGCCCAAGCTTTAACAGCACATTGCCGCTTTTTTTTTTTTTTTACGAAGATGTATCTGCACTGAAAATTAGTCATACATACACACATTCACTAAATTACAAGCTGGTGCCCAGCTAAATTAGTGCACTTTTGGTGCACTTCATTGTTTTGTTTTATTTGCTAAAAATGTTTTCCTGCATTTCAGTCCAACCTTTAGAAACGTATTATCTCACTTTTCATGTTTCCTTTCCACTGTGGGTGTTCAGCTTACTGCTGACTCTGACTTATAAAAGTTAAGGAAAAATTGTGAGTTTGAACTACTACTTAACCCTTCCAAAAATTATGTAATAATGATAATAATAGAGGTTAATATATTCTTTTGAAATTACAATGAAGAGAAGAATCACTTCAGGACCGTTTTGTTTGACACAGTGCTCTGGCGTCTTTCTCTATCTCTGCAGATGTTCCTTGCAGCCTTGTCCTTTGCCTACTTTGCCAAGGCTTTATCTGGCAGCTACATGAAGAGCACAATTACACAACTAGAAAGGCGATTTGACATATCCAGTTATCTGATCGGCATCATAGACGGGAGCTTTGAAGTAGGTGAGTTTCTCCATTTTTGTCTGCGTGTATCTCTATTTACTCTGGCTATTCATGCACATGTTTTGAAGCATTTAGATGCTAATGCAAGTAAGCTAAGAATATGTCCTCAGCCGGTTTAACACCATAGTGTATATACATCCCTTTTGAGCTTCGAATAGTCACTGGTCGCATACCTAATCAACTCTTAATGATCAAAAAATCCTTTGAAGCAACAGTATGTAGGCTTGAATATAGAATATTTTGCAATGATTTGTGTAGTTGCACAGTGATCAATGAATGAAGAATGTGTTAAATTGCATGTGTGCTGACAAATATGATTATCCACTCTGACTTTGATCAAAACCTGTATAGTTCTCTGGTTGAGCTGAGGCACATCTGTCCCTTATATCTTGTGAACACCCAGTTTGCAGTGACCAAGATAGTGTGTATGACATGCAGACACATACAGTGAACAGAAATTATCGAAGCCCCCTTAGTTCAGTCAATGTCATTTTTCAAAATGACCAAACAGAGCAAATACACACAGCATCCCTCAAGGTTTTTGCATTGAAAGACAGATAATTAGACCAGTGTCATGGTGGAGGGCAAATACATGTCATGAAAAAGCTGTGGACTGTTCAGCACTTCAAAGTCTCATATTTAATGCCTTTGACTCGTCTCCATCTCCTCTTCTGATCTTCTCAAACCGGTAGGGAATTTGTTGGTGATTGCCTTTGTGAGCTATTTTGGTGCCAAACTCCACCGACCCAAGATCATAGCAATCGGATGCATCTTGATGTCTTTTGGGACCTTCTTGATCGCCATGCCGCATTTCATCATTGGCCGGTAGGCAGAGTGTCTGTATGCATGCATTGCAGTTCAGAAATTCTATCCATGTGTGTTTGATTTAAGGCTTCAAGCACTGTGAACACAATGTAGTGACAGTATTTCTTGGACTTTGAAAATGTGCTCTCTGATGTATGTATTTGTGCTTCACATTGTGAGTATCTAACGATACCTGATGCTTTCTCCCTTCCCTTGTTTAACAGTCACATTGGTATTTTGTACGCAGCTATAAGATCGAAACATCAGTTAGATCTTCAGTGAATTCAACCAATAACCTCTCTCCATGTCCAGCAAGTTCACCTGAGTCCATCGGGGCAGGTGACAGACCCTCCATACTGCCCTCTAGAGGTAAGATAGGTAGTAGAACCCTTACTGTGCTTAGTCAAGAGATTTGTCTGGATTCATCATGACATATTTGGAACAAGGAAGTTTTGTCAGTTTCTGAGACTTTAAATTATAAACCCTCAGCTCATTTTTCCTATGTCATTTTGAACTCCAGGCTGTGAGCGAGAGTCCAGTGTTTCGATGTGGATCTATGTGTTTCTGGGAAATGTCCTGCGTGGGATTGGAGAGACTCCAGTACAGCCGTTAGGAATCTCCTACATTGATGATTATGCACAGTCCGAGAATGCTGCCCTTTATATTGGTAATGCACCCCATTCACTGTGTATGTGCGATTTGGACTGTAGGTACCAAGATTAATGTCACTTAATTTTCAAAGCAATTAATTTCGGAAGTGGATTTTCTTTACAGTTACATATTGGAATGAAAATGCTTTACATCTAGGCAACCAGGAAATAATTATTTTATTTACATAATCTCATTACTAGAACTTATTGCCAAGGTAATGTCTGTCGTGCCTGCATATATTAAATATATATTGTGCTTTATATATATTGTAATTTATTGTACATCACATGTATAAAACTGGTCACCAGTGTCACGTTCACTTATGTTTATTTTGACTCAACACAATAAATAACATCATGATGCTTCACCCTTCAGGCAGATTAACAATCAATTAATTTCAGTTTTATTATTGTCCCACCATACTCAAGTGTACAGTTAAAATCTTGAAATTGTTGTTGTCCCAGGTGCACACCAAAAAAGGGTAAAAATTTGAAAATATAAAATACAATGCAATGGTGGCAGTATGAATAACTTGTGCAAAATGGACTGTGTTTCAGCCAGAGTCACAGTATCTGAGTGCAGTATTGCATTGGCAGGATATTTGATGTACTAGGGGGTTCATTTGGTGAAAGTGAAACTCACCTCCTACATGTTCTACATGTTCAGTACATTCCTGCTTTTGCTAAAAGAAGATGTTTTGATATTTTCTTATTTGACTGTACCACATAATGTGATGTGTTACAGAAACAAATAAATATTGAAAAATAAATTGTTGCAGAATAGTGCACAAACACAATAGGTATTAGTAGGTGTTGATTGTGGCTAAATAAATATGCCTTTTTTTGTTGTGTATTACAGGTTGTGTCCAAACAATATCAATCATTGGTCCTGTCTTTGGCTACCTGCTAGGGTCCCTTTGTGCCAAAATCTATGTTGACATTGGCTATGTGGACATGGGTGAGTAAGCTCAGGCAACTGTCATCTGATAAACTATGACTCATTCATAAACCGTGACTGACAGAATAACTATATTGAGCTTGATAGGATTTTATTTGTGGATTATCATCTTTTCACAATAGCACAATGCACCAACACTCCACTGTGGATAGCTGGATTTGGAAAATGGTTGTTACACATGACAATGTTGAAGCTGTGCAAGACACACCTGCCAAGAGGCATTGAATCAGGACAGGGTAAATCCTGTGACACAGTATAATCTGACTGGAAAGCAAACAATTTGAAGCTGTTGTAAACCTGTCTGTTGAACAATACAAGTCAGGAGGCATCTCCCTGTTATAAAATGTTTCCTTTGAACATGTACCATAGCCCTAAGGTTGAAGTGTATGTAAAGCACTTTACTGACTCTTTACTGAAACTGACTCTGGATGTAAACTGTACTTTATATAACTGTACTACAAATTGCCTTGGTTTGCTTGAATGAAATGAATACATCTGTAAAGAAAATGCATCTATAGGAAATAACTCTGAGAAGCAGATAAAACAACATGAATGCACATACTGTGCTGAGAAGGTTGTCATCTCTTTGCAGAGACTCTGACTATCACCCCCGGTGATGCCCGCTGGGTGGGGGCATGGTGGCTGGGCTACCTCATCGCTGGTGTCATCACTCTCATGTCTGCTGTTCCTTTCTGGTTCCTGCCCAAATCACTGCCGATGCCTGTGGATAAACACGATACCAGCTGCACTCCAGAGCAAACCAGGTTCATCAAAGACTCTCCAAACATGGAGCACAAGTTCAGACCTGAGGAGCCAGCAAATTTACATCAGATGGCCAAGGGTACGAAAAACGTTAATGCCTGCAATGAATATTGAGTATTTGCATCGTAATTCGTATTTAGTTAGTGGACTCTTTGTGAGATGTAATAAATTTGCCTTTTATTGCTATTGCAACATTTCTCAACTGACTCTCTTTTGTGATTAATTTCTCAAAAGATCTACAGTATTCTCACATTTTTACCACAGCCACAAGCTGATTTTTTTAAGAACTTAATTTCCTCTCATGAATTTCAATTTTTTCAGTTCCAAGAACACTTTGTCTGCAGGAAGTCCATTAAACTGAGTGTAGGCTCTAACATATTTGTGGGTCTAGTTCTAAACATCACCCGCTGGTTATAAATACAATTGTGCTCCATAAATTATTACTACTGCATGACCCTTTGTTGCTCTCTTTTCCATTTCAACATCTCATTCATTTAAGCTTTCCCACACAGAATTTGTGCCCACATTGAAGAGTCTCCTGGGAAATCCTGTGTACATCATCTACCTATGTGTGACCATCATTCAGTTCAACTCTCTCATCGGGATGGTCACCTACAAACCCAAATACATTGAGCAACACTATGGCCAGTCAGCATCAAAAGCCAATTTTCTCATGGGTAAGCAGACTATTTTGATAATTCATAATGTTTACCTTGTTTCGTGATTTTTTAACTTAGTTGTAAGCTTGTTCAAAACCTGTGTTTCTTTGCTGAAAGAAAAGTATTTAGCTATGCAAAGTGATGTGAGCTGGACGGTCATCATAACTGTTTCATGAGCTAGCTTGTGATGAATTTTTTATGCTCCAACTCCCACATCCCTCTTCAGTAAACGCTGCAGCTTCAAGATGACAACCAGGTTTACTGCAATTGTTGGACATTCTGAAATGACATTCAGACATTGATTTAAAAAGCAGACATTAATTAAACCAGTTCGACAAACAGGTCGACATAATGGAAATGAAGACATTGTAATAACATGGCTCTTTCATCCACCGAAGTGAATGAGTGAATAGGGTGATAGATGATGAGAAATGCATTCCATATCTTCTCAACCATCAAAAGTCATTTTCATCTTTTGAGACACGGCTTCAGTTCACTTTACATGAAATATGAATTAAAACTACTTTGATATGAATGAGTGTTCTGACTTTGATCCTTTTTGGGGAGCATTAATGGTGCCTGATGTTGCTTGTACAAGTTGCTTCCTCCTGCAGCCTCTATTCATTTAAGAATGCATTATATTCTTGCTAGGCATGATCAACATCCCAGCTGTGGCCCTTGGGATGTTCTCTGGAGGGGTTGTCATGAAGAAGTACAAGCTGGGCATCATGGGAGCAGCTAAATTTGCCTTTGGGACCTCCCTGCTGGGCTACTTCCTGTCGCTCTTTTTCTTAGCCATGGGCTGTGAGAACTCCAAGGTGGCAGGCATCACTGTTTTATATACCGGGTATATGATGTTTGTATATACTTATGTCAATTCTACAATTATCAATTATCATTACAGCTAACACATTTCCGAGGGTTCCTTTTGTGTTGTGTTGCCTTTCTGTGTCTGTTTTCATATTGCATGCACGGTAATAGCCATGTTTTTTTTTATTTTTTTCATTTGATCTATTTTTCATATGAGCTGTCAATAATATATGCATTTTCTTCATGTTGTCACATGCAGAGTGGAAGGATTGTCTTATCAGGAACGCTCTCTCTTCTCCAACTGTAACTCGGGTTGCTTGTGCTCAGGAAGAGAGTGGGATCCAGTGTGCGGAGAGAATGGGATCACCTACGTGTCCCCATGCTTGGCTGGATGCACCTCCTCCTCTGGCTCTGGGAGGAACACGGTCAGACACACAGCATTGTCTTCGTCATTACACATTTATATGTCTTAGTATAAGTGCTGGCTGACAAACACAATATGTAGGTTGAACTGCTGCTTCATTCATATATATACTGATATATACCGATGCCCAAAGAGTAGTACATCTATCACTGATATCACATTCATAATATATTCATAAATTACTTCTCATTTCTTCTTTGTTAGGTATTTGAAAACTGCAGGTGTTTGGCGCTGGCTGACACCCAACCAGGCAACCTGACAGTCACTCTAGGCCAGTGTCCACGCAGAGACAGCTGTGACAAAATCTTTCCATACTTCCTGGCTCTGTCTGTCCTCAGCTCATTCATTATTTCTCTTGGGGGAACACCTGGCTTTGTGCTGCTCGTCAGGTCTGTCGACATCCCCCTTGTGGGCTCGTGTGAAAAAGGAATCACTTGACATATTTTCATGTCATTCTTGGACAGATTATACTTCCTGCCATTATAAAAAAAAAAAAAAAAAAAAAGATTACTTCTGTATGATTCAGATGTCGAGTGAATGAGTAAAGCTTTCAGAAGAATTTAGTACCTTAAAGCATTTTATCAATATAATGCTCATTCATAGCGTTTTGAGTCTTCCAGTAAATCAAAATGTCTTTAAGTGTTGTGAGGTTGAAAAGTTGAGTCCTCTTTAACGCCTCCGTCTTGTCTCTATAGGTGCATTAAACCTGAGCTGAAATCCCTTGCACTTGGAATCCACACGTTGGCCACTCGCACACTCGGTTAGAACTGTCTTTGGTATTATTGTCCACTTAGTTTGAATGACAGACAGAAATCCCTTAAGGACTCATCATTAAATATTTATGAAAATGTAACCTTGTATTTGCTGTTTATTTGTTTAACAAGTAACAAGTTATTTTAAATTGTACAACAGCTGGAATACCTGCCCCTATATACTTTGGAGCCATAATCGACACAACCTGCCTCAAATGGGGATACAAGATGTGTGGAGGAAGAGGAGCATGCAGAATATACAACACCTCAGCTTATAGGTAACTATGACTGTATACAGTATCCACTAGTCTTTTCAGCTCTTGAGTTCACAGAATAAAACGTCTGTAACCGCACTAGGTGCACTGTGGGGCTCTGCACTGAAGGAAAACACTAGTTAAACAGCTTGGACTTATTTGACTTGACTTGTGACTTGCCCTCTGTGATTTGTAGCTTCACCCTGATATACCCTGATAATCATATAAATCAATCATATAAATTCCCCAACTTGTACCCTAACAGTACCACATCATGTTGTTTTGCAGGATAGTGTACCTGGGCCTGACACTGGGCTTGAGGACAGTCTCCTTCTTCTTATGTATTTTGGGTTTTGCTCTACTCAAACGACATATTAAGAGGGAGGAGAAAAACGCTCTGACTAACGGGAGTGCAGAGCTGGAGTCACTAAGGAAAGAGGAGAATAACTCCATACACTGTGAGCAGTTCATACTGGCCTTAGACCGCAGTCCTGACAGAGAAACTGGCTTGTGAGCTTCAGCACAACCTCTTCTCTTCTGACTCAGATGTATAGAGGAACACACTGTGGACACTTTTCATAGCACACAGAGTATATATTTGTACAGGTTTTGTGCAGACCTACAATCTCAACAAAAGAGTCATTTTTATAAACAAAACATGCTATTTCAGGAATGTATAAATTTGTGTGTTTGTATTTTTCATGAAGACTTTCATAGAAAAAAATGTAATTGTGCTGTATTTTCTATGTTGGTCTTTGTTTTTATGATTAAACTTGATAAAAATCTGTGTGAATAAGATGGTTGAACTGCTTCATCTCAGTCTTGTTTTCATGGCTTTGGTTTCATTTCAGAAGAGAAACGTACATTAAACAGTCTGTTTCTGTGGCACACTTGCTGGAAGAACTGTGAATATAGCTACACTGAGGCAGAGTAAGTGTTTCAGCCTACAAACGAATGAGGTCAATAACCAGATCAAAGCTAGAGGCAACAAAGGAACAGCTGCCCACTGAAAGATTATCCCGTTGGCATACAAAGGGGAAACTATCACTTCCTGCCCAGACGTAACAGAAATCATTCCAGCAGTAGGACCACTGTTTCATCACTTTGTGGTTCCAGTCAAACCTCTCAGTGTGAAGCCCTAGAGGTGCTCAGAATCATCAATCATGGAAAGTTTGAACCTCTACAGTTCCAACCTCAGACTGCTGGCGAGGACTGTGCGATATGGTCAACCGCTCCAGAACAAGTGCGTAAGTAGACCTTAAGCTGAGAGTACCACATCTATTGTACCTGTCACGACTCCTGCCCCAGTCCTGTTCATTTTGGCCTTTCTGCCCCCTGTCTCCTGCCATTCTTCCATCGGCCACCAGAGGTCACCTGACATCTCCGCACATCTACACACCTGTTCCCACTTATCTTCAGCCCTGCAGTCACCTGAGCACTCCCCACCTGCACCTCGTTAATTAATCAACCCTGTATGTTCCAGTTCACGCCGTTTGTTCTCTGTCGGATCATCCGATCATGTTTGTGCTTATGTTCCTGTTCGTGCTCCAGTGTGTTTTCCCTGTGAACCTGCTTGCTGTGTTTTTCATCCTGTTGTCTCCACCAGCCTGTGGTCCTGCCTGCCTGCCTTTGTTCTCACCATTACAGCTACTCCGTTGCATGTGCCTGCATTTTGGTCCATCCTGCCTGTGCTGGCAACAGCACACCATAACAGTACCTGATTGTATATGTAGGCAGCATTCTGCCTTGTCATTATGAAGCTTATGTTGTGTCAGTGTGGTGTCAAGATGTGTGGAGTGACTCCATGATTTATCTCAGCATGAATGTAAGGAACATACTATATATCATCATACTTTCAAGATTTTTAACATTTTTCAAAAATATGTTGATAATCAAGTCCAGTGCATAACTTTCATAAAACAATGAAACACCTTTTTTTTTCTAAATTAAAGGTTTATAATAAATCCCAAAAATTGTGAGACTCCTGTGACAGACATTCAGATATGCTTGTCAAAACAGCGAGTTAGCGTTCATGACCACCATAAAAACTGGCAAGTTATTTCCATACTGCATTGGTCATTATGTGCTGACAGGAGGATACTATTGTGGTGGTCTGATGTACCTGTCAGAAATGAATCATTACTAAATATTTGCCTCCACAATAAGAATGAGCCCGAGGTAAAATAAAGAGTTTTTTATTTTTCACAATTTAAAAACAACTAGTGTTCATCCTATGAACCGTAGCATTGTTTGTTTAATCCTATCAATTCAAACATTCGCCTCGGTTCAGACTTAAAGGAAAATTGAAGTTGTAAAAGATAATACAAATATGGCCTGTGGCGGTCTATTGCACATAGCACTCAGTTCTAGTGTAATGAGAAGAAAAGGCATCCACAGTCAGAGAGGAGAAGCAACACCTGAAAACACCTGTCAGTGTATTCCTGTGGTTATTGAGCCTTTTTGTCTTGATCACTCTGGAGATTCTGTGGATCAATTAAAGGATTGAAAAATGAATCACCCCAGTATTAGTACACTCAGTATACATTATGTATGTTGTGTTTGTGTATTTGCATGCACATATACAGTATGTTTTTGTGTGTTTGTGTTACCTGGAGCTGATGGTGTTCGCTCAATAGTCTGTCATACTCTTGTGCCAGACCTTTCGCCTGCCTTTTCATGGCTTCCACTTCAGTGTGAGACTTGCGCACAGCTGCACACACAAACAGTCCTGCATCTTTAAATTGCTCTATATCATCAATGCCCCTTAAAAATGAACTTCTTTCATAATGCAACAGCTGTATGCAAGAAACGATCTACTGTGGTCCATGCTCCTTAGGAATAATCTTTGTACAGACAGCTCTTTGCTTTTGAAATGTAAAACTGCAGAGCATCCTGTCTGAAGGCAGTGATGATGACTCACCCTCCTCTGCAGCCTTCAGTTGACCTGCCAGCTTCTCAGCCTCCAGCTTCAGTTGCTCGTTTTTTGCTGACATAGATTTTTCATCATCTAGGAGAGCCTGAGCGCAAAGGATTACCTCTAATTACCAAGCTTAAATGGTTTATTTTAACAGCTGACAACAGAGTTCATACAAAATAGAAACAATACTGTCTGAAAACACTTTAAAATGCAACATAATGTTATACTGTGAGAATACATGATATTAAAGAAGATGGTGCCTATTGGGGGAGAAAAGGGAATAAACGGGCTTTATAAGACAAAGGTTTAGTTTTGTTATCAGGCTCTAATGAACTGTTTCTCACTCGTTTGAGCTTCAGGTTGTCCTCCTGGTGCTGCCTGGCTGCTTTGACAGCACTGCCCATCTGCGTCAGAAGGCCTGCATTGTCCTCCAGCGTGACAGCAACCTGGTTTAGCAAGGTGACAACCCGACGCATGATACTGTGATGAGTTCACAGGACAGGAAAAGACAAGAACCGGAGGAAATAAAGGCAGGACAAAACAAAACAGGACAGGACCTCAGGAAGTGAACTGTAAAAGATGAATAAGCAAGAGGGCAGTTGCGTGGAGTGGTATAGTAATGTTTGTTATCGAGCAAGGTCCCAAACACATTTGTTTCTGCCATTCTGAATGAATGTGGAAAGAAATAACACTAACAGCCAGAGGAAGAGAGAGAAGCCAGATATGTAGAGGTTCCTCTGGGCTCTGAACAGCTTCATGTGGACGTGGTCGTACACATTGGGGTTCACCTTGGCGTCTTGCATGGGCTCAGGACCCGAGTACTTCTGCACTTCACGGAGAGCATCTGAGAGTGAGGAGGAGGACAGAAGCATGACTGTTGCTGCCTGGGCTGGACACACAACATGACAGCCTTCTTAGTATTACTCAGTGTCTGACACAGCAGATGGCTTACCAAGGAAGAGAACAATGAGGACCATGATCATTGTAAAGAAGCCTTTGTTCTGATATGGTGATAACCAGTTCCATATTCTCCAGCTGAAAACCAAACGCCATCTACAAAGTAGGTCAGAAGGACACTGTGAGTGTAGCTGTCATAACAAACACTGAAGGGGTGTGGATGCACTCTGCTGGTGATTTGTGTGAACTGCCTCTTTCACTTTTCCTCTTAACAACTAAACTCTTGCACATTGATTCAAAAAACAGGCTGCTGTGCAAGATGCTGACCATGAGTTGCTTGATGGACTTTAGATTGTGCTTTGGGTTTGTGTATTAAATCGCATTACCTCTGTGCTGATATGAACGGTATACACAAGATGAGGTTGACTGCTATCTCTCCATAGAGGAAGAGAGCCACAGCCGTCCACTGGAGAGTCATTGCGACTGGGATTTCCTGAGGACATTCACAAATTTTATCCCTATGACTAACAAACCAGAACTGAAATAATGTAAAGCTTTACATTTTGAGACATATACTTCCTTTATCACATGTAGTATATTGTTCCATTAAGTCAAAATAATTACATATTAACATTAACACTAAACAAGAGACAGTGGAAGTCTATGAAAAAAAAATCTTACTACGTTCTTATTTACTCTTTGCCTATTGAACTATACAGTATATTGTATATACTAATGTACTGTAAGTTACTTCTTTACATTGTGGATCCTTTTTGAGCATACACCCACACATATTTCTGTAGGCCTACTTCATACAGGAAATCTGCATTATCATTCATAGCCTTTTGTTATTTATAGATTTTTACCTTTAAATCTAGTCTAATTCCTCAGCACAAGAATCACCTGCTGTACTTTTGTTTAAGAGCAGGAGGTAGTCACTCTGTTCCAAGCAATAAATAGAGTTGTTGGCTTACCAGACAAAGTTGAACGATCAGAAGAATGGGAAAGTTCAGACATGCACGCACATGCGCTCACACACACTCACACAACAGCTGCTGGGGAGCATCAGAGGCCCTACAGCCTTAAATAAAACTGCTGGCTGGTTGACCTCATTGGTCAGCCCCTTTGGATTCATTAAAGACCACAACATTCAAACTAACCACATGCTTTATGATCACTCTACGGAATAACTACAAAATTTATCTTTTTACTTTTGGACCAGTCTTTCTCCCTGGTGTATGTGTGTTTGTGTGTGTGAGTGTGTTTGTTGGTGACGTCTCACATTTCATGTCAGTGTACAAAAATAGTCATGTAAGGAGAGACGATCTCTTTCTTTTTAAATAGTGATTAATTAAAACTTAATGTTTGATATTTATCTCAAAACTTCTGAAATAAACAAGCAGACCTAAACTTACAATATCTCTTTGGATATGTTTGACTTTCCTGACTGAGCGTTTCCTGCACAAAACAAGCAAAACTCATGTCCACAAGGGGGCGATGTTATCTAATGATATAATATACCATAGCTTTTGCACAGGGCAGGGAGTAGGTGGTCCTGTATATTTTGCAACTATTGCAATAGATTTATTACAAATATACCTTATGTTTCAAGCTGATATACAGACAAGCAACAGTGTTAATAAAGGGCTCAGTTTACAGTTGTCACTGTAATAGAAAGCTCATTCCAGAAGCTCATTCATTACAAAAAGATTAAATTGGATTGCTCTATTTTGATGTTTGCGTGCCTTTTAAAAGGGAACATAAACAGCTGTTGGCTTGCTCACAAACCTAAATTGCATGAGTGTTGCACATGAACAACAGAGACTAAGGGAGTCTTGAGCATAGCTTTCAGTACACTCTTCCTTTTGAATAATGAGTTTATTTTGACCTACTTCAGCTCCCTGGACTATTCTATGTATTTTGCCCTCTCCGCTGTATTCAGCCTGCAAAGTGTATTCACCCGGGTTTCCTCTGTGAAAGAGACTGATAGCTGCTATCCTCTCTGACTGCATGTCTCAGGAGTGCTGAGGAGCAAAATGTTTACAGCTGCACCCTGTGATAGCTTTTTGAGAGCAGGCAAATGACTGTGGCAGAACTGAATGTGCTTTGATTGCTCTGCTCTCCTCACCATCTCAGAGGTCGCAACTCAGGAGGCTGAACAGTCATTATAGTAAAATGCCTGCAATGAGCAGATGGCCAGGCTACGGTGATAGTGTGCTTGGTGGAGTCTTGTAACCTGAGAACTCCATCCATTTTATTTATTATCTGTCTATATACATCTCTATCATGTCCGGTACAGGAGTCAATGTTGCAATGCATATAGACCTCATGAATGCTATCTTAAAGGTAATATAAGATATTACAGTTGTGCTTAGCCTGCAAGCCAAACACATTTCAGCTGCTTGTGTCCATGTTCTTATCATACAGTCCCTGCAAGCTCCTGGCCAAAGCTGAATGTTGGAACATAAATTGTCTTGTCTCCAGGCACTGGTGCTTTTTTTTCTCATTATTTGTTCCAGCACCCAACACCTACATGCTATTTGGTCCATCTATCCACCTGCTTTATGTTGAGTTATGGTCATTTGTGAAAAACTTAGTCAAGTGTGCAGGTGGACACACGTGGTGGTGCACGATGTGTCGACCCATGTGGGTCACTAATGGCTAGAAAAGAGGACCCATCTTCTCTCTAGAGGAGGAGGGTAGCTGAGTTTACATCCGTTTTTTTGTTGTTGTAGGAATCAGTGAATTTCTCTGACATTTCTGTGACAAATTTACAAGATCAGACAAGATTTTTCTACAATAAAAGCTGAATAAAACATAAACATTTAAATAAAGTTTACTGATACAAGAGTTTAAGGAGCAACAGTATGTGCACATCAGCAGCTGAGAAACTGGCACTGCAATTCCTTCCCTTGACTGTTGGTGGCTCATGTCCAGAAGTACAGATCAGAAACTGCTCTGAACGTAGCAGGTGTGTGACTGATGGATCCAACCAGGACTTGTACTATGAAGATAGCCGTGGACTCAGTGACTTTACAACAAAAACTTTGGACCAAACACAAAAACTGCTGCTCTGGTAGTGCCGGCGTCATTAATGCGGAATATGCCGGGTACAGAAAGCAAGTTCCTGTCAGGTTGAAGCTCCTGAAGAGTAAAGACACGCCCACAGGTAAGAGTTGTTTAGTTAGCTGAAAGGCTCATTGTAACTTCAGTTGGCTGCATGTTTGTCTGGCGTTTCCGCTTATGTTTGTTTGTTTTGCAAAGCTTTTGCATAGAAACGAAAAACACTCTCTACATATAGCATTTGCTAAGTAGGAAGGCGGTTAAAAAGTTGGTTTGCCTGAATTAACGATTAAAAGATATGACGCTATAGTTGACCAACTCCCCATGCTAATTTTCAATTAGCCTTAATTAATGGATAGAAACGAAATGAAAGATAAAATCTACTTTTTAGCAAAGCCAGATAATCAGATTTTTTTTATTGTTGTTATATATGGCCATTATTACATGACGATTAGGAGCATAAACAGGTGAATATTGTGTCTAGTGTTCACGTGTCTTTACCATAAAATACAGCTATAGCTAATATTGTTGCCCTCAGCTGTAAGCCATTTCTCAGACTTGATCGAATAATTATATCTTGATGAAGTTTCCACATCTGTCTTGCAAAATGTGGTTTTCCCTTACTTTTATTAGATCAGTTTTTATTAGAGTCATCACAATTATTCCCATCTTGAGAAATGGGAAATAAATCATAGTGAATTTTCAGATGTAGCCATATTATTAAATTTGACTGAATCCCAGCTGATACTGAAAAGAATATTTAGGATTGGAAAAGTCAAATATGATTATTGGGGGATATTTGTTTTTTAATTAATTGTGACCTAGACATGTACAGAGCGAAAGATTTTACAGCTGAAAACTGAACTTGTCAGAGCTCTCTGGTGGACAAACTATGTACTGCAATGGCATTTCAATACTGCAATTTCTTGTTTTTTATTGGCAAATATACTGTATATACTAATAATAAATCTGTGATAAGCCAATATCAACAGGTGTCATTGATCAGGCTGATGCCTAAACTATTATAGGGACCTCAAACTTGGACTTTAACTGAGTGACTGGAGGCTTGACTTGGACTACTTAAACAGAGGCTTAAGTCTTAACCTCATCCAGCGATCCAGTTTCAATCTGTGTAAAATTGTGTAGAAATTCACTTAATATGTGGAGGATGTGGGTGATTTTCACACAGAGACTGCATCTAATTCCACACTCAGAAGCAATAACAGTGGGTGTTGCAGTTTAAACAATGCCTTGTATTTGGATTATGATATCCAAACATATGTGGCATAATAATAACTTTGTTGAATAAGGAAATATGCTCTAATTATGAACTCGCAGTATATTTACAATTCCCTTGCTGTATAGACCGTTTCACAACAGCAATATTTCAAATGCGTGTTCATAAAATACAGTTTTACAGCGAGCTATAGTAAGAGGAGTTGAGGGGCAGTCGATATGTGGTCAACAAAGATGATGGGTGAAAAATATTAATCGTCAAAGAGGTTAACATCCCGTTCAGCACAGAGCGCATAATTATATACATTCAGGGTTATGGTCAGATCCCTGGGTCATAATGTGGTGGATGGTTTTTGTCCAGAAGGTGGTGCAGAGAAACGCCTTGTTTAAGGTAAAGCAGCACACACTATTACTGCATGGTTATGGCTTGTTTGATTATGAGTGCAGAAGCTTATCAGTGCTTTACTGATTGAAATATCAGCAAAGCACTAAAGTTTTAGTGTGCAGCATGGTGAAATCAGGTAGGAGAGGCAAGCTGAGATCTTTGGATGAATCACTCCATGTCATGTTAATTAGAGCTTCAGTATCATCTGTCTTTATGTCATGCTGTAAAAATAATGAGAAGATAAATATCCAAGTCTAATTCACTTGTTAAAGTTTTCCCACCAGTTGTGCTAATGGAGATGAGGGAATTAGCAATTATTTTCATTGTCAATTAATCTGATTTATTTCCTCAGTTTATCATTTTGTCAATGAAATATCAGGAAAAAGTAAAAAATACCAATTACTTAAACAATTAACTGACTATCAAAGTAGCTGCCAATAATTTTCAGTCAATTGACTTATCATTTCAGCTCTATTTTAAAGTGCTAACAATGTCTATCAATAAGCTACCAAAGTAAATACCAATAGGCTACCATCGTCTTTAATCCCCCAACCCTTTTTTAATTAAATAATTAAAAAACCATCTGAAATCAATGTCATTATTAATCGTCACATTTAGAGTGTTAATGATTAATAAAACAATACCTTATTATCTATCTTGTTAATTATTTGTACTGAACAATTAACAGAAAATTAGGAATTAAGACTGAGTAATATTTATTTAACAAACTCAGTCTCAAACATGTAAATTTTGCTATTGCCGCATAGCCAACGTTAGCATTAACAGCTGTTTACTTCTTTCTAAATCTTTCAATTTACAATACAAGAGATTATAATGCCTGTGTTTTTTTATGATGTGATGTAAACTGAAAATGGATTTGGACTGTTGGTCATACAAATCAAGACATCTGAAGATGTCACCTTGGTTTTTTCAGGAAATTGTGATGGGCACATTTTCTGACATTTTCTGAACTGAACCTTTAACCGAGAAGTCGATAGATGAATCACTGATGAAAATAACAGTTAGTTGCAGCCATACTCTTTCTCAAAGTGAACATCCACTGTTACATTCATACTTTATCTGCCTCCGCTCCTATTGCCAACTACATCTGCCTCACTTGATGCAGCCACACGGTCTAGCTCTGTCTCCTGCTCACATATTGCACTGCTCCCTAAGAGACACTTCACCTTGTACCAGCTAGAGGCTCATAATGTCGGCTCTGATGACTTTGCAATTAATTGCTTAGCAATAACAAGAAGCTAGTTAAAAGTGCGAATCACAGCTATAAATGCTTCCAGGTGATACCTTGATATTCATAGTGCTTTGTTGTTGCATTTTGGGAGAAAATACTTCCCCAATTAGTAGTTACTTACTTTCTCCAAAAATGACCCAGAAACTGAAAGTGAACTGATTCAAACCACTGAATGTTTCATTGGGTTTCTGTAGTCTAGCTTCAGCAAGTGCTCATCCCCTTGTAATGATGATTCAACTATAATGAGTTTTAAGTACATCCAAGCCCAACATTGTCCTTGAAGAAAATTAATGGGACCTTTACTTCAGGAGCCAAGTAACTTCTGCCGCTCTGCAATTCTATTGTGACACGAGGACACTTGAAGGAGAATGAATTCTATTTAAAATGTTGGAGTCTATTTTATTTTTAGCGGATACAAATGCTCACCATGTAGTCTCAGACTCAAGCTGCCAGGCTGTGTTCGTGAGCTCTGTTGTGGTGGTCCCATTCATAGCTTTCCATGTGGAGAGAAGAGTGGCAGTATAATCACCAGACAGTAGTCATCACTGTGAGGGGAGCTGGAGGGCAGCAATCTTCTCTCTGCTGCCTCCCCTCTCTCACACAGTGGTTGACACTCTGTCACTGCCTGATAAAACAATTGGACTGACACATGGCTGCATGCACATACTGTATGGACATAGCTGCACATGCTGGAGTATACACATTCAACTACAGGACACACAGTGCTGATTAGATGCATACACAAACACACAGGTACACACAACTGGATTGGGCATGCAGCCATGTCTGCACAAAACTACTGACTTCTTTTTGTCCTTCACATTTTTGGTTTAGTACGATAAGAATATAGCAGTTGGCTCCATTCTCCGAGCCATATTTCCCAAATGATGATTGAGATTTCACAATATAATGACAAATGTCATCAAATGTAAAATTCTTACACACTAAATTATAAACTAAACTATCGCTAATGCTTGATATCATGAGCATTTCTTGTGCAATGGCCAAATTCTCTTCATATAAAATCCATGGTTATATATTTTTTAAATCATAATACTACATTATTCTATTGTCTTCTCTGGCTTGCATATAAGTTGCTTATTCCTGTTTACCCCCCAGGAATAATTTGTTCTCTGATGTGGAGTGAATAATAATGGATGACACTTGATGTGTCATGTACTGTCTGCTCTCTACTGATAACGAAACAGTAATCTACACAGCGCTGATTTAAAGGCAGACTCGTCTGTTATTTTCTCCAATACGGTGCCATTAAGGTCATAGCAGTTAGAGGTCATGCTCTATTATTTCTGTCTGCCTTTGATTCCCGGCTCCTGTCTCAGCCATGGATTTACTTGTACAGAGATTATATGTTATATAGCAGAGTAATATATCTTCCAACTCCATAAAATGTCCTTCCATCTCTCTAAATGTGGCTTGGTGAGAGTAACATTTGGAAAATGACCACAAGCAACAATTTGTCAAGCTGTGCTGGCTGGTGTGCTCAATTTACTTTGTTCTTCTCTATGATAGCAGAATTACAGTTGAGTGTTCGCTGACCTAATGCAATAGAGGCTCCATATGGACAGAGTAATGTGATTTCCCAGGCTCTTATTCGGTGTCTGCGGCTGGATAGAGAGGGGCTCTGAAGAGATGGCATCTGAATTGGGAATGGCTGTCTAAGAGAGGCAGCCATTGAGCGAGAGAGGGAAGGACATAATGTATGTGATAGGGACAGCAGTAAGTAGCAGCCTTGATGTGGCGTATTGGGGAGAAGGAAAAGGACACCAGGGTCAAGTGATTCTAATAAGGCTCACATTGAAGCGTCATTGAACCTCTGTTTGACTGTGGTGCTCTGTTGACCTTTTTTTTTCTCTGCAGGTCATCTCAGGTCAGAGGTGTAGCTGTGGCCTGTTAACATATCCAATATGCTAACCAGCAATGCTGACCTTGGGATTTGTATCCATGGCATTTTCACAAAAATAGAAGAAGAACGAGTTGACACTGACAGTGTTCAGCTTTGTGTAAATTTCCAGTCGCATGCTAAACAGAGCCTTTTATGTATGTCACATTGATTTTGAGCTTCATTAATCTGTTTTATATTTTTATTTCACAACATTTAAGCACCCAGTCCCTGTTATAGACTTGTCTAGGCTCTGGTGCCTTTTCCTTGCCTCGGGTGGTTAAAAATTGCTTAATGCAGCTTTAAAATTAAATTATATTTCATCATAATAATGAGATTGAGCCAAAATTGGAGTCATGGGTCACAGTCTAATGTCCACCAAAAACATTTTACAATATGCCCAAAGGCTCTGGATAGTATTTTGGTCAAAGTGAGATGCTGCCTGGCTACAGGCGTCTGAATTGCTGCTCACATTTAAACATTTTTCTGAGAGTTTCCAAAGCTCTGTTGTTGCTCTTGTGAATAGCTTTTCATCCAGTTGGAGAAACTAGTGAGCCAGTTGGTATTTTTTTATTGGTGGGGGCCAAGGTTATAAATGTGATATAACTGTTCCAGAGCCAGAATCCAAACAGATATAGCAACAAGCGTCGATAGAAAAGGTCGAGCCATCAAGGCTCTAAATAAAGGTGACCAAAAACAGCTCTTCACTCAGACCACCACCATGCATTAAAGGCATTTCTTAAAAGGTGATTTAAAAACTTTTTTGTTTCACAACATTGCTTTGTACAAATAGTTCATTTCATATGAACTACAGAACAATACATGAAGCTAACTGCTCCCAGTACTCACACAGCTTCTGAGTTGGCTGAAAATGACATCAAGGGAACAGATACATCAGTCTCAGTGATTAGTGAGAGCAAAATGACTAATGAGAAGCAAATGTCAGACTTAACAATGTAATGTTGACAAAGTGGCAATTCAAGTCAGAACATCAGCCTGTTGTTTGTGCTCGAAAAAGCCTTTTTGACTTGTTCAGTGTGGCTGCACTTCAGGATGGAAAGCAAACTGTGACCTCAAAGTCTAGTTGGTGCAAATAGTATTGGCCTTTGAGAGGTAATTTTAGAAGGTAATCAATACAAATGATTTTTTTTTCAGTAGCAGAAGCTGATGAAGTTTAGAATAGTACCTGACATTTGAGCAGGGGTCTAATTTATGTATTCACCAGGAGCGGGACACAGCTGGCAGTTGTGTATCATTGTTATAGTGGTAACAAAAATATGTCTATACATTTGTATGTTGATATCCCACCTTTGATGTTTTTGCCTTCAAAAATTTGGACTTGTATACATTAGGCATTTATTCTTTGGCTCAATGTTTCATCTCATAAGTCATTTTCCTTCCCCTGTCGGCTAATCTGTCGCTGGCTGTGATCCCATCTCCACTCTCAATCACAGACGTGCCCTCAAGGCACCGTGACATCCACACTGCCTGTTTACAGCAGGGCCATAAAGAACCTTGCCTGCATCAATATTCCCATATCAGCGCTCTCTGTTGTGCTACAAACCACACACTGACAGCCAGAGAAGCGTCCGATCGGGTTTGTGTAACCGCTCTGGTAGCCAACAGCCCTCTGCTCTCAGGATCTAAAGGGCTCTTCAATTTTCTACTGTACCTGTGACAGCAAAGGCATAATAAGCTCATTACTGAGATATACTGAGGAGTACAGTGTACGCACACATTTGTGTGTGTGTGTGTACCTTTATGCATGCATGTGAACAGACTGCATATATCCACATCTTAGACTGAATGTAATCCTTGACCTGGGGATTGTTATGAAGTGAGCCACTGGGCTAGCTGAGCCTGGCTTCATATGCTAATAGATAATGTAACTGTGCATCTAGATTCAGTGTTAGAGAGTGCAGACTGACTGTAATAAGCTGACAGTTGTTTTTTTCTTTTTTTTTTGTAGATTCTTACTAGTGAAATTCTTCTGCAGCTGTATGAATAAATTATTCCTAATTATTTAGGCCAAACTCAGATACAAGTTGAGCCAAAAATACAAGGTTGGCTGCATTATAATCTAACAGCAGCAGCAGCAACTTGGGAAATACAGATTCACTGCCTTATTCCTTGACAAACAAAAGAAGACACGCACTATTGGTAGACATACACAGGCAGATAAGAAGAACTTCATTGTCTATTATTGTGTGTTGTGAACAGAATCTTTTATTAAGCTTCAATATTTTCGCAGTAGGCTGTTATTGCAGTTATGGATGTGCTTATTTGGAGAGCATTGACGTTGGGCTAGTGTTATTAAAAACAAACAATTTGATAGTACAACCAGTTTAAACATTTTCCTTTAGTTTGATTTAATCATTTCTTTCTGAGAACGTATCATCAGAGGATTCTATCCACTTTAGGAATTAAAACAAAATATTTGTTCCAATTTTTTCATTGTGTCTAATATGTGCTTTCCCTGTCACATATCCTGTCCCACCATAAAGTCACGCTCAATTCATCATACCAAAATAAGGCAACTGTAGATTTTCCATTTGGCTCAAAGTGGTGGCTGTTATGAAACAGACTAGGTTTTGATTACATCTGGTTTATGTCAAATGAGATGATGGGAACCATGGCGTTCTGTTGTGTTTCAGGAATGCGAGTGTTCTTCAACTCTGAAAGCAATGATTGTGAACAGTACCCCCATAGCTTTTCTGCTGTAGGAACATAACATACACTATTTCACTACTTCCTTTCCAGTCCTATCTCTCCATGTTGCACCTGTCCGCCTTTATTGTATCCCCATACCTACAGTCTCAACTCGAGGGCCTTGCCTCCGAGGGCTCCCAGGCAATAAGGTCAGTGGTCACAGAGGACTGCAGGGTCTGGTGTCGGAGCAAGTGGCATGGTGGTGATGAATGGGAGTAATCTCACAGCTGTTACAGAATCACAAACACTTTACTTGGGGGGAGAATAGGAAGCTTTTGGCAGCGTTAGGTGAGTGAACACAAAATTTATTATAAATATACATATACATAACAATTCCTACTTCTCTCTCTCTATTTATATACCTTGTTTACCCTATGCTGTACATGTATCATGTATGTACACAATGTACTTTATGTTGTTACTGTTACAAAAAGCCATGCAATATCTACAGTACAGTATATGGTATATCTATGAAACCTACTTTTATTCTCAATAAATAGTAATAAATTATCCACCTCTTGTTTTTGTACATTCTATTACACAAATTACTTACATTACTGCTTTGGATTAATATTTTCCCTTTTTCATCATGACCTGATGTCAGTTTTAGCTGCTTTTATTGACCGTATACTGTAAAGATAATGAGTTGCTTCACTCCACATCCTCAGAAGACAGACATTTCTGTCGGGTGTCTTTGTCCTCAAATGTCACCTTTTTGTTTCTCTTGGGGTCGATCCAGGAGTTGTGGATGATGGCATTATTAGGTGTAGGATCTGCCTCAATAATGGACACCACTCTCTTCTTCATCTTGCTTTTCAAGACTTTCTGGAACTTCTGCCTAGTGAAAGCGTAGAGTAGAGGGTGAAAGATAGTGGTCCCATAAGCCATGACCAGAAAGCCCAGTCTCAACTTGACCATTAGGTCACTGGGGCCCACACTCAGGATGACTGTGTTGAGTACCGTGATGGGTGTCCAGCACAGAAGGAATGTAGACACAATAAGGAGGGACATCCTGAAAACTCTTTTCTGGCGCTCTCGCCTCTCTCTGTGGCGTTTAACAGCCCTGCGCAAGGCAATGATTACAGAGACAGAGGTACGCATGCCCAGCGTGGGGTTGCGGCTGCCACTGCTCTGGGATCCATCTGTTGCCTCTTGCTGCGTTGTCATGGCTGTCATGGATGGACGCTTTTTCCTGCGAGCCTTCTTCTTCTGTGAAGCGTGGAAACGTGTGCCAATGCGAATATTGAGTGCTTGCAGGATCTTTGAGTAGGTGATGAGCATGACAACGGCAGTGAAGAAGAAAATAGGAATCTGAGCAAGCAAATGATAATAGAGCCCAAGTTCTGTGTAGTACTGGTTAGTGTGAACCACATTCTCCACCACTGTCTGGTTCAGCTCAGCATGGCCCTTGGCGAAGAAGCCCACCTCAATAAAGGGTACGAGGAAACTAGCAAAGGATAGCACCCAAATGGCAGCCAGCAGGGCCAGGGCACGGCCCATGGTCAGCACCCGGTTGGCTGGTTTGACTGAGATGTCGTAGCGATCGAGGGTGATGGCAAGCACATTAGCAGCAGTGGCAACACTAGCGAAGGAGACGCAGGCCTCATGGAAGCAGCAGACGAGGGCAGTGTCGCCCTCCAGGGACAGCAGCACCACCACAATGGTGAGCGGGATACAGCACACACAAACCAGCACATCCAACACATGGAGGTTCATTGTGACTATGTTACTGACAGAACTAATGAGGTTCGACTTCATACAGTAGAGAGCAAGCACAGTGAGGTTTGAGCTCAGGCCCAGGAGGATTTCCAGCATGAGGAAGCCAGTCAGGGAGACCTGAAAACTGACAGGGTAGGGATACGGGCTGGGGGTTGCCGGACTCATGGTACGGCTGACAGGTTCAGTGTTATCGGTGACTGTGACGTTGCTCATGGTGGCTTCTTGTTCCAGGTAGGGAAGGATATGCATTATCCTGCATGTAGGGAGAAGAGAGAGAGAATTTATGAAGAGGAAAATGAAGAGTTTCTCTGTCCGTGCATCTCTAGAAAACTATAATTAACAGACATTTGAGAAATCTTGTCAGACGCAATGCTGCCAGTTATCAAATAATAAGGAAGCCTTTTGAGTTCAAACGAGGAATGCTGAGAGTAGAAAAACTGTAATAGTGCTTGAACTTTTTTCCTTTCATACCCTCCAGATTGTCTCACTATGCACCTGGCATGACTAACTAGCAGCTATCTCACCTCGATCAGCCTCTACTTTCCTTATCACCATCCTTGATCAGACAGTTGCATCCAAAGCAGGGTCACATCATATAACAGAGACCCTTCGAACAAACACGTAGTCCTAATGGCTTGGTATGTTTTGGCTTTGTAGCAGCTTACTTGTGGCTTAGAGTACTTTTGAGCCTCTATTGAACACATTCAAGCTGAGATAGTAATAATGTTTGGGCCTTTACAGTTTACATAATGAATATAGACCAGAGGTCATGAAAAGGGGAGGAGGAAGGCAACAATGAAGGAAGTAGATTTTAGCACCATTCAAACTGGATTAATATTACACAAAGCTAAGTGAACCCATAATTTCTGACAGCATTTTAGACATTGCCAAGTGAAAGCAACTGGAAGTGGTTTATGACTGACAAGAATATTCTGCCAGAACTCCATGTTTATCTCATCACCAGCAGGCCTCCAACTCTCAGAGAAGCACTTTAAAATACAGGATGTTTGTTCAGACAAGACTCAAATAATAGAAGGACTAATGAGATCACCAAAAAAAAACAAAAAAAAAAACACTTGGTAATTGGGACTGTAATTAATGTTGGAAGAGAAAAATGTAATACACATGCACTGGACCCCTCCCACCCTAGAGAAATGAATCAAATCTTAATGGCATTATAGAAAAAAATGTTTTTGCAATATTTACCCTTCCCTCCAGCACTATCTGAATACCAGGGCTGTGTAATCAGGCCATAGAGTCCATGTTAGATCCACAGAGACAAGCATCACATCCAAACATAGCCCCTGGAAAAGTGTTTCTGCTCCAGCAGAGCCCCCCAGCGAGGCTTTTCCTATCACTAGTTGCCCCTCCCAGAGAGGCTGACAGCCAGAAAAGCACCTGTCTCACCAAAGACTGTCTGTGGGCTGCCAGCGTTTTCTTCCTGACCACAATGGTAAGGCAGCTAAGGAATCAGCCACCTGCGCCCAGTGGATGTCTGAGAATATGGGCTAATGTCCTCTATGGGCCTTTTCTCAGATCTCCGGTCCGTTTGCTTTGGTGATGGTGGGAGCACTGATGGATGAGTGGAACAGGGATAAGATGTCGGAGCCACCTCCTGTTTATAATCTCATGATATTCCCAGGCAGGAGAAACACAGCCAACCAAGAACACAAAGAAATACAGGCTCTTTCCTCTGCAGAGGGCTGGAATGTACTGCTCATAGTACGATCCAAATCCTTGCTTTTTGCTTTTTTTGTCCTCAGTGAGAAGTAGTCAGATGTGTCAATATAGAAAAATAGTTATATCCATTAGCTTGTACTCCAAGAGTTTGTCAGACAACCATGCAGATTCTCCAGTGTACAGCATAGTAATGTCCAGAATCGGTCCAGGAGAGGTCAGTGCGTCCGGGCAGCGTCCAGGCCCATGTCTCTCCTGGGATCACTAATGGAACAGGCCTTCACTCTCCACCATTCTCATCAGTCTCTGTACGGCCGGCTCCAGCCGCCATTGACTTGTAAATCGAGCACAGGCCTCCAGTTTGACCCTTGACATGCTGAACCCTCAATCACTGGAGATGGCGCGAGTGGAGCAGATTATTAGAGTGCATATGTGTCCAATCACCATGACATGCGTGATCACTGTGACATTTGTGGTCACTCTAATTTATATGTGTTGAGAAAGGAGGTTGAATCAGCAATTGGGGAGAAGGTCATCTTCATGAGGTAGTGGAAGTGAGTTCATCAGGCAGAGAGCCTGCCTTGTAGGTTTGCAAAAAGATCCCAGTCAATACTTGGACTTTAGGAAGTAGTGCACATAGCATCATCTGTCTGTCCTTCAGTTTCACATCTTTCTCTCACAGTGACCTAAAGAGAGAGAGAGTAATGGATGATAGAGAGAGAGCGATAAGGAGAGAAAGAGTAGGAGGAGTAAGAGAGGGAAGTGTGGGGGATGCGTTAGTTAAAATAAACATATCCTCAGTAGAGAGGCGACAAGGAAACTCTTATTAGCATAGCAACAAGCCTCTGATATCTTATCATGTTCCTGTGCATCGCCTGATGCACTTAACATCTTAGCTAACGCATTAACATAACAGTAGCACCAATACAGGGCTTGTAGAAAAAGCAAGTGGTATTTTACATCTCAGCTTCCCATTTTCAGATGGAATATTAATCATAGTAGTGTTTTGCTGTTCTTGTTGTTTATAGTATAAATTACCACAGGAAAAAGCTTAGTGTAAATTATTGTTTGCCATTTGTGCAGCCACAGTGGTGCTGAAACGGTCATACAATTTTCATGATAGGGCAGACTTGCTCAGAGCTGTAGCGCAGTGTGATTCCTTGGGGAACTTGTCATAAAGACATGTAAGCCTCGTCGTATGTCACTATATGTGATCCATGTAATCTCTTCAGAGGAACATGTCGGTCACTGTTCAAGGTTGTCTCAGTGATGGATGCGATACTTTACTATGCCACAATGTCAGCAGAAATGAGCAAGGAGCACCAGGCAAGAGAGACGATCATGCATGTTGTAGATGCACAGTTTGAAAGTGCACAATTGAATATGAAGTTTCTCGTATCATAAGAGCCTGACACTTTGGATTATATGTGTGTGTAGCACACAAATAAAAAAAACACAAACGGATGCGCTCACAGTATGGGAATAAATAGCCATCCTCATGCATAAACAAATTAGCAAAAGCCTTTTAGGATGTGATGTTTACAGTAACAACTACTTGGAATTACAAATTTTAGACTGAATGCCTTTTAATGAGTAGCTCATATAGGTTTCACTTTAACCAGAATCATATTTCTAAATTAAAGTCTTTCAACAAAATTTATAGCTGAAGATTTTCAGGAAATTATACTGTTGGTTTTAAATCATGTGCATTTGGTTTGTTGTGACACAGATATTTAGCATTGAGTTTTCTGCTGTCACATATGCTCTACTCAGCTAAGTGCTGTAAATCATACCCATAAGTAGAGTGCCCCATCAAAACACAGCAAAGCTCACCATGCAGGGTAAACACAGATGCTCCGGGGCTGGTCCATACACCACGCTGTCCCCTCTCCATCCACGTCTGCAACGATCTAGGTCGACATATACAAATTGCTGGTTTATCTTCTGCTCCTTTCAGCAGTAATCCAAGAATTAGGATTGAATATTCATGAACATTCAAGGGTCACACTACTGACAGATGTTCTTTCCTTCCTGAGTCCCAGACAGAGAAAAACAAGTCCACAGAGATTAGTTCTGACAGGGATGTTGGTGGGATTCTTCTTTTTCTCCCGTTGTCCCCCCTGTTTTTCTTTTATCCATCCATGTGGACTGGTGTGTGAATACTCCTCATCTCACCAACTCTCTGTTGTGCTCCCTCCCTGTCTAAGTGTCTGAATAGGAGTGCAAACCATTACACTCCTGGTATCTCTATATCTCCTGCTCTGCTCTCTTCTCTCTCCCTCACTCCCTCGTTCCCTCTCTCTCCCTCTCTCTCTTACTGCGGAGGTTTGCAGTGCTCCCCCAGTCCTGATTGGTCTTCTGTAATAGGCTTAACCCTTTCCTCTCCAGCGAGGGGAGGTATTTCCTTTTGTTCTGACTCTATACTCTCTTCCCTGCCAGTGACTGTGACATCCCGTGTGGGGCTGTAGTGATTTGGACAAAAGCTGCTACTACGCTTTTGCTCAGGGACTTTAGATGCCACTGCACTAAACACACAACCTGCTGCAGAGTTAGATAGGCAGACTGTTGAAAGAAAGACAGCAGAAAATGCTGGGATGATGTATTAATTAGCTCTGTCACAATGTAATGATCAAGTAATGTGTTTACGTGCTGTAGGGGGAATGATGAGGATGGAGAGCCTGCAGAGAAAAGCAATATTTTTTTGTATTGATTTTGTGCACATACATAGGTCTTCATATGCATGTGCAAGTGAGCATGAGAGGCAGGGAGACTGACAGAGAGGAGATAAATTCTTTCAGCTGTGAGGAGGAGAAATGGATTATGCAGGAACGAGTGAAAGTCAGAAAAGCAAAGATAGAGGATAGTGGCTCTGATTGATAGTTTCAATTAAGTCGCTCTGTCAGATCAGTAAGAGGTTGAACACCCTCCATTCCTTTGTCAAGGCTCATTTGTCAGGTGCAATTATTGCCAGAGGGCATCGTGGTACCTGACAGCCTCCAGTAAAGAAGAGGGGGGCATCTGTCGCTCTGGCATGGCAACCATGATAATCTGACGATTAAAGTCCACAGAAGATACATCAGGTGTTGTTATTCTGATGGTGACAGTTTCAAAATTGCACTTTTCCGGGCAGATGTTTCACTTGGTTCTTGGGGCATTTCAAGTCGACTTACTGCACTTTGGGACAGAGTTCAAATGTCTAGAAGAGATTCAAAGCTGTAACTTTGGTAGTGAGGAATCAATTTGTCAATTAATCCATCAGTCAATGTAGTTGAAACTTTAACTAGTTATATCCTCTCAAATGTGAGGATTTGCTGCCTTTCTTAATTTTATATTGTACATTGAGCTTTGGCTTTCGGAGTGTTGTTTATAAAAACAAACCTCAGAAAACCTCAGTTCCAATCTGCTATTATCAAAAGGACTCGATACCTCCCGCTCATACTGAGATACATGTTTCCCTTCCACTTGACGCACTGAGACCACCACTTATCAAGAAGTGATTAAGATTAAGAAGAGCAAATAATTGCATGTTTTTAAGCCTGTCATCAACTCTAAATCTCACTGGATCTTCACATTGCATGATATGGAGCATGGCACGTGTGTGGAGAGGAGTTGCGTGTGTGTGTGCGCGTGTAGGGAGAAGAAAGAGCTTTCACTATCCTTGGTTGTTGGTGTGTAGTTGTTTGGTAGTACGTGTAGGTCTTTTGTATCTGCTTATCAGTACGGTTGGGTGTACGTGCGTCTTTAGGATTACATGTAGGATTGTATGGTTGTAATAACTGTACCATGATGTATGCAAGCACTCCACAAGTACCTGTCCTACATGGGATCCATCTACAAGCCTCTGGCTGTCAGACTATAATTACACAGCACATCAGTCCAAAACAGCTTCTCCGCCTTCAACTCAACACACTGTATGTTTCATCAGAAGCATCCTGAAGAGAGTGAAAAGTGGATGTGTGTATGAGGTAAGACTTGACCGATCACTTGACAGCCTTCTGACGGCTCTTCAGGAATCCTCCCAGTTGAAAGTAATAAACATGCTGCTGCAAAAACACAGCATTCCCAAAACTTGAGAGTTCAATAGAAGAATGATGTTAATATTTCATACCCATTAATATTTCATCCAGCTTCTTCTCTCTGTCCCCACACTCTGTCTGATATTCACTACAGTTTTTCTCCCCTTTCACTCTGAGTGCCTGTAGACGTCCATCGATGTGCTGTACACATGTGCCTGTTGATACTCAAGCTTTTACATTTCCTTGCCTTTACCACACTCATTGCATGTGCACAACCTCCTTGGCACAGTGTGTGTGGTGTGTCTGTGAAGAGGATCCTCTCTGGCCTGAGCTCATCGGCTAAAGAAGATGCAGATGGGCCGTCAGTGGCTGTCTTATTTCAAGTTCACACTTTGCATGTCATACATCAGTAGGCAATCGTGCTAGTGGGATGGAAGCCGGCGGACCCAGAGGACCCAGCACACAGACTTTTATCTTCTCTCTGCAGCAGGCATCCTACACTTGCATTTGGTGCCACTGTGATTTGCTCCAGATTGCTCCAGAACAGAGCTGGCTCAGCGCTAGTGGAGTGGCTGGTTTCAAATGTTGTAGTGGTCTGCTGTTGTCTGATCTATTTAAATTGCCCTTTCCACAAACTCGGGGGCTCCTGGTCCAACCTCACAGGGACCTGGGCAGTCATACTGAAGTGGAGAAAAATTATGTTTACTAAGCTGCTCCTGTTATTTTTCCCCAGTTTGTTTTTGTTTGTTTTGTTTTTTTAAGAAATCCATTTTTCTTCCAATATTTCGCTTTTTCATCCAGCACATAAAAGGATGTTGGACAGACTGTAGAAATAAGGGAGGACCACATTCCGAGGTCTCCTGGGTTTTGCCTGTGGTTTGACCACAGGGCAGTCTTCTTTGGCCTCAGTCCCAGTGTCCCTTTGGATTCATGTTCAGTTGGTGAGAGATGAAAGTGCCTCAATCAAAAGAGAAGAGAGAAAGGAAGAAAAGAAGCCAATGTTCACCTCCTCCTACATTAAACACTCCTTGAGATCGATGAGCAGCAGTTGAAGATAAAATGCAACCTTTGTCGTAGAGGAAATGTTAATGTATCCTCTTCATCCCCGTACAGGCCGATTGGTGATGAAGGGTTTTTGTTACACAATAGTTTACACACCTCAAATTAATGTGTAATTACATTTCAATTATCTTTTAATTACTGTAGACTTGTAAAATAATTGAGGTACAATGTGATTAAAAAAGGGAACAGAACAGGAAAATACAACAAAGATATAAAGATTTATAAAGAGCAAATATTGCATAGGAGAAATTATGTAATTATAATAAGTATCTTATAATAAGATTTACTTGGTTATCATATATCACATAATTATTAAAGGTTCTATATCTAAGTCTTCTCTGCCACTGATTGTGGTTTCCTGCTGGGAACAGGTGGTGGTGGTGGTGGTAATGGTTGCTTGCCAAGAGCTTCAGCCATCATTGCATTGAACAAGAGGTTAGAATGTGGCTTCTGGGCAGCGCTACTTCTTCATCCTCTCATGCTGAACTGAGGGCAGACTGAAGTGACACACTATCGCAAAGTAACGGCATGGACCAGGGCTAGCAGGTCAGTTTAGATAAACCTTAGTAGAAGATAAGAAGTGATAGAAATAGAAGCAAAACAAGAGTTGACACCAAGAGTACTAGCAAAAACTTACATATAGCACCTTTAAAGACTAGAGAGGGCCCAGGTCTGATAGGTTTTATATTTTGATTCCCTCTGATCATCTGTTATTGTCTAATGCAGCTGCAACCTGTTAAACTCTGTCTAATGTAGCTATTAGAGAACACAGCATCAGCTTGATAATGGCCTGACCTGAAAGACATTGAGGGTTACGAACAAAAATAAGCATCAGACGAGATCGTTGCACGTTTTATTCTGAGTATCACTGTGGCAGAGAACCGACACAGAATCTAGGATGCTTTGCGACCTCTTGACAAAAAGACTAGCTGGTCAGTATTTTTTAGCCTTCTCTCACCTAGCTTGATGACTATGATTATTTCTGTATGTTGTAGAGGTACGGATTTCTCTTCCACACACAACTGTAAACATGGTGAAGCAAAACAAAAAGATGATGTTGGTGTTACTAGGTGGCATCCCCTATTAATCATGTATGTACATCATGCAAGACATGAAAGATTGCAAGCCATGACTGGACTGTGTCCATGTGTGCCATGTCACTGGAAAGATAGTATTATTGTGACCTTAAGTGTTTCAGCATCAGGGAATCTGTCTATCCTGGAAATAGGTCGCATCGTGTGAATTGACATCTGCTGCTTTTGGTCTACCATTTTTAATTAATTATCTAATCTGACTGTCATTCATGAAAAGATAAATAACACTTCCTACACTAAGTGTCCTAACACCAGTGCCACACGTCAAAATTAAAGCCTTGCATACTGTATACGTTGCCTTTTTACTGGTGAGACTTTCCAGTGTAACATATTGGCAAATTGCTGGCATTTTGCTAATGGCTAATGTTACATTATTTACCAGAGTTCTTTGCTGCTCTATAGCAGTAGTTAACAGTGGCTGCACAGCATAACTTCCTGCTACAGCTACTGTTTTTGAGCAGCGAAGAATAATTGATTTTCTTGGAAAAGTTCATTTAAATCCAGGTGTGAAACTATAAAGTTTAATAATACATTATGTGATGTTGGATTGGTGCATAGACTTGTGTACTCGCTGATACCCGATACCTTCTTTAGGCAGTATTAGAGGCATTTCTGATACTAAAGCCGGTCACCTCTAATCAGTTATAAAAACTAACAACATACAGGACTGCCAGTGCTGGGAGAAAATGAGGCTTCTACTGTAGTCTGACAAATGTCGGCCGTTGCATACATAGCAGCTCTAATTAGATGAGCTCTCCGCCCACACACAGCACCAGAATCATCTGGCCAAAGATTGGCTTATTATACCGATATCTGTGATAGATGTGATGTCAGGTCATATGACCTCCTCAAAAATATGGGAGTGTGTTCCCAACTTTTAGAAATGTGTAGCTGGCTGTGTGAACAGATTAGAACTGCAACTTTCTTACTTGTTTTTACTATAGCCAGCAATAGCAACCAGAAGTAAAAAGCGTTACTGAGATATCACGTTCACGAGAATGGTGACAGACGGACAGACAACCGAAAAACATGAACCATAAAAATGGGCGGGCTACATACTGTAAAAACGGACAGATTTGTGTGCGTTTGGTTGTCAGGAGTTTGATTTGAGGCCTTGATTTTGTTAAAATTGAGAATAATGTTGTGTCATTCATTTAGAGAGTGACTTCACTTGGTCTAATTTTCTGGTTTTCCCTTCCCACTAACTGTGACAACTTTGTCCACACTGTGCACCAGTGATGTAACAAGGGGCAAGACTACCAAGCTACATTGCAGGTGGGTGTGGTCACAAGGGGAACAGCACATCGGACCACACCCAGCTGTGTTGTAGGGTGTGGTCAGAGCTGCAACAGATTTATGCTTTTTAACCCATAGAGGCCAGTGCAGCTGGGTTTTTCTTCCTTCTAGTGTCCAATCTAGTGCGGACTTAATCTTTAAAAATATTACTGGAATTTAATTGCTGTTTTTACTTGTGTTGTGGTGCTGAATGGAGAGCTCCAATACTGTCCATGAGTATGAGCTCTCTTTTTACTCAATCAATCGTCCTTCCCTCTGGTTAGATATGAGCTCTATATTCTGCCAGTGATTTACAGCCTCAGTGGTATTGTAGGTCAGTAAGGTTAGAGCCATAAAGCCAAAGTAGGTGAAGCCAGCTGTTTAACCCTGACCATGAGGTTAGAGATTGCCCATGCAGTTTCTTCAATCCCCAACACCCCCCACACACATGCTCAGCTGGGACATAGTCTTTGCTGTTTCCTGCTGTACTGTGACCTCCTCACTGTTCCTCTGTCATGGAGAGGAACAGCTTCTTTTCCATCAGGCCCTCAAAAGTCGGCCACTTCCTGTCACGGTGCAACATCTGTTTACATTAGCCATGTCAAAGAGCATCGGCCAAGGCGTGGGAACGTAAGGGAGTGCACAGAGGACCCCACACTCATCCATAGGGGGGTGTGTGTGCAGTGGAAGGCCGAATCTTGGGGGAAGCACGTAGAGGACAACCACACACTCTCTGCAGATAAACACACATGCACACATTCACGCTCCTCCCTACAGGCACTCAGCCATCAGAGCACTCAGTGCTTTGTCATCTCATTTCATCTGGTCATGCTGCTACCCCTGGGACTTCATCTTACTGGAAATGTGACGTTTTCTTCAACAGCCACTCTCCTTCTACCATAGTTTAAGGACTCCAGTAACAAGTTTATTTCCACTGACTAACTTCAGGATAACTGGGTCAGCGGATTTTCAATGGCCCATGTCTTAAATGCTTATCAAGAAAAAATTTATTATTTTTCATGCATGCTTTGTGCAAAGGACATATCCACCCCTGAGGCTGCATATCTGCATGTGTGCATGTGTGTTTGTGTTTGTCTTTGTGTGTTTATGTTATTAAGAGCTGAGACTGCCATGTTGTCTGTGGACTAATCCTGTCGGCCCCATTGGCTTTCCTGGCTGACTGTCTACTAATACAATGCCTTGTTCAGTAGCCCAACAGGGACTCAGCAGACAGGGAATTCCCATCTTGAAAGAAATGACCTGCCAAAGACTACAAAGACCATTATGCTCTGAAGGCCACAGCAACACAGACAAAGGACTTCTTAATGGAGAACAATGACATTTGCTCTTGTTTTATGCTATTGTCACAGAGCAGTATGCCATTGGAGAGTTAAAGTGGGCTTTTCTTTCAAGTAATTGGTTAGGCTACTCCACCATTAGAAAGTTGTAAATAGAGCTAACATTGATGTTAGCATTGTCTTGCAGGAACACGCTGTATTCTCTTAATCTGGTATTGGTTTTATTTTATCATCTGTTTTTTAAAAGGACCGTATTTTGATTGTCATGTAGCATGCACGCAACATGCTTAGTGTGTAGTTTGTGTGTAGGAATAAAGTGCTAGCATCATGTACATTACATACAGTACATGTGCTGATCAGTCCTCACACACATGTAAAGAGGGCTTTGTGGTTGGAACCCTGTGGCCCTGTGGTTGCAGGCGCCAAACAATGCTTGTTTTTTCTCTTTTGTATCTCCTTTGAGTTGTGGTCTTTAGGGGGATGGAGGGATTAACCTCAAATAGATGGGCCTGTGAACACCAACAGGAGGCCCACCAATAAGCAGAGTTACTCTTCATCGCACACGTACACATGTATTCACACACATGCCCACACACAAACAAGCACATAAAAGTGAGAGTACATTGTGAATTCAGATTAATACATAGTCACACGTTATCCTTTTTAAGACACGCAGTAAGGAAGCTCAACTCTTCCACCAAAATGAAAAAAAGCCAACTTGGGGATTCCTGCTATCTAATTTTAACACAAGAGCAGCTTCCCTGTACAGTGATTTATTTGGCTCTCGACAACTGTCCTATTTTAAATGAAATGTAATGCCTGCAGGGAAGGATTCCAATATTACAACTTGTAGACATAGATGGCATGACAAGCCTGTTGCTGTTGTTCCCTCCCTCAAACTGCCCATTTTCTCCACCTCCTCTCTTGTGCCTTCGCCTGGTTCTCTGCCTTCTCGCTTTACTTGCTAGCACCTAATGATAATTAGCCGGTGCTAGCTGTCATCTTGTGCCTGTCCCTAGTCACACCTTGTCAGCGAGGCCTCTCCTGTTGGCGGTTCACCACTAATGGGCCACTGCCTCGGCTCTGACAGCCAGGATGAGTCTATCTTCTTCAGCTGCTACCTCTTCATTAAGGCCTGCCTCCAGCTACTATGGCACAAAGCTCAGCACCTTTGTCTCTGTGTCTGTCACACCAGCTGGGGATCTCCACTGCACCCAACTCCTCCTCCCACCCAGGTCAATGTCCATGTCCCGATCCACACAACACAACACGCACATGCTGGGATGGTGGGTGCTGGACGCTACGAAATGTCAAGACCGTATCTTTTCCTGTTTCTGCTCCACTGGTTGAATGCAAAGGAAATGGATGTCATTCCTGTTCTGTGTACTGTAGTGAGAATGTGAAGCAGTGAATCTTCCTTAGTTGTACATAACTCAACTTTTGACAGGTGGAGAATTAAGGATAATTTATGTTCCCATTTTCAGAATTAGTATAATGTCTGTAAAAGATGATTTGGCCTTTTAGAGCATCAGAGAGATCAGGTGCAGTTTAGTCCAGTCGCCTATGCGTCAGTGGGATGACTGTTGCTCAGGAGTGTGACGGCTGCGTGGGTGGTAGCAGTAGGGTGTTGGCCCTGCCTGTGGGTGTACCAGGCTGTCGCCCTTGATTGTCTGGCACAGGGTCAAGGTAGCACAGAGCTGGTCACTACCATCAGCACTTTTTACTGTCAAGGCACATACTGTAACACCACTGGGATTTGCTTGACTGAAATGGTGGGTAGAAGAATGTATACGGAGTGTCCTTCTCTGTATATCACTATGAGTCATGCTAAAGTAGACTGCCAAACTATTTCTATATAATCAGTGTATCCTTGCTGATGACATAGTGGCTGACTCATACACTGCACTGTAACATGTACATCCGGTGGTGTATGCTTACTTGTATCCTGTGATTAAACACTTCTGTCAGGTGGTGTCACAATCAATCACGCACTAGTTTTATTCTAAAGTAGGAAGAACCAAGAATAATACTCAGATCGCTCTGTGGTGTCTAGTTATTAAGTGATCATTTTCCATTAAGAGATGTTTGCCTCCTCTCTATATTAGTCTCTCTATCAGCATGGAGGATGCTGATTCTCCCAGGTGCTTACTCATCTCTGACAAATGTGAATTGATCGTACTTTCGCCAGGCAGGGTGAGATTGAATTCAGAGGGGGGGCGATGTAAAATTGTGGTGGGTCAAACTGCGGTCTCTTTTTATTCCAAATTCAAGCTACTGTTTGAACATGGAAAAAATGTTATCAGTTTGAATTCATAATTTGCAATGTATAATTACAACAGCCATTTGTTCCACTTATACTTTTGCACTTATAACAGTATCCGTTGCTCTATCTATCTATATCTAGGCCGCTCTCTTTGTAAACGCTTAATGGAGGAAACGAGTGAGCTGGGCTGAGTGGATAATCAGGAGTAACTTGTGGTAGATTTTCAATTTGACACCATAGATGGGAAAATCAAGGAGAACGGTAAGGCTGTTGGCTTCTCTTGTAAAATTCAACTGCATCACAGTCTTCACTCAAATGTAGGAGCAACTTCTGTGAGTAGGACAACTTAGTTAAGGACCAGGGTGTGTGTTTCACTCAATTGGAACAAATTACATGTCAGTACGCATACGTTAAAGCTTGAAAACTGACAGTTAATGAACAGTTAATGAACAGTAAATGAACGATACACAAAAAATCTTATGTAGCATTTTAATTACTTTTATTGTGTTATCACGATACATGATGATATAGTAAATTTTACAGAAAACCAGTGGTGAAACTGTCACATGGGAATGTTTTTTTTTTTTTTTTTTTGGCTAATCCAAAAATAAATTAAATTGGATAATCAAGCAAATCCAATATTTTACAAAGCAATCCTGTTCATTGATTTGCAGCGTTGCCCACAAAGGCCGAAAACAAGCAAAAACATTAAAAGGATAATTAATACGGAATATAAATGGTATAGAAAAATCAATGAAGGTTGACAAATTTAGATCGCCTCACAGTGTGATGTAATGTCACCCTCGCCTAATGTGAAATTACATGGGACACCTTTAATAAATGAACTGTACTTTTTCTTGTTGTAGAATAATATACCCTGTAGCTATAATTGATATTCTAAGGCCATATCAACGACAGCTCTGAAACTGATAGATATGTTCTCGGGGGTGTTTAAATGTTGGATGTGATAAGCCATGAAGGCACAGGGACTTATAAACAAGCTCTTTAGTTGGTCCCTAGAAAGGAGCCTCGTATCATTAAACCAACAGATTAGATTTTGGTTCCACTTGACAAATTGACTGTAATTTCTTTTGCTGGCTGGATGATCGTTAGAGATTGGATTTCTGCTGGGCTCTGTAAGAAATTCACTGGGAAGCATTAGCAAAACAAACATATAACAACTGCTCGGTCTCGATTCAAACAATTTTTTTGTATTACGCAGAGACTGAGACTCACTTCTGCGTGAAATAATATTAATAATTTGGTGGCAACTTCCAAATGAAACAATTGAGCAACAAAGTTGTTTTTCTTAGCAATTTGAAATGTCAAGACTGATTAACTATAGAGGTAAGAATATATAACAAAGATGTGAATAAGATGTTGAACTGATTAGATTGATGGAGTGATAAGCTGTCTTCATGACAGCAGTGTCAGAGTGAGTAATCAATGGTGTACCCAACAGGAGATATATCAAACAGGAAATACATGCTCTGGTGCCAAACATGGCAAGCAGATGGCAAACAACAGGGCCCTGTCAGTCCAGTGTAGGGTTGTGCATTTGGAAGAAAAGGGAAAAAACTGGTCAGGATGGACGATATCAGGCCATCTGTCTGCATTATAACAAGGTGTCATTTTTAAGAGGGTGGAAAACTCGCTCCCACACTCAACTCGGATCTGGTCTTATAGCACATTACAACTGTGCTTTATTCCTCCTCTGTCTTTGACTTTTTATACAACCAAATCCCACAATGGCAGTTGCATAATGATATTTGTTTTAACATTTCTCAATTTTTTTAAGGATACTGCAGTGGCACCGAAGTTCTCTCCCAATCTCTTTGTCGCACCGTTTCGCTGCCCTTCCATTGGGTCTCTGTTTTTCTTTCTTTCCCGCTTTGTTTGTCTCCCTCTCCACCTGTGATCTTGCATTGCGTTGGGTTGGAAATGTGGTTCGTGGTTGGAGGTCAGAAGTGATGCAGATATATGCCCCTCTCTGTCAGAAGATGATTGCGACATACATAGGAAGGAAGCTGCCTGAAGGAGAAGGCACTGAAGTTCACACACATGTAGGGAGACATTCCGGCTGTTACCAAGTGGAAAGGAGTTTGTCCGCCTACACACTCAGAAGACCAGGAGATGTGTGTCTGGGTCTGGCTTAGAGACTGCTGGCTTGCTCTTCTGTAGCAGGTGGTGCACATTTTCCATTTACAAGAAAAACACTATGTGTAGGCAGCAAAGAGGAGGTGCTGTCATCTATTCCTGTATCGAACACGGCCAATCTGAACCACTTTGTGTTCAGCATGGATGGTCACGTTGTAGTGATGCAGCTTATTCTGGAACAATATTTGGACTCAATAAAATTTGTAAAATTACACAATATAAAGTAGGGCTTCAGAATCACAATTCATATCGTCCCAGATTGATTCACAAATTCCCAAAATTTTTGTTCTTTGTTAATAAAGTCATGTTGATTATAGGTGCATGTTTGATTTCATAACTCAGTGAAAATACTATGACTTTGCCCAGAGACTAACATCAGCAAAGTGGAGTGGCCAACTCCAGCCCTAGCAAACAATCCGACTAATGAACACACACAGCAACACTTCAGCTCTGATCAGGCAGAGAAAATAATTTGTCTACAGTCTACAATCTGTTTAATTTTGTTCTCCACTGCTGGAGAGATAACATGAGTAACAACATAGCGGAGCACTGTGGTTTTAATCCCATTTACCCCAGAACATGGAGACTGACTTCTGTTTTACAAAAGACATGTAGCCACTGATTCAGGTCAGTAAATTCCACTATTGAACTTCATTATTCTCATACAGGCAGAAGACTGCAGCATGCTTCCAAATGATTCAAATGAAGAAACTGCAAAGTCCCAGACACATGTCTGTCCTTTATTTTTTCAGAAAGTGACCTTGATACACCAGATAGTTAAACCGCCATATTGAAATTTGGTGCTCTAAAAAACAAGTAAATTAGGACACAGGACACTGAACTAAGAACCTGAAAATTGTCCTTTTTCTGTCTTTTTTAAATTGGGAATTGAAGAATTAAGAATCGGAATTTAATCACAATGTTTCCATTAATTCTCATTCCTAAAATAAAAAAAAACGCATTGGTGTCCAGACACAATTAATCGTCTGAGTTCGTGTTCATCCAGTTACTCCAAGTACCTTTTGACTAGTTGTTATAGTGTTGTTATAATGATCTTGTTACCGGATGATAACCTTGGCTGAGGAGCAAATAGACTCTTAAAAGTGAATGTTTTGTGGCCAGTGTAAGACGAATTAGAATTTCTTTTGATGGAGAACAGGCTGAGACCTCTAATACATCCACATGTGCACCTTTTCTTCATTTTACAAGTCACTCTCAGTGGAAGCCAAAATGTCATGCAAGACATTTTCACTTCTAGATAAGAAACACAGGCTCAGTGTTGGCTCTTATCACCATGACCCAGAAAAGTCAAAGAGAACTCAGGGGGGCATTGCTGTGATTTAGGTGTATTCCACATGTAGGACTGATGGGGGGGGGGGTGAAGGGCGAGTAAAAATGAGGAAGAGAAAAATGCATGGAGATGATCCCTCGGTCGTTCATCCAGCAACTGCAGTAGTGGAGATATTATGCAAATAATTGAGATTATTCAACCAACCATTGGTTTCTGCAATTAGGATTAAAGGTGGGAATTGTAGCGATTCATAGTCTCTGAGCTCTGCTCTCATGTGTCCCTGATTGGCTAAACAGAAGTCAGAGTTAAAACTGTTGCACATTATTCAGTGGTATTATCAATGCTCTGAGCCAAACTGTATGTGAAGAAGCCATATATCCTTGCGAAGTAGAGATGGAGTCTGTGTCGAACGAATTTATGCCGATATGTGCCATCTGTAAGTCTTCTATCCCAGTGTGCAGCTCATATACAGGAACACACCTAATCTGCCAGAGGTATGCAATATGCTCTGATGGCATGAGCTGCATGCTTTCTGAATACGGATTACAGAGACTGTACCATCCACAGTGTTCAAACATATACTGTACTGAGTGTACATGTGTATACTGTGGACAGAGTTAGAATCTGATTTAATACATTTTTTCTTTTTTGTTTACATGTATACTTTGAAACTTCCATAACTTGGTCTACAACCGACTTCACCATCATCGCCCCCGTCACAATAATATTTCAGTGTTACATTGTATAAATGCAAATGAGGCAGCAGTAGCAGGATGGCACTGGCTTTTCTGTGTGCCCCCGCGGTTGATATTTACACTAAACTGAACACTGATGCTGAGTAATGTTTGATGATGGGCCAAGCTTGTCCAATTCCCAAAATGTGATACGCTCCAGTGGCTCAGGTCATTATACTCAGAGGCAGCATCCTTTAGAAAGCACTTTTAATGATAAGAGTTCTGTAATAAACCGCTACAGCTGGACGTTGCATTAGCGTCACGTGGAGTTGTCACCATCAGTTGTTTTTCTTACCGAAAATATCATTTAGTTGTCCGTGTCACCACTGTATAGCTTTGTTGAATCAAGCCAAAGGCATACTGCTCATGCCATCATGGACATAATTTAAATACATCTGCATTTGTGTCTGTGTCAGTGTTTTAGTGTGACAGTTGTTCAGGGATAAAGAGAGCAATGTGTTAGTTGACAGCTCTTTATTCAGAGGTGCAGTTGAATAGTGAAGCAGGAAACAGATACATCTTTGATCCAGAAATAATTTCACCTCTGAATTTCTTTTGACCCTGACACACTGTTTGATGAAGACATTTGATTTCTTGCTATTTCTGGACTCTCTCCTTCCTGTTGATGTTGATGTGTGAAGTGTCAGTGTGGTTTACCCAGGCAGACATTCACCTCACACATTGCTCAAAATGACAGATTTTTCTGCTTTGCATCTCCTTTTTTTTTTTTTTTTTTTTTTT
>NW_019525101.1:0-42263 GCF_002814215.2 Seriola lalandi dorsalis | reverse complement strand
CCCCCCCCCCCCTTTCCCTTTCACTCCCACTCCCACCACCTCCCCTTGGGCAATGAGAGCTGAGATGGAAGGAGAGATGGATGATGTTGTTTTGAACTGTGACATGTCTCCATGCAAGTCATTCCATTATTATTCATAAATAATTGGCCAGGACCGTCTGTGGGAGCTATTTATAGAGCTGATTGCTGATTTGCCAAGGAGCACAAACTCTTACAGCTTTATCTCTTTCCCCTTTCTTGTTTACCCAAATGAAAACCTAACAGAAGGTTTAGTTTTCATGAAGCTCCTTACAAAGCACTTGACCTCTGGTTGATTTCGTTCACACCAAAACACTGGTCCAACGCTACCACTGTGCCTGTGTGGTAAACAGAGATAGATGTGTTAAGGGATTGATTCAGTTTCTGTCATCTCACCTCTTCCAGCTGAAGTCTCTCTAACAGTTCAGAGCAAATGCTTAAAAATGCTTAATTCTCTCTCACTGGCAGGTACAGATATTAACTCCGTCTCTCTTCTGAGGATCTATCTTCCACTTAAGTTGAAAATCAATACGGACCAGTGAGGCCGGTCAGTTATACTGGATTAGACAGGAGCGCTGATCCTGCTCATACAAATGGCGTCCAAACACACGAGCCACTGTTCATTTGTTCACCCTGAACACAACGTTACAAGATCCATTAGTTATATCTGTGCATGTGTGTGTGTGTATTTGGAGATACATGTAGTGCTTGGCATGCACTGTTAAATCTTGAACAGTGCCCTTGGAAGGTTGAATGTGTGAATGACAAAGAGAGAGTGCAGGAAATCTGAGCGGAGAGAAAAAATGAGGAAGTAATCAGATTGGGAACAAAAGAGTGGATTATTTAGCCCTCATGGTTCATTAGGATAAGCCCAGAGCCTTCTGGTGAATATTACATGGGAGAGTTAGATTAGAACAGATGAAAGGGAGAACACTAGCCCAGCCGAGATGTGCATAAACATGCTGTAGACGTGAGTACACCTTGTGTGGTGGATGCCGTTAACATTAGAATATGCAAGTGGAGAGAGAGCAGGAGGTGAAATTAGATTTTTTGGAAGAGCACCTGGCATTAATGCCCCTTGCACATGCATGTGGGATTAAACAGGTGGAAGTGCAGGCAGTGCCGGAAGGCTTTCACAATCATCAGCCTCTGTCAGGTCATCGTTTCTGCTGAATCAGGATATTGAGATGTGGTATGTTGGACTTGCTGAAAAAAAAACGAAACAAACAACAAAAAAAAAACGCAGGTTGAATCTGAGCCTATCTTCTTGACAATAAAGAATTCAATTTCAAACACAAGTCGGGGCTCTGCATGTGCCGTAGCAAAGCAGACGGCGCTGCATCGCCTCATAAAGCGCTCCATCTCCACCGCAGTGTGACAGCATGAGAACATGGCTGGAATGCAGGATGACAAGGCTGTGTGGTAGAAACAGTCGGCTGTCATTAGTATGCAGCACAGACCCGTCTTGTCTAGGTGGACCTTTGCAGAAACTCTCTCCTCCCAGAACAGCAGATAAATTGTCTGTAGTGAATAGAGCAGCTGAGGCAAATCTGTGCCCCTTTCCACACAAGGAGATTTCTCCTGTGTCATTGGATCCGGCCCATACACAGCAGTCACATCAGTCTCAAATAGAGGAGGTGTATGAAGAATAGGGTCAAAGTTTAACTTCGGAGTAGTATTGCCATGAGAAAGAGAAGCAAAGAGACAAAGAGAGAACCTTATTAAGACCTGTGCTCCAGTGGCTTAGCTCTCAACTCCTGAGTGAGTTTTATCAGAGAAGGCCCTTCAAGCATGACCACAGTAATGAACCTATTAGCCATGAAATTGACTTCTCTGATAAATAGTGAACAGATGAGAGTTTAGGGGACCAAGTCCGTATTTCAACTCTTTTGTTTGAAATTCATAATTACATTTGAGCATTAACACTTTTTTTAACAACTGGATTTGCACATGAACACTCCAATTTTCTACTTAGCTTCTTCTGTTAAGTATGCTGCAGAATATTAATTGGACCCGTTTTCTAGGTAAAAGCATTACTCTCGCACCATAGCCCACTGTTTAGGGTCCAACCTGTGTAAATAATGGAATGCTTGACTTCAAGGCAGCGCATCAGCGAATGACTCAATCAGCAAATGCAAACTTAAAGAAAATGTGACCTCAGAGTGCAAAACTCTTCTGTCTGCTGTTCATTTCTGCTTAGGGATGAAGATGATTTGTGTTCTTGCTGATCTGTATTCTGCTATGGGCTTCCTGTAGGACTTTCAACACATGACTAACTCAGGGAGAATACTTAAGTCAGACAAGTAGTAACAATGAGTCTCATGAAAGAACCACTTGAAGTGAAGTGCCACATATAAAGGATTTAAGAGATCTTATTGCATTCTAACATTTTCTCATACTTTGAATTTTCTCTGAAAATAAATTCGCGAGTGGGCCAGGCTTGTAGCACCAGTGAATGTACAGATAGTTCACCTCTCTCTACAGGGGAAAACAGATAATTTGACTAGTTGAATAGTAATTCCCTTAGTGTCAATGAATTTCCCGAATTATAGAAACCATTTAAACCAACAATGAATACCTAAAATAAACTTGATGCAAAATTAATATTTTGTTCACCATATAACCATCATCATGGCTTGCCAACAATGTTTTACTACGTCAAGGTCTTTATGCAAGATTCATTCACCATTGACACTTAATGTAATTATTATGCGAGTGAAACTTGGCCCACAATCGAGTGGGGCAGGTAACAATGTGTAGAAATTTGAGTGTCAGTTATGCTAATGACTGCATCTCATGAAAAAATGAAATGGGCAGGTTAGGGCCATTAAGAGAGTGTGGTGAATCCCCCTTCAACAAGACACAGATGTTTAGGATGACAATAGGAAAATGGAGACTGTTCCACCGTGGCACCTGTTGACTGTTTGTGATTTGCATTTTTATCAGCATGATTTATACTGTCTGTTAAACACTGTTCAATGTGTTCTTGTAACAGTTTACAGATGTCCTCACAACACCTCGCATGCACGGTAGACGCTACAATTTACCAATATCTTTCATGTATGCTATCGTAAGATGCTCAGACAGATGTGTGGCCAAAAGTGAGTTAGTTTAAAACGAGTGAAATAAGGTGTTCTAGATTTGATGTTTACCTGGGAGGATCTCAATCTACCTGGGTGCGCTGCCCAAGGAGAACCTACAGTATATATGGGAAATGCTGAAATCCATGTCATCACCGTGGAGAGCGGTCAGGTCTTTTCTCCCACAGGTGAACCAGTGAACTTACACTGTTGCTGGTGCAAAAAGCGTCCAGACAATCTCAGTGTGTACAGAATGGCCCACTACACTTCTCTATTTGCATGGATATCCTGTGACATCCAATCAACATATCCCATTGTGGTGAGTGTCAGACCCTGGTTGATTGATTGTAGTTCTGCTTTGCACCCCTCTGCTCAGAGCTCGACTCGGCAATGACAGAAAGGACACACGGATGAATAATGCATATCTGCATCAACCCATCCTGCAAGCACAATGCAAGGAGAGAAAGAGACAGATCGAGTGAGAGATACTCCATACTAAACAAGTTGGGCACCACACATGAAATTAGAAGTCGTCATGACACAATCTCATATAAGTGTCCAACAAAACATGTGCGATTAGATTATAAAAACCAATGACTTTCATTATGTTAGCTGCACTAATATGAGATGAGTGCTATTTTTTAAAATTCACATTGAGACTTTGAAATAATAATAAAAAAGCTTTCAGAGGGTGAAATCCCCTCACTGGCTGATCTAATTAAAGGTCTCATTTATCCTTTGAGGGTCTTCCTCTTGCTCTCAGAATTTACAAATTGTAGGCCGAAGCCATTACGTGCCGTTTGCTTCCTCCAGAGAGGAAACTGAATCACTCGACACCTGCTACAGTAAAGTATAATTCTTGGACCACAGCTCAACATCGCCTTGGAGAGAGTTATACTCTAGAAAGAGGGTCATAGATACAGCAGAAAAATATGTTATTCATTAACATTGGCATGGAGACATCTATGGTTAAGGGTCTAAGGCTAACATATTGAATTTGTATCAGTAGCTCAGTGGCTCTTTTTTTGGAAGGTGCTTAATCACTCTGCAGCAAAATTGTATTACCCTCATAGAGACTAGAAAAACACGAATACAGCCTGCTTCCTTCTGTTACACACCATTAGACAATGCGGTTATTTTTGAACATGGCACTGTTCTCCGGTGCCATCAAAGTGATTCTCTCTGCTAAATGCAAAGGTGGTTTTCATGTGAAGTGGATGAGAGGCATATAAGAAGAAAAACAAGGGGAGAAGGGACTGACACTTCATCTGTCTGAACCGTCTTGTGTGAGTGTTCTTAGTCATAAGGACTAATTAAGATGCATGACTAGTAATCTCAATAAACCTAATGCCAAAATAGGTATGCACATTCACAAGCTGACTAGTGATTAACAATATGGCAGTTTTAACATATGTTGGGTAAGAATAACTAATATATAAAAGCAATAAGGGTATTGCCATACAACATTAAACCTTTACTTGCTGGTCTCTTCAGCTTATAGTGTGATTTATTTATTTATTTATTTATTTATTCATTTATTTTCTTCACCAACTACACTTTTTTTTTTTTCACAAATATGTTAATGGATCCACGACTCCAACATCAATACAAAAAGCTTCTTTTATCCTTGTTCGTATCTACAGGCTCTCTCTTTGCTCATATATATTCCTGTCTGAAAGGAGAAAAGAAGGGAGGGGGTGTGAGCACAGGTTTAATGCATAAAAAATTAACCATTTAGTTTTGAATTCTATTCTGTGTCAGGTTCCTCACAGTCAAAGGGTGTGTGAGTGTGTGAGTGAGTGAGTGAGTGAGAGGATGAGTGAGTGAGAGGATGAGATTAGCGCAGCCATGGGGGGATGGAGACGATATTAAAAACATGATCAACTCTTAAAGCTCTATCACGTTGTACTATGTATTTTTACTACTTTAGTTGTTGTTGTTCTTTAGTAGTTTAGCAGTTGCACATGCTACAGACACAATAGGAGTAAAATGTATTTCCATACTTAAAGAGTAGAGATGATAAATTCATTATGAGATTTGTTATAATTGACCCATGTATCTGCCTTTTTGCTTTTCATTCTTCACACGAAATACACTGCGCATTAAACAGGAAAAACCTAAATCAAATCAATATGCGGTGTGACCAGCCTTGGCTTTTAAAACAGCACCAGTTCCCCTCGGTACACTTGTACAGTTTTTCAAGGCAGGTTGTTGTTCCAAGTATCTTGGAGAACTTGCCACAGTTCTTCTGAGGGTTTAGTCTGTCTCAGTGACTGACTCCAAGGTGTTGAGTTCAGGGCTCTGTGGAGGCCAGACCATCTGATGCAGGACTCTTTGTTCTTTATGACTGGCTGTATGTTTGGAGTAGTTGTTGTCGTGCTGCAAAATGAACTTGTGACCAATCAAACACCTCCCTGGAGGTATTGCATGAGGTGATCAAGTAAGCAAAATGCATAGCCTTTTCTACACAGACGGCCCACCCACTCACAATGATGTGGTGTCTTGTGTGCCTGAACAACAGAGTCAGAGTAACTTTCCTTATTGTACCGTATAAGAGGAAAAAAGCATGAAGCTAGAAAACCACATGATGGACTTTCTGCTTCAGAAGTTTGATGATATCCGCAATTGACTGCTATTCCTAAAGTATCTCTGAGGTGGCTTGTTGAATTTATTAAAATGTCTTATTTGGCAACAACTTTTGTTGGATTTGAAATTAAGACACAAATCAGAGCATCCAGTTTCACTAATTCACATACAATGAACATAAAAAATTAAAAATAATGAGTAGCATATTTAAATAGCAAGCAGCTTATTACTAGACATAACTGCGTTTTACTGTTTGGCGACCTCCAGCGGCCGTAGTAATTGTGACGGGAGTAAAGGAGGAAGCAAGCAAACAAACAAGCGAGCTATATGGTCGTTCAGGTTGGAGGACTTGGAGGTGGAAACTGCTGTTTTGAGGAAAATTGTGGAACATGTTTGATCTGAGCTGATTTGCATTTGTTTTTACAGAATTTATCTTGGTAATAAGGTTTTAGGAAGAGTCCGAGTTTTCATAATCCTGACGGTATTTTCCTCCAGTGCTAACAAACACTGCCAGCATCAAAAGAAATCTTTTATGGTACCTAGATGCATAGTGTATAAATCTAATATTTAGCTGAAACAGATTGAACACTGAAAAGCCCAGACAATAAGTGCTTATAATCCAGCAGTTGTTGCCAATTGCACAGAAACATTTGAATATGACCTAGTTTTAGGAGATTACTTGCGTTTTGCTGACGTCACTGTCTAAAACGCTGGAGGCCTGACAACTTCAGCATGAAGGGAAGACGTCTGTTAAATTTTAAGGAACCCTCTGCAGAGTGCAGGGTTGTGGGAACATGCTGTTTGAAGTCTAAAGTCTCCTCGACCTCAATAGCATATTAAATTTGAAGTTACTGATTTCATTGGATTCTGAACTTTGATAATGTTTCAAACATCTTAGGTCCAACTATCTTAAAGAATCACTGATGGGGAATAGCTGGGTTGCTGCATCATGTGTAATCTGATTCTACCTTTTACAGAGGATCATGACAGGATGCTTACAGAGTCCTTCCCTGCTTACATGCACCTGCAGTTATTTACAGTGTGTAATAAGGATACAACAATCAGGGAGTCATTGTGATTAGCCAGTAAACATTATAAATAGGTTATTGAAGTATCAGCTGATCTTTCAATGTGGAGATTACCTTAGTTTACGCCCCAAATTTAATAACCTCACTTTCATCGACTATTTCATTGGAACACAGACCTTTTAGTTTGTTCAGGATATCATACTTGTAATAACTGTGGCCCACAGTGGCTGAATTTGCAATTGGCTTTTCAAAACAAGCCACAGAGCTTGTTGGTGTGTTTTATAGCCAGGTCCTACCAACTGCAGTTATAAGAAAGAAGTCGCATTGTTGAAATTGAGGTTTGCGTTTTATTTGACTTTGGCTTTTATAAATCAGTGTAAATGGAATAATTGTTTTGCAGAATATTATGGAAAAAAATAAATATCAGTTCCTTCTATTGAGTCATGGCAGGCTGCAATCTCTGGCCTCATGTTACGTTACATAAACTCACTCCAGTGAATTCCATACAGTGAAACATACAGATTTTAAGTTTGTGAAAAAGAGATTGGGTTGGTTGTCGGTATCAGTAGATACCTTGAGAGTTGAGGTACCAGAGTTGTATACAGGGAGAAAAAGTGGATTGGTGTATTTGTGTCTTCCAGTGTGATTGTTTTTTGTGTAAACCTTGTTGCGTAAAGGACTTAATGACCTTAAAGGGGAGCTCTGTTGATTTTACAGTTTATTTTACAGCCTGTTTACAGGTGTCGGGGAGTACTACTGCATATATGAAAAAAAGTTTCCTGAAGCTGTTTGTGAGTCCAGAGAGAGCTGCGCAAAATGTGTTCAGTTGCTTTGAGCAATGTCACTGGACTCTGTGTCAGTTGAAGACTACAAGATTAGAAATTTAAAAAATCTGGGGATGTGGAGTTAGAAAGAAATGGTTTTACCAGACCTCTGTAGCCCGCTCCTCATCCCTGCTTCAGGCTAGCGGCTCCAGGCGTCAGTTTATCAAACTGTCTGTGGGTAAATGTAGGCACCAGTTTTTGACAAGGCAGTAGAAACCTTGCAATAAAAAAAGATGATCCCTGATGATCTCTGGTTCTGCAGCATCAATTTTGATCCTTTTTTCCCCAAAGATCCATTGTTAATCTGACAGTGTCACAGAAGTGCAATGTCAGTGGAGCACCCTTTAAATGCTCTCATCTGTTAAGTAGCCATACTTTTTGATTTCACAGTTGTCTGGGCTTGACCACGGTACCCAACTGCAGTGACTGTTTTGATTCCAGATTTCCACTGCTGGTAAAAACTGAAATTTCACACATTGCGTAGTCTATTGATTATAACTTGGGTGATTTTCATCCACAGTCAGCAACTGAAACATAAAAGATATACCGGTCAGGTTTGCTCGGTTTGCCTCCATGCTATTCTGTCTGGCAGAAAAGAAATCAAACTTGTCAGCAGTAGTAATGGTGAGTGAAATCTAAGACAGCTTACTGTCCTTGTAAAGTGTGCTGCTGGTTGATGGATTTCATGGTGCATTCTTGTCCTTGTACACTGAATCCTCCCATTTCTGAATTCCCCCGAGGCAGCAATCAACCCTCAGTCTGTCAGTGGCGAATGGCTTTCTAATTGAGTCTCCACAGGTAGTGTACCTGTTGGTGTAGGTTACGCAGAAACGATGTGGGCAGGACACAGATCCACCAATATGCTGTTGTTTTTTTCTCTGTCATCTCGCAGTGAGCAGCAGGAAGCTGTGTCCTCAGTCTATAAGTGTCATCCTTTGTCTCTCTCTGGGTTTTCACCCCACTTCTCCTCATCCAGCATGCTGTTGTATCGTGCTGTTCAGCTCTGACATCCATTTGACTCCATTTGTCCATAAAAAAACAACAAAAACTCATTATCACTCCAAATCTAAACCTATGTTTGTGCAATGTTTCGATTCCAACTCACACAGTACAGTATTTAGGACATTGTAAGCACATTTTTGGCCTCCAGGTTTTATGCTACCCCTTTTTCTCGAACAATACACAGGTGTTTTAAAGCACATATTGTAGAAATAACGAATTCAACTCTGCAGTCTCGACTCATAACTCGTGTACACTTGACACTTTCTGAACGACTCCACATTGAGCAAAAGGAAAATTAAACTGACAGTATCAAGTTGTATTTTTGAGGTGTATGGGTACATTTCATGTTGCAGAACTGCATCGGTGCATCAAAACTCCCTTTGCTATTGCACCACCAGACATCCTTGTTTCATTTTTCTTAAAGCCTCTCATTCCACCACACCACACATTGCTGTACACCCTGCATTTTGCCTACCCTCTTACCCAGCCTCAATCTTCTTTCCATTATCCCTCTTCTAAGGTCCATTTTCCACTTTCCATTATCATTCCCTCACAGTGCTCTCTTTTTGGAGTCCATCTGTGCGTGCTCTTTTAAAAGCCTTTCTTTTTTTATGACCAGGCTGAAGGACAGCAGCAACATCACTAATATCACCTATTTAATGATTCTAATATTTTTGTTGTCTAATCATTCTCAGCCAAAGTATTTGTGTAGAAATAACTGCTGTTCTGACTGTGTTCACAAGACAAAGTTGTATTGCTGCAAAAGACCTAAAATAAAGGTGTCACATCACCGTCTCTCATCTCTCGTCTTTATCCAAATCGCAGCTCTCTGTATTGATCAGAGTGGGGAGTGCATTAGTGCCTAAACATGGACTCTTGCTATCAGCCTCCTAGAGCAATAAAGGTCTATTGATCACGCTGCTCATCTGACAGCTGCCTATTTTGTATGTGCATATGTAGCTTGTTGTTGCCAAGTGTGAGGTGACGTGTTGCTTCAATAATACCTGTTACAGCTGGTGCAGGTGCACTACATTGCAATCGATGAATATTTTCTTTACAATGGAATTCCGTTGGTGATCAAGCTCTGTTATAAGCCATTAGGACAAAAAGCCTAGATCCCTGGCTAGTGTCCCTGTGCACCTGATCATCACCTTTCACCTTCCTGAAGAGAGGAAGAGCTCAAAAACAGGATCGATGGAGTTCCCAGAAGAGCTCTGTCTAATTGTTGTACATTTGACAGACACTGGCATGCAGAGACACCAACAAAGTTTAATTTTAGTTTCAATTTACTGGTAAATATAGCACCAGTTATCAGGGTCCAAGCAGCTCGCAAGCATATGAATACCATAGGTATGATTTGGTATAAAAAATTTTGCTGAATCAGGACTCAGGCCTGACCTTGGTGTATCCCCAGAGAAAGTGACTTACTGGTTGTGCAAGATTATGAATATCACAGAGGACTCACTGTTTGTCTGATCTAAACACCGTGTAAAACACTTGATATGTCCCATCTACAGAATGTGTGTGTCAATTTTTGTAGCTTTTAAATGAAAACGTGTGGAGATATAGAAGTTAGTTGATTTTACATATTTCATAAAAATATAGAGTGACAGACTTCTGACTTGACCATAAGTTACAGTGAAGCCATTCAGTGGATGTTCTGAAAAATTTCAGCTCTGTAGAGCGTACAATTGATTTATTGTGATTTTTAGAAGTTTGGAAGGTGGAATAATTAGAAATATATATTTCTTGTAATTAGTCACGCCTACTTTAATCAATCATTACCAAATTTTATTCATAGACTGAGTAATTAATTAATTAATTTTATACAAATCCATGCAGCTGAATCTAAGATACAAACTGTTCACATTTATAGTGCCCCCTACAGGCAGAATATCCCAAGACTCTATAACAATGCTAGGACCAAGGAGATGGTTATAATAGCATTAACCAATTTTGATTTATGAGCATTTGTGTAAAATTGATCTTAAGGTTTAAACAGGTTTATAATTTCAAAACAGATTAACAAACTGAAATTCTTTTAATCAGCATCATCAGCATTGTCTGTAGATGACGGAGACCAAATTTCTTAAGAATTAGATGAAAGGCCTCGGACTAGTTCATTTTGGGTTTATGTTCAATTTTTGGAAAATGGCTGAAATGGTAAGCAGCTTTAGAACAGAAGACCATTTGTGCAAAGATGCAGATGATTTCAGAGATTAAAATGGCAAAAGAATTTTCACTCTAGCCCATGTCATTTTCAAGAAGATTGCACAAACATATACTTCATTATTATTGCACCACCTATCGGACAATTAGTTCAATTTTTTTTGCCTGAGTAGTGGTTGGAATTTTTAACCAATTTGTCTGAGTTTTTCTCCAGTGTTAATTATTATTATTTTTATTATATATTATTATTGTTCCCACCATGAGCAAGCACTTGGCGACAGCGGAGAGGAAAAACTTCCTTTTGACGGGAAGAAACCTCTGACAGAACCGGACTCATGGTGGGCAGCCATCTGCCTCGACCGGTTGGGTTGAGAGTAATGAGAGAGAGAGAGAGAGAGAGAGAGAGAGCGAGAGAGAGAAAGAGAGAGAGAAAGAGAGAGAGAGAGAGAGACTGGGTCTAACTTTAACTCACAAGACTTGCATCTATGAGAAGGACTTGGAATGAATGGGCAATGTGCTGTCCTTTTTTTTGTTTTTTAAAGTTGCCGATTAGTTATCTCGACGTTTAAAGATGGAAGTCACTCGTTTTTTAACTCTGCGGAAGAATTTGCCCATTCTTTGAAATACAGTCTTCCGGCGGGCTCCACCAGGGCCAGTCTTGATGTCGTCAGCATCAGCCGGTTTGATGGCAGCTGCAGCTCCGTCGTTTAAAGGGATGGACGCTGCAGCTTCATCAGTTGGGACAACATCAGATGATGGTCTGTCATCAGGTGTGTTACTGGCAACTGGCAAGCTATCAATGTTTGCATAGTCATTGAGGGGAGCAGTGGTGCCTGGCTCTTCTGTGGGGGGTGTCGTTGTGTCTCTGACCCCATCATGAAGGTCAGTTGCTGCTGAGGGTCCAGTTGTCTTGTTTGGCTCTATAATATCTTTGGCGGTGGAGCTTGTGGGAGATGGGTCTTCATCATGGGGGTCATTGCTGGCTGGCTGACTGGAGGTCTTGGTATCAGCATCGTTGCCAATGTATGAATGACCGCAACAACATTTCACAGGCTCATACTCTAGGTCATCATTTTCCCAGGGGGCTGACTCATTATCCTCCTCGTGACTCAGGTGTGGCTTGATTGATTTTCCATTGTCTGAGTCGCTGGTGGCTGGTTCTTTACTGTCTAACATGGAAGACTCAATATCAGCTTCATATCCACTAGAGTTGTCAGTGTTTGAGTGTTTGTCACTGTAACTCTGACTCTGAGAGTTACAGTGACAAACACAGTGGTGAGAATGATGGTTGTCTGAATCTTCAGCGCCGTAATCTGCATAGTCTTCATTGTAAGCAGAAAAACTTACAGCTGATGAATCTTTTCCTTTAGATGGCTCTTTCTGTAAGTCGGTCATGAGAGCGGCGTTTGAATCATGACGATACAATTTTACAAAGGCTGACTCTTCATAAACCCAGTCATCATATGATACCTCAAAATGTTGCTGGGGGGAAACAGTCATGAGCTCGATGGCAGAGTCTGCGTAGTTACTGGTCTCCACTTTATCAACCAGGTGAACCATTGTCACATAAGGGTGTTTGAGGGCTCTCCCGGGAGTAATCCTGTGTGCAGTATGTGGAAATAGGCACCAATTCAGGAGGTCTAAATATGCCATCCTGTCTTCATCCTCCATATCATCATGTCTTGCTTGATATCTCTTCACTGCATCCTCTAGGTTCCAAGACGAGTCCAAAAACCTCTCATAAACTTCTGGCTCGACAGCAGTTACCGCCTCGTACTCCTCTGGAGTCCTTAGTCTCCAATCCCCGTCCAGATCATCGGTGAAATACATCCAGCTGTCTTCTCCAACAGTCAGATAGTGATCAACTGGTTGAGCCAGCAGGTGCAACATAACTTTCATCCAATGATATGGACAGTTGGCAGGGAAGAGGTGTTGACCAAAATACATGAATGCCATGACGCAGCCCACTCCCCACATGTCAACACATTCGGACAAGGGGAGGCCCAAGGTCACTTCTGGAGCCCTGTATGCATTGGCCTGCATGAGCATTCCAACCTTGGCCTTGCTCGCTGGACGGGCCAGACCGAAGTCGATCAGCTTGATCCTGAATGGCTGATCCTTGTGGTTGACAAGCATAATGTTGTCAGGTTTCAAGTCTGTGTGCATAATTCCGATATTTTTCAGGGCTTCAAAAGCGACCAGTAGCTGGTGGGTCACGGGCCGAATTTCACTGACACTCAGTGGCTCCCAATCCCTCTCTTTCATCAGGTCCCAAACACTCCTGTCCAGCATTTCAAATGCCAGACAAGAGAGCTCGTTGAACCTGAAATCCTCCATAAATCGCACAATGTTCTTCTTGTCTGGGTCTAGAGCCCTGACTGCCTCTAGCATCGCCACTTCCCGTTTAATGGTTGGATCTTCACTGTCTTTATGGATTTTGACTGCCACCATTTGGGCCGTGATTAAGTCAAAACATTCTGCGACTTTACCAAAACATCCCTCGCCATTAAAATTCATTATCAGGTAGCGTGTGGTGTCACTGTGGAGTATATCCCATCTGTTTACTGCAAATCGTGCAGATGATGTTGTGGAAGGCATTTTTTCAGAAAATCTTTTCCAAATACTTTTCAACAACAGTACAGTTCACTTGTCTAATGTGAATGCAAAGGGAATGAAACTCACCAAGATACAGGTTCTATATGTGTATGATCTGTGATGTCATCGATGATGTCATAAACAGTTCCAGGATCAAAGGCAACAAAGTCAAATGTAGAGTTCTAAGTCAATATATGAATTAATTAATTAATTGACTTAGAACTCTGAATTAATTCATTCATTCATTCATTCATTGATGAATTAATTAATCCCTTTTGTCTCCCCTGCTTTTCCTGTTACTCTCTTGTGTCTCTATCAAATATATCAAATATAACCCACAAAAGATAAAAAAACAGATTAGCACAAGATGCCAAATACACAAAAATTTGCACTTTTAAGTCAATAACACTGAGGTTGAGTAGTTTTAATTTAACTTTTTACTGGTGCTTTTGTTCGGTCATGTCAAAATACACAGTAAATGAAATGAAGAAACAACTTTAAATACTGTTTACAGTTTAAACACTTTAAATGTGACTCATAACTTCATATTATTCTATTTTCTTGTATGTATGAAGAAATCATTCATAATGGTAGATAGATAAATTTGTTATTTAACGCCATGTTTACCACATCTCAGGACCAGTTAGTGTCACTGCCTGGGGTGTTGTAGACTGTCTACTATGTATTTGGATAAGCTTTGTATAGTGTTGTAGACTGCCATGTCTATTTTGTTTATGTTAATCCTGTGTAAAAAAAACACTTAAAAAATTGCAAAAATCATTGCAGCATATGCAGTTCAACAGCTTTTGACTGCTGTAAAGGAGAGTGGCACAGCTGCAGGATGAGGTGGATCATGAAAGGAGAGGCATTTGATCAGCTTTGGTTTAGCTGATACAAATCCTTTAGAATATGTCTAGATCAGCCTTGATGCCGATCTTTGGGATTGGTTTGGTACATCTCTAATAATTTATGGAGCACATTGCTCCTCATGTTGCTCCTCATAGCCTATTATTAGAAATGGTTCTGTACAAATTTCTAAGGAAAGGACAAAGTATTATTCAGGTTCAATTCCATTCCAGTCCTGAGATTTTGCGTCTGTGTTGTACACATTGTCCTCACGGTGTCACTTCATGTCAGGATTAACACGGCTAATTGCCCTCTCACTTGTGTGGCGCAGTGGTATTTGTCTCTCTCTGTAACATCTATTAATTATGAATAAAATCCGATCTCATAGTGTCATTGCTCATATTGTGCCTCCTATTCACACCACTCTGTCTTTTCGGCTGCTGGCACCTTTTTGTTACGTTTTGTGAAATTATTGAACTTCCACATCTCTTTAAAGAAAATGCCTTGAATATCTGAAACACGTAACATTTTCTGCACAGTTCTTTGACCATTATGTGTGTTTTGTTTCTCTTGAAGTGGTTTTTGAAATGGAATTCACGGATATAACTCTGTGCTTCTGTGTCTCTTTCCCACTCGTTTTGCTCAGAGCAGTGGAGCAGAAAATGGGAGTGCACTGCATTGTTGTGTGTGTGTGTGTGTGTGTGTGTGTGTGTGTGTGTGTGTGTGGGCGTATGTACTTGTGCATGTTTGAAGTGGGTGTGTTAGAGATATGTGTGAATATGTGCATGTGAATTATGCAGTATTTTCTGGTGTGTTTCAGAGACATCTACTTTGTTTATTAGTAACGTACAACCTAATTACATTCATTTGAAAATCTCATGCTTTTCAAGTTAATTTTACAGTTGGTGTTAAACAAGTCCCTTTTAATGATGTTACACATGATAGAAGGGTGTGTGTGTGTGTGTGTGTGTGTGTGTGTGTGTGTGTGTGTGTGTGTGTGTGTGTGGTGTGCGCGTGTGTGTTTGGAGGGAGGTGAGAGTGAAGGAGGAGGGATGTGAATCCATGATTAATGCAGCATTGCCCTTGTATGTTTTAGAGAGGAGAGAGGATGGAGGTGAGCCTAACAGCATTAGCATTCAGGCTGTGCTTCAGGAGGAGTCTGCTATGCCCCTGTACAGATGCTCCACTGCCTTTCAGATTACTGAATAGACACTTCACAGACAATTCAGTCTGGACCCACACAAACCAGCTGCTGTCCAAAACTGCTTTTTTAAGTCAACTGCGTCCTTGTGGATCCACTTTATCCGTTAGTATAGTTTGTTCTGGCGTGTCTGTTCATCTGGTCTCAGCTGTGTCGTCTCGTCACAGCTCTCATACTAAAGCTGTCAGTGAATTCATAAACAATTGTTTGTTTTGCAAGGGCCTGATTTTTGAGCTGACTTCAAAACTCATCACGTATTTAAATCCTTTACGCTGTGCTGCCAAAACGCCTTGGGGTGTCATTTGGAGTAGTGACAGCAGGCACTGTAGGGTTAATGGTATGCAGAGCAAGACGCTCCAGCATATAGAAGAGCTACTGGCCTGACGATGCAACTTTTGACATTTCTGGTACTGTGCTGCATTATAATTTAAAATGTGAGCACAGCTAACCCAACAGCACACTCCATCACAAATTTAACTTTTGTTCTGTGCATCTCTAAGCAGCCCCAGCTGTATGTTCAGACAAAGGTGTCCCAGTTTACATTATTTTCTCCTCACTCGTGACATAGATCTGAATGTGAGCAGCAAAAACCTGAGAGCAGCATTTTTGAGTTTAAACTGGGACAAGTTTTGTTATAACCTCAAAGATTGAGGCGATTCATCGGCTTCAACTACTTAAATTTAGGCTGTAACCATTATTCAGCAAAAGTCAGTTTATATCAATATTTAAAGCTAATATTTGTTTTTTTCTGTGTTTGGACAGAATTATTTTTTTCTTATAGACCTATTAAGGAATTTTTCTTTTTTTTCTAAAAACTGCCATACTGGGGTTTCTAATACAAATATTTTTAACACAATTACTAGAATGTTAGATGTTGAGTGTGTTTTCCTGCACTCAAGGAAAAAATTGTTTACATCTATTATGTTATGAAAACGTTAAGCGCCAGATATCACAGTCAATCTCGATTTAGTTTGGCAATGTTATGTACCTTACAACTGACTTCCTGTTAATGACTTATGGTAAATATATGTTGAGAGGATGCATATCAAAACTCAGAGACAGTTGGCTGTTGATTAGCATCACATTCATAAGTTATGTTGTTGGAGAATCAAACCCAAGAGACACAAAAAGCAGACTTGACTGTGACTTTGACAGCTTCTTGCATTAAATTGGAATGAAAAATCAAACTGTTGACTCAGTATGGACTGAGTGTGTATCTCTGAAGGAATCAGAATTTTAATAAATAACACCAGGAGCTAATTCATACCCTGAACGAGTATTTGTAGAACTGAGTTAAGCTTGTGGTTTAAAGGAATCATCAACGGGAGTGATTGACATTCACTGATGAGAAGCTAACCAGAACGATGGGTATAAAAATGGATTTTATGTCTTATAGTGGCTCAGAGTGCGAGAATCTCCCAGAAGTAACATTTGTGTCAAAGGAAGTGATTGTTGTGCGTGCTAGTAGTAGCAGAGCTGTTTAAGCATCCCTTTTTGATCCATAGTGCTGAGATGATCACACCTGCCACTGTAGCAATCGATTGCTGCGTTTGTCCCCCTGGTGCTTGTCGTGTTCCTCCCGTCCCTCCTCCACTGGGCTGAGGAAATGTTTGCACACACGGATTGCTTGTGTAGTTATTTCTGCACCTGCCTCAGGTCACATATCGAGCTGAACCGGGCAATAATAAGTTTCTCTAGTGTGTCTCAGACAGGTGCTGCTGATTGTCTCTGGCTTACTTTTTGTGCTGCTGGGTGTTTTTAGAACTTTACAATGACTGTCATTCATAAATGATAATGTAGTTATTTTATGTATACTTACAGCTTGTATTAATCACATCAGACCACCTCTGATCAGTTTCTAACATTGTTAACAAATAGTCTATTTTTCAACTGTAAAATGTTATGGTTGTGATCACAGTCATTTAATGACCAAATTGAAGGGATCATTATCTAAAATGATTATCTCATGGGTTTGTGTGAAAAAGTTATCATATTTGTTTTTACTCTCAAATATTGAAATTATCGAAAATCCAGTATCAGTCAGGTTCTCTTATCAAATGGTAATGTCATTCGATTATTCAGTCATTAACTAACAATATGTAAATTAACCAATTAATCTATAGTTATCATTATAATAATCATAATTAATAATGTATCCGAATTTAAATAAAGGCTTGTCTATCTAATCCAACACGTCATGCATGTATGGTGATATGTTCACCTGTATATTCTCAACTGAGCTCATCATTGCAGTGACTACAAGCTGCAGCAGAAACTTGCTGTAACCTGCAGAGCTGATGTCTGCCTGTAACTTTCACTGTATTTTATGCGAATAGGTTAAATGACGTATAATGATGGTAGGCTTTATCATAGGACTTTTGCATTACACTGAATTCGTTTTAGCTAGGTGTACCTCTATAATAAATAATACGAAATAGGAAACTGCCAACTAACTGTAAATGGAAAACTCAGCTCCGATGGATCACACCTGTCCTGGTTGACCATGTAAATATGACAATTTGAAATCCAAACATGTTAACTGGAATGCACTCCACTCTGTTTTTGTATTCACACACATCAAAATGAACTAATTAGGATCACAAGGATTTCCAACAGCTGATTAAAACAAACGGGTTTTCACAAAATATCCCGCAATTCCACCTTCTTTACTGTGGATTTTCTTAACCTTTCACACATCAGTTACAAGGTCATTATAGAGTTTTATACGGTGGCCCTGAGGGCTCACAACACTGCAACTTAAGAAAACGCATGCAAATAGACAAAACACAAGCACACACAACATACGTGCTGCAAAAACTCACAACACAACATGATACATTAAAAACTCTAAAAATGAAATCAGGATGCCGTGCCTGCTGCTGACCTTAAGTATCATGTACTCCTTGTGTAGTGATTCAGTTAGTCAGTTATGCAGGAATCTTGTGTTCAACGACATGTAAATCAGAGTATGCATTCGGTCATCAACCCACATTCATCTGTTTGCATCTCATATCTTTGATACCATCATCCATATTTATCCAGCATATTTTAAATCTGCATAATGCCATGGAGGGATGGTGTCTGTGTTGCGGGATTTATAAACATTGTTAGCCAAAACAGTGTGTCAGCTTGTTCGAGACATGACCATATGTTAAGCTAGCTAATCTTCATAAGTTATTCTTATCTTAAGACTTGCAGCACCATAGTAATCTGAATTCATTTACAGCAATATTTAGACATCTGCATATCATTTGCTGTTACCCATTGATATTCACCAAACCTAAGAATCATTAATTAAAAAAGAGGTGTGTAATTGACTGTCGCATCATTCAGTCTGCAGTTAGAACAGAAAAAGTTTTCCCATTTAAATGAAACGTATCTGTGATGGAGAGTGGAAATGTCTTCAAAGTAATGTTTTTCATGAAAAAGCAAAGCCTTCAGCTTCTGCTGTATCAGACTGCCTGTCTGAGCTTTGTATCGGCCTCTTTTGCACACAGACCAAGTATTTTTCGTTGCCCTCTGCTTCAGTGCGCTGTGGAAATGGATGACAGCGTCTATATAAACACTGTGGAGTTATGCACCACAGACTCGAGAAAAGTTCTTTTCTCCTTTTTGCTCGGCTCTGATTTGTGCTTCAAATCTCTTTTTGCAGTGTTGAGGCTATTTGAGTTCAATGTCCCTGCCTTTGCTTTTATTGTTTGCACTTGTAGAAGAACAGAAATTGGCAAGATTTAATTTATTTTTAAACTGCTTAATGTGCTTTGTTTTTGTAGATAAAAATACCTCTCAAATAAAGGTGTTTCATACATTACAATTGTGGGGGAAAGCAGGTCTCTTCTGAACATCCTGTTATATGTAGCATGAAATAAGCCCAAGTGTGTTTTGGTAGTGAATGCAAGGACGTTTTTGAGTTGAGTTAAAAATATAAGCAAGTAGAAATGTCACAGGGGTCAGCCATTAGTGAATGAGATTCTCTGGGAGCATGACCTGTTATTGGTACTTCCCATGACTCTCATGACTCCTGGTGTTTCCCAGCACCTGGATCCTAAAGTGGGGTTAGTGTTTGCTGCAGGAATTTGACGCTTTTGTGTTTGACGCATCTTTAATTGAGTTACATGTGGTGTAGACGTCAAGTCCTCCACCCGTCTTTGCTGGATGACATGTTGCTTTTGTTGTGTCATAACATTTCCATTTGATTCCTTCCCCACCAGGCTTATAGTGATTGTTGAATGACTCTCTTCCCTTCACCTTCAGACACAGGGCTGTTGCTTTCTCTGCACACCTGTGCTCCTTTATTTATCCAGCTGTGTCTTGCTTCACTGAGAGGTGAAATTCTTTTGGCTTGAATTTGTATTTTGTATTGTTTGTATTGATGTAATTAAACCTGTGTAAAAGCTGTAACGATGATTAATCCCTAAAAGGGACATACACTGACTCACCAAGATTGAGTCATTTTATCTCATCACGCTCAGTAACAGATCCAGACAGACACTGGAATTTTGAGGCTGATACAGATAATGCTATTTATGATAATGGTGCAGATTTCTTAAATAAATGCATAACCTAAATAAACTTTTTTTTTTTTTTATAAGCTTCCCATAAATTTGTGACGCTAGCCCTAAGAAAACCAAGACAGACATATTTTTGAGATGTAATGTTGGCATTGTTTGGTCGTTCATTTTATGCTTAAGATGATATAATACCAGAAGCACCAGTTGTCTTCTGATTTGGCATTTTGTGCAGTTTCAGTCAAGTTTTCCCAAATTTGCAAACTTCCTGTTGGGTATATTTAAGGCTCACTGCCCAGCAGTAAGTCCATAAGCCATTGATGTAAGGTGAATTGTTTGTGTCGTCTCTTCTGCTTAATATATCATGTTATCCATTGGAGTGACATCATAGATAATTACAGCTTAGGTTTCAGTTTGTTCTGACTTTTCTTTTCTACCTGTTTCATTCCAAACCTTTCCTCAATCACATTCAAACATATGGGCTTTACTGCAAAAACAAAGCAGTCTGTAGTTCTCTGTCTGTGCATATTCTATACTGATTTTGACATAATGATTCATCATGTAAAATTCAGAATGTACTCAGATTGGATGTGGTATGTAATGTATTTTGAAAATTGCACTGTGTTCAGTGGTTGTTGGCCACAGCCAAAGCCATGCTTGGGCCTTCTTTCATTCTTTGCTCCTGCATCTTGGACTTTAAACGATTTTCTCTCCTGTCAAAGTGTAAAATGATTGCATGTTGCAAAAGATTCATTTTCTCTGTGGGTAAGGACAGAGCACATAAAATGATGTTGATAGTGCTCCATCCATCTCGTGCGAATGTGTGCACAGATCCTGTGCTCAACTGCAAGCACACTGCAGATATAAATACTCCATAAGCTGTGTTTAGGTTTTCCGCTGGGATGTTTATGCAGAGCTCAATAATGTACTTTTTCTTCCATTGACAATTAGTAGTGTCCCCACTTCAGGGTGTGACACAGCACTTCCTGGTTATCTGATTAACGCCAGCCATTTCTGCATCTCTGTGAACGCTGTCTGAACTCTGCTCACCTAATCAGGGCTATGGGGGTACTTAATGATATCTATATTTCTCAGGGCTCAGGGCTATAAAACTGCCATCTATAGTAATGTAAATACATTACACTCCCCAGTCTTCTCAATGAGGTTCCATTTCTCCTGGATGCACAGTGTGTTAGTCCTGTTGGACCCAGATCTACTCGGAGGCAGGTTCTCCACGCCCTATTTTTCACGGGGCAAACAGTGTATTATGGTCGTCCTGCTGCGCCCCAGGTTTGAGGTGGTTGTCATCATTAATTCTAGGCTCAGTGTAATGTTGCTACGACCCATTACAAACCCACAGCTCCATCTTAGCTCTATGGTGATATATTGCTCTATGGTTCTCATTAATAACTCCTGCTGCATATAGCTTGGTGAGCTTGGTAGGGGAAACAATGGGGAAAGTGAGCTACAGCAGACGATGAAGCCTACAGTAGGAATGCGCGATATAAACAATATACGATATAAACGATAAAAAATGGCCTACGATAGAGATTTGAATTATATCCCCTATCACGATAACGCATGTTGATCACGCAATCACAAGGCACACTGGGTGTACTTTAATGGCATTTATGTTTACAGAATACTGTATGATTACAGTAGGGCACAATAAATGTTGTATGTCTACATACTGTGTTCTATGTTTTGTTTTTTAAATATATTTAGCAGTTTAGTTTTCCTCTGGGTCTATGCAACCTGTTCTGAAATGATTCTATTATATAATTTATGTATCGTGATACATATCGTTATCGCAAGAGGCTGCTGTGTATATCGTGATATGGATTTTTGGCCATATCGCCCATCCCTAGCCTACAGTTCATACAGGCGTGGGGGATGCAGAAGCTATTGATGGCACAACATTGGAGGGAAGCGGTAGACCACCTGCATAGGCATATCACTGTGATAACCCAACAGTTGAGATAAAACAACATCCATATTCCAGAAGCTATTTCTACTGATGCTGCTGGGAAGTGGTTTGCTAGCTTTTAGCAACTGCAAGAGGTCCAGAGTTATGGCTCTACATTAAACTTTTAGCAGATAACACCAGTGCTGTAGAAGCTGAAAGTCTTTGGTATAAATAAAAACAGCATCCAGGTCCCATTGTTTTTCAGAGTACCGAGTGCTCTTCTCCCGGTTGCTTTTGTGTGGGAGTTTCTCAAAGTATTAAAAAAGCATTCATTCACAATTAAAGAAACATACCTCTAATGTATCGTACATTTAGCTTAATGTAGACTTAGTGTAATTTCCAGATGGGAGTAAAAACCAAAGTATCCTTGTCACCTTGAAATTACTCTTGTGCATTTGGTTAGTAATGCGGTAGGTGACAGTGGGGAGACAGTCAACATTTGATTTCTGAGTGATCATGGACCCATAGGGTGCTACAAGACGATAGCAATGCTATTTTAACAGTCAATAAAGGTTCTGTCTCACATATTAGAGGATATAAGGACATTTATTGCATAAACAAATAATTCACTAGCAGGTTTTGAATTTTAGGGTACTCCCCAACACATGCCGTAAAGATATTTTTTGCCTTGATATTGGGTGGCATTGCCCTTTAAAATCTTTGGCTGGCCTTTTATACAGCCTCTCACACAGGAGCAGCTCTTCATGACCTCAACAGCTGCCAGTATCTCCGCTCTTAACATTTACGCTGAGTTAGAAAAGGGAGAGCGATGATGTGTCCATGAATCATTCATTTTGCCAGATCTCAGAGCTTTGAAAAATCCCAGTTCAATATCACAGGTTTCTGTATCATGTCACTTGAATTTTTTTTAACAAGCTGTTAAAAGGTGTCTGGTGTTTTTCAAGAGGCTGTGTAATACTTTACCAAAAAGTCCTCTGTGGATAGTTGCTGAGCGGAGCATTTTTACTTTGTATTATTAAAATGTTTTATTCTATGTGCATTTTCCCTTGACTTTTTTAAGTTTTGGTAAATGTTTTGTCCAGCAAACACTGTACAGACAAGCAAATTTAATACAATAAATCAATGTCTGGGTCACTGCCGTGCTTTTGCGTGGCATATTAGTGTGTATTTTGTGTAAATGTGGAGCAATCAGATCTCTAAAACAGTTTTGATACACACTTAAATTCTCCAGCACAAATCTTATTGTGTACTTCAAGCAGTTTAATGCATAAAATCCTTAATTTTATTACGAATTTCTAATATTGTTCCTCACTTAATGTTATTTATTGTGATTAGTGCCTCTATAATACATGACATCTTAAAATTAGCTTGTGTATCTAATTGTCCTGTCCACTCTGTACTTTGATGCAACTCCCCCTGTGAGATTAACAGTTTAATTCAGTGGTCACATTAGTCAGCTTCAAGAAAAATATTTCCTTGACTATTTTCCCAGTTATGTTACAGCTTTGCAGCAGTGTGTGTTTGCAGCACAGGCCTGATCATAGGTCATGTCATAGTGTCTGCTGCCTGTGAAGTTCTGATATTTTTAGGCTGATGCATCTACAGAAATGCAGCTATTAGCATTTGTATTGTGAGTAATTTCATGAAGCGGCTGAGCCGATTTTTCTTTTGATTGTTGCTGGCACACAGACTGCGATGCTCTATGCTGTTGATATAATTAGTATATTCTTCATATCATAATTAGATCTAAACAGCTGAGGTGGGCCATTGCCAAGATGCAGATTGTTGGCGCCAAATATCAAAACTCTGTCATGTTGTAATACATAAATCCACTGCATGTTCCTCTCTCTGCAGTCAGAGAGAATTAGGATCATGATATGTCTCTCACTGGCTTGGCTGTACTCCAGCACATTAGATTTACTGGATGTAATGCAAAACCTTTCTATATTTGACAATTTGGCTCTAATTGATAGTAAATCCATCCAACCCATTACTGGCCAATAAGAATGTTTTTGTTTGTTATTTTCAAGATACAAAAACAGAAATTGTTTTAAATTTTCAATTCTTTTGGTTCTTTATTTCAAACCCAAAATACAACTTCATGATTGGTATCATTTTAGACAGGTAGATGTGCGGTAACTTTCCAGAGTAATCTGAAAATTGAATTCTGTGTCATTTACCATTCAAACTAAAAGGCTAAATCAAGTCCTGCAGTCCAAAACTGTGTCTGCAGCAAAATGTTCTGCCCATATCACAGATTTAGTCCCTGGCACTGATTTTTAATACTGTTTAAATTTGCAGTGAATAAATGCTGCGCCCATAATCAGTTACACTCACGTCAGTCATGAAGTGATTTGTACGAGATGGTGGAGCAGGGGAGAAGTGAGGGGTGGATCTGATTTGTAAACCTACACCAACAGCCGGACTGCAGCGGGCTCCTGGCTCGCCGTGTGAAGTCAGTCGTGTTAGCTTCCATAGTTTGAGGTAAACTTTATAGCTAACTCTTAAAGTGATCGTAGTAGCTAATTGCATACATTTCCACATTTGGCAAATATCACAAATATGAGGATTAACCTTGCAATTTTATTGTAGCTGAAGTTACTGTGCGTAAGCTTTAAAACCACAGTGTAAAACATATTTTAACATTGTTTAGAATTGCTTCTGCAGAACAGGGACACTAGGGGCGAGGAGAAGAAAATAAATAAATGGGGTAAACCTAAATGTTTACTGCATGTAGGCAAATTCTTTTTTCTAATATAACAATAACATGAGTTAATTGTCATAAAAAATGTATTTTAAAGTCCTGCAAATGTTTTCATATCCGGTACATCAACAGTTTAAAATAATGTAGTTAATAAAAAAATGTGAGTACAGATCTTACATAGTGATGCTCCTACATGGAACCTGATGCTTTATACAGGACGTCTGACTGTAGGACAACTGAAGTCACACAAAGGTTGGTTAAATGTGTTGCAAAGTCTTATTCAAGTACTCACATTACACAGAAGCACTGAAATCATAATGACGTCACACTAGCAGATTTTGGCAGTTGTAATGAAAATGTGTTGGATGATAATGATAATGTCCCATTATCATCTTCTCTGGGTGGATCACTTGAGACGGCGTAACCTGTTTCAGCTTATTCTGTGTTTGTTCAAATGCAGCCTTGCCATACTCAATGAAGCTGATAGTTTTCTTTGTGCCAATAAAGAGCATGTGTCACTTGACTCCAGGGTGACTGGGAACCAAAGCTCCTTGAATGAACAGTGTGTTGAGTGGCACTGCCAGAACTCCTCGGTGGCTTCGTCACACACACAGAGGATTCCTCATTAATTTGGAATCTTTTGACAAGGCCAGATATATCACTTTATTTTGATATTTGACTCTCATTTATATATGAACTGATATTCATTATCACCTGTTCTTACAGCCTTAGTAATTTTTGACACAGTGGCTTCCAGATTTCACACTGAGACATAAGCAGGCTTCTTATTCCTTGCTGATGACAGCTTTGATGACTGAAATAACAACTGCTGCTGATAGATCCTTTCAGCTTTAGCTAGCTAACATGAATTGGTTAAAATTCTGATTCCAGTCGACTTTTTTAATGTTTCCAGCTTACTCATTTTAAAACAAGAATCATGTTAAAGTGGTCTCAAGAGTAAGTCAGCCTCGTCATTGGTTGATGATCCATGTAGAGGACATGGAAATAAAGGGTCAGCGTTGTTTTTGTACAGTATTGCAGAGCTAGTTAGTCCTGGAAGTATAAACATGATAAGGAAAAATGTAACTGAACCCCAGTTTTGCTGCTTAGCTTTTATGCTTGTTCAATTTTTCAAACTGTGTTTCAGTTTTACTTGTTCTAGATAGAACACCTGCTTTTTTAAACCTAATATGTAACCCAACAAACTAATGAATGATGTGCTCCTTGACTTTGGAAATAATGTTTGGTTAGTGCTGTAGGTCGTAAACTAGTTAGCTGGACATGCTAAGAGTTGAAAACAAACTTTAAATCTCTCTCTCTTCATACAGCTTCATTCACACCATGTCAGCATGTGGAGGAACCCAGAGCCTGGCAGGCCTGCTGTGTGTAGTTACGGTTGCCAAGTGATGCTTGGACAAATGCTGCCTGGTGAAATCTATGTCCTTAACCGTAGCTGGAGTGTACTGAGTAGTATTTACGTTAAAATACCATTTTCACAATAACAGTTGATTAGATGTTGTGTTTTGATAAAAATGAACAGACACAAAAGTAAATAAATATCGTTCTCTCCAGCTGATCATGGTGGTGTTCAGAAAATTGATTGTTAAAGCTCCTGCAAACAGGAAGTGGTATGTCAGTATTTTTTGCTTGGAGATTTAAAGAGTGTGGATTTAAATTGAGGACTTTCAGAGATGAAATTATACTTTTTTTCCCCCTCCTTTTACCTTCTAACTTTAAACTATTTAGCTCTGAGGACTCTCCATCAGTTGTCTGTAAAGATTACCTTCTGAAGTGCAGACATCTGGGGAGACTTCCTCAGCAATTCTGATGAGAGCTGTTTGCTTTTGACTCTGCCCACACACTGCAAACACTTGTCAGTCTTAAACTAGAGAGTTTTTGAAGTGCCACTTATTATACTGATCATCACCTATTGTAAGTGTGAAAGTCCAGACATGTCGCTCCATCTGTTGGGAGGGAACGGCGATTATTAGCTTGTGCTGCTTAAAGATGGCCAAAAAGCCATGTGTTCAAAGATGAATCCTCAAGCTGGAGGGATTTATGTGCTATCTGTGTGAGGTGAGAGGAGGCCAGAGGACTATTTGTGCCTTTCAGACACTCAGTCATATCATCATCCCAAAAAAACCATCACAGACAAGTTGCTCTACAAATAACAGCGGCTTATTTGTTTGATAGTGATAATAGCAGAGGTAAGAATCAGATAACAAGCAGGGGCGCCGATACAGTCTCCTTGTCTGTCTCCCTCTAACTTTTCCCGTCATCCTCATCCCCAGAGTATAACTGTCGTCTGTGGCCCGTGCTGAGTTTCTTGGCTTAGAAGATCTTCTTTCCCCCGAGTGCAGCCTATGTTGTTTATTGTTTCATCTTTCACCCTCCTCCTGCACAGCCCTGAACTGGACAACCTTTAAGAAAAATCGTGGGACAGTGGAGGTAGTTAGATTTGACCTCTGCCTCTCTGTTAAGCGGGTACAATTGTGTGTGGTTTTGTACTTTGTACTTCACTATTCTCTTTGTTATTCTCTGTGCCCTGGAAAATCAAAAGGGAACATTGCATTCATTCTTTGTGAGTAGAAATGGGCGTAAGAACAGACATAAGCTTACTGACATAATCTATTATTGGTCCGTCCATTGACCAGAAGTTGTCCAGTTTTTGAGCAGTATTTATTTTGCCGTCTCCTTCTCTGCATGGAAATATTTCCGATATTTTCTCTTGTGTCCATGGCCGAAGGAAGACAGACCAGTCCAACAGATCCTGGCATAACACCCCTCCCTTATTTACATAATATGTGAAATGCACCAGAGAAGAGAAAGGACTGGAGCACATTGATTCATTTACAACTTTGAATGATGCAAATGTTGTGACTACTGTGAGCTTCTTGACCTTGAATAACTTATTCAGCTGCTCATGCTGGAAGAGGTGGAAATACCTCCTTTGTGTAAAATGTATCTAATTTTGTCATGTTTAGCACCGTGTCATTACTTATATAGGGTAACATTATATCAGGGAAGTAATTCATAGTAACAGTGGTCATGCATTGGCTTGGTACAGTGAGGGCAGAGCTGTGTGGGCCACAGCTTTACATCGAATGTGCCTGAGAGTGAAAAAAAAATATAAATCCAAGAATCAGTTTTCCTCAGAAGTGTGTGTCACAGAGTTCATCGTGCTCCATCTCCGACCTGAGAACTTGAAGTGAGTTAGCCCTCTTTCATGAATTTGACAAGTGTGTGAGACCTGCTCTCTTTAAGTCAACAGCTCCTCCTCTTAACACTATGGACACTGTTGCCAAGATACATTCAGGCTATATTGTTCTGGCTGCTCATGTAGCAGGTGTGCTGTTCCTGGTTCCTCCTGGTGCAGCGCTGTAGGTTTTGTCCCGCTGATTGCTGGGCGGTGCCACACCTTTTCATATAAGGGTCTGATTCCATCCGCCTCCTCCTCTCTTCTCTTCCGGGGCCAATTGTCCACTGTCGTGGCGTGGTGTGGTGAGGCCGGTGCAGGTGTGGAGGAGCCATTTGTGCTGTGGCTGTGCGCACACTGGAGCTCTGTTGGCGTGTTGGCCATCGTGGCGCATGCTTGTTCTGCAGCGTACAGGTGTTGGATCACTGTCGCCGTGGGGACCGGGCTGCCCCGCTGGAAGCCCCTTGCGTGGGTTTGTGCATCCTCGTGTTTGGATCAGGCAGAAGTCGGGAGTAACTCCGCTGCTTGGCCTGCTGTGACGCTGTGCCGGCAAGGATGATTTGGAAACTGATTCAACGCCACGGCTCGCTGGACGGCGTTGCTGTTTTGGTTCTTTTTGGTTCTTTTTGGTTCTTTTTGGTTCTTTTGGCTCTCTCTTTTTGGCTCTGTTGGAGTACATGGTTTTATTAATTGTTTAATTGTTTGTTTGATTCTACAAATACTTGGTTCCGCTGTAAGCGTGCCGCTGTGTTGATGCAGCTGTTGTAACAGTCTTTGCCGCTGTTTCTTTATTAGTTTATACAAGCATTTAGTTATTTTGAATATTGATTTAATTTCATTTGATTTCTTTTGTATTGTTGTTTTGTGTTCTATTTGAGATTTAATTCTTTTTGTTTTGTTAAGAGTATTATTAAATTGAGTACCGTTTTATTGAGTTTGATTTCTTTTGTATATTAATTGCCTGTTATATTATAGTTGAGAAGTTAGATTATTTTGTTATTTACTTTATTACTTATTATTGTTTTGTGTGTGTGTGTATTGGTAAAGTGTGGCCATTTTATTGTGCTTTCTCTCCCTGTGGACAAGTGCTGTGGGCTCCGGGCGGCGACCCAATCCCTGGTGGCGGTTCTTCACGTTTTCAGTTTGTGTGTGTGCAGTGTCACGGGTGTTTTAGTTTCCCCCCTCCCTCATTGGTTTCGGGCCGCCGAGGTAACCCAGCACTGTCCACTCCCCCTTCTCCTATGGCCCTGTGTATAACATTATGTGCTTTAGACAGCATTTATGGAACCTCATTTTAGTAATTATTGTTGAATAAAATTTGTATTATTAACATCGTCTTTGCCCTGTGGTGATACGAACTTGCGTAAGCTTTTAGTTTTTTGGTTATGAATATTATTGTTATTTCCTGGGGTGCAATTCCCCAGGTGGCGTTGTTCGGCAACATAACTCCTCTATGACCGCCACTCTTGTCACACTCACTTTGTGTACATCCCTGATTTTTCCCATTTAAGCTTTTTCCAGTTATACTTTTGAACATTTTGAAGCACACGGCATCAGCACATAACCGTGCAGAGAAGTCTTAACGCACATCAGCAAAAGTTAATGACTGTGGTAATGATTTTATGGTTAGCAGGTGGCAGGAGTACTTCCATTTCACTGCACTAAGACAAAAAAGTGCATGAAATAGTTTTACGTTTAATTCTATGGTTTATTGCTTTGTGTAGTATCTGGATAGGGATTTTATCAGCTGTGGGCGTCTTCCTCTTTGAGCCTGCAGCCCGCTGTGCAAAGTAAAAACCTGATCCTATACTGTTTTTTGGGGTTTTTTTCTCGATGCAGCCAAGAGTTGCTTCGTCTGCATTTTTCTAGCTCATGTCACTTCAAGGAGCCAGGTCAAGTCCCCTTTTATCCTGCTGGTTGTAATGATACCGGAGCTCTCAACCATCTTTGATGAACTTGCAGTTTGTCTGACGAGTGACTGATTTGAGTCTGAAGACATGGTACTGAAAGTAACAGTGATAAATAGGCTAATCTAAATAGCTGAGCGCCTCAGTAAATGGATTACACCACATCTGGTTTGATATAACATAGTAGCAACACGACAGCAGAGTGATGACGAGGACATACAGTACATGTACTTGTAAATTGTGCTATAATTTCCTGATATTATTAAATTAACAGGGATGCTATCTTTATTAGGCTTTGAAGCTCTTTGGGGAACACTGAAATGTCTTGCTACAGAATGTAACCACACTGAAAGTGATGATAGTACAAGCAGCATCTCTAAATGGTCTCTGGCAGAATCCTACAGAGGCTGAATGTCGTATCTTTGACACTTGGAACACTAGCTCTCTTGGTATTTCCTTCACACTTTCACATTTTCCTTATGTACTGAATCTGTTAAAAAAAAAAAAAAACTGGGCTAGTCTCCAGGTGCATGGTGCTCCAGAAATAACTGCAGGTGATAACTAGCTGAGGTTTTATAGCAGGTGTCCTGTCACCTTCCCTATTATGTATGCATCATACCTGTGGGTGGAGGTGGTAATTAACTGTTGCTTTGCCATTTTTAGAACGTTGCCATGACAGCCCTCTCACCTTCTCTCTTTTCTCACCTTTATTTTCACAATTACTGTCACCTACTTCCAGTGTCTCTTTCTGCTCCTTTGTCCCTCAAGCTATGTGTTATTACATGTTTTCTCCTTCTGTTGTCTGTATATTTAGCATGTAGTGTTTCCACATAGATTCCTCACACTGTGCGTGTGTGTGTGTGTGTATGTGTGTGTGTGTGTGTGTGTGCGTGTGTGTGTATGTATGTGTGTGTGTGTGTTCATAAGTTCAGGGTGGTCCTGAGCGGCTGTCAGTGCCATTCATCATGGTCAGAGCAGGTCATAGGCTCTGCCCAGTGGGCCGTCGCCTGCAGGTAACACTAGCTACAGCGCAGTGTCACAGCTGTCATCTGTCTGCAGGATGTCAGTGTAACAAGTGCTGTCCACTTCAGTCTTCTGCAGTTTATATTCAGTCATTTTTCAGACAATTGTTTGTACTTTGTATTCTATTGCATTGTAAAGCGTACTTGCATAATTAGCCCCTGCCTCACAACAAGATCAGATCAGATCAGATACAACCACACCACCAACACATCCTCAGACATTAACCTGCAGTGCTCCTCTCTGACACGGTCCATAGGAATTTTAGCGCAATGATATTAAATGGGATCACATTATACGGCTGTTGCCTTTCTGTCCATCCCCTTGTATGTAGCAAGTATAATTTGTCACATTAAAATGATGAGTCCCCTCCCTACACCGCTGCCACCATTGCCTGACAAATGTAGTAATAAAATGAAATAGCTCATGGTGAAATATTTAATAACCAGGATAGCAAATATTAATGTTTGACAGTAGAAGTACGATATCATCAAAAGGTTAGCGTTAGTTTAAGAGGAAGATGACGTTTGAGTGATGATATCTGAGGTCTGCGAAAGCTCTTCCCCGTGTCTGTTTTTACAGTGGAGATGGGGAACAGAGGGGAAGAAGACCAGGCATGCCAACACTAACATGCTACTGTAAATCAGTCATGGCTTCTTGGGCTAGTTTTAATGATTGTCTGCAAGGCTCAATCACTTCAGAAATTTTCAGCACGTTATAATACCTGATTGTGTCGTCTGTATTTCATCCTAAAGTCGTAGCTTAGACAGATTAGGATGTTTCAGTCAGATTGTGCTGAAATGTGAAGTGATCAAATATAGATCAAATATAGATGTTAAAAGAATAATATCTGTGTCCAAATGGACCTGAGCCTGTGCTGTGATCATGGTGAGGGACCATTAGACAGAGAAGCATTACAGATATGCTCAGTGTTACAAGGCCGTGTGTGTGTGAGAGCATTAATGTTTCTGAGGGGACACGAAGTGAACATGAAGTGGCCATCATGGTTCAAGGATTTTTTATTGAATAGGCCCCTTAGAATCCATCTCCATCCATCCTCACATCTCATAGACTTTTTTACACTTTCAGAGGGCATGTATGTAGTTGCAAGTAAAAGAAGACAATTAGTCACTTGACCAGAAAGGATCCCAGCTTCTCAATTGTGAACATGTCCTGCTTGTCTTTGTCTTATGTGGTAGTAAGTTTTTGACCATTGGTCTGTCAGAAAACAACAACTTGAAGGTTTCACCTTCACTATTTTCTTACTTTTTATACAACAAACTACTAATAGATCTAGAAAATAATCTGCAGATTATTTGATAAAACAATCTTTAGTTTCCTAATTGATAATCTATCATCCTCCCAGCTCGAAAACAGACTAATATATTATATTAGCAACAGGTTAATCCAAGTTCTGTGAGAAATACTGTATGTTATAATTTATTTTCCTGTTATATGTGTATGTGTACTATCATTTAATTTATTTATATTAAACAAACACTGAATGAAGTGCACACTTCACTTCTCAATATCCTTGAGAATCTGAAACATCACAGCTGCTCTCCTGTAAAAGCGTTTTTGTTTTGCAATGTAAAACCACAAATGGAAAAAAAACAAAAAACATTTAATTGAGAACAGACTGTACTCTGCGTTTTGGAGGACCACTTTTGGGTTTAACATGCACACATGATGGGCAGGCGAGATAGCAGGGATTTGCCCATACCACAGGCAGGCTCTGAGCAGCAGCCTATTAGGTTTTCATTGATGTCTCCAAAAATTCAATAAAAGATAAGGCGCCCACATCCAAAGCAGTGCTTGCTTCCCTTCTTTTGTCCTTGGCACAGGATAATTCTCAGTCATGGTGGCATACTTACAGTGTGAAGCACAAATTGACTGCCAGGCTACCGTGTTCACCTTTGGCCTGGGCATTATGTGTGTGTGTGTGGGGTTGATGCAAAGCAAAGACAGTTCATACAGCACTTTGTTTTGTGATTATGTGATAGGACAGGATATTCTGCTATATAAATGTGTCAGTTGTCACAGACAATGTTTAGACTCTGGTATCTATCTTTGGGTGTATTAGGTCATTGTGTGCAATGTTACAAATCAATGATGACAATATCGGATTTTGAGCCCTGCTGGTGGTACAGCTCTATGGATGGTAGCATCGGTCACTCCACCACTTTGATCCAGACTAACATATCTGAACAACTACTGGATTGATTGCTACAAAATTCTATACAAACATTCATGATCCCCAGAGGATCAATCCTGTCTGTCTGACTTTTCATCTAACGCCACTTATTCAGCGAATACCCCAAATCTCCTAGATTGACTGGCAGTGTATGTACAGACATTGTATTTCATGTATTTCACTCTAAACTAAAATGGGGAACATGGTGAACATTATAGCTGATAAACAGCAACATGTTAGCATTTTCATTGTGATGGTCACATTGAGCTGAAAGCACTGCTGTGCAGCTTCCCAGAGTCTTCTTGTTATAGGATTTCTGCATCAATATGATGCTGTACCTGTTTTTAATTCATATGTAAATTGCTCAAGCCTATTAAGTCTGGATTAAGATAATGAATTTAAATAGCCAATGTTCAGAAATGGTAATAGGTTTTGGGAGGAGTGTGTAAGGCACCCTGGGGACTTTCTTACCATTAATGTCTGGGCGGGTCAGAGCAACAGTATTGTTAACTCGCATTGTAAACCTTCCTTCAGCCTTCCTGGTCTTTTGTTGTAGTCATTTAACACTATTATACACACAAGCCCTTCTTTGGAGACTCAAATAATTTCCCACCGCACAGTCACAGCCATATTACAAACTGTGTCACTGCTTCCCTACAGAGGTCTGCAGTACAGTCAGTCTGTAGCTTGTTAACTAGTCCATGACCCATTATCATCCATGTAACTCTCAAATAAAGCTACGCCCACTCCATGTAATGATCATAACAGCATGTCATACCCCCAACAGCTGTTATGCTGCAGTGGATGTCATGTTAGACCTGCTGGCTTCTCTGTTTTGGTGAATTAGTCGGCTGCATAATTTCGAATATCTTTATTGGTCTCCTGGTACCACTGCAGCTCACTTCAGGCAAACAAGCCAGACTACTCACAGAGACTTTTGAGTAAATAAGAAGGCAATAACATTAGACGAGCGTGCAATGGTGAGTTAATGACAACAATCTAATTATCTTTTAATTCACCCTAAGATCTGTCAACAATTGATATATAATTTCCTGTTGCGATTTCACTAACCAGCATGTTATGACACCCTGTAGGAAAAAAATGTATTAAGGTCCCATTCATTCCCTGAGTATATCAGTGGAGCTTAATGAGAGTAAAGTCAGGTTGCTGTCTGTCTCTCTTTTGCTCTCTCTGTCATGTCTTGATGTCTCATTAGCTGTGCGCTCTAGGGTTATTGATCTCTGGGAGACGTTAATTACGTTATCAAAGCTTGAGTTGTATCTTTCGATATAGTAAACACAGGAAATGAGGATCTGAGGCTGATTATGTTTACCGTTTTCAGTCAGTTGAGCCTCTGTCTGAACCCTCAGTATAATTTCTCGGAAAAATATTAATCAATTAATGTAGAGGCAGTAATAAAAGCTCATTGCCTCTCATTTTATGGCCATTTTCTTTTCTAACTTCCTCTTTTATTTCCATTATTTTAGGGCGGCGACATTTATCTTCTCTATTGACTAATGTGATGATTATCTCCTCCATTAGTCATTTAGTCCATGCACATCACAGTTTCTAAGTATGTCCAACTTTTTCTTTCTTTTTCTGATCCCAATACCCAGATTTGAGGTATCTGCAGATACGAGGTACCTGTCTGATACCAGTCCTACAAATTAACTGTAAACCTCATGGATCTGATTGGGATCACTCTTATGTACAGTAGCATAACACTGTCATTTCACATCACTTCTTAATTATAAATGGAGATGTTCAAACACCATCAGTCTTTTTAGTCTTTAATTATATTGTATTAGACAGTTTTACATTGTTTCAATGCATCAACCTCAGTTAGATTTTTGAATGTATCCTGACCTGAGGGCCAACATCTAATTCAGCTTGACCAAACAAAATAATTTAACAAAAATTATATAATTAATTAGGATCAATGACTTCTGGCTGATACCTGATCGGCTCGATAAGGCCAGTATATCACTAACACTATCCCAGAGCCAAAGGTGGCGTCAAGTAGTTTTTGTCTTACCAACAGTCCAAAACCCAAAGATGTTCAATTTACAAAGACAGGGGAAAGCAGCGAGTGATCACATTTGAGAAGCTGAAACTAGCAAATGTTTGGCATTTTTTAGCCATGCTCCAGGGACGTCAGTTGGTTGGTTGGTCATCAAACCATCCAACCATTTAATGGATTGTCATAAAAATTTGTACAAATATTTGTGGTCTCCAGAGGATGAGTCGTACTGACTTTGGTGACCCTTCAACATTTCTTTCAGCGCCATCAGCAGGTTAACTTTTTTTTTTTTTTTTTTTTTTTTTTTTTTTGGCTTGTAGTGAAATATTTTGATAACGGTCGGTTGGACTGGCACAAACCACGGTACACACGTTCATGCTTCCTACGCCGACTTGATCCAATGTGATCCCCTGACTTTTCTTTTAGGGCCACCATGGGGTTGACGTGTGGTTCTCACAAAATGTCTCAACAGCTTTTGAATGGATTGTCATCACATTCATCTTCCCCTCAGGATGAATTGTGATCCTTTTAATCCCCTGACCTTTCACCTGGCACCATCATCAGGTCTAACTTTTAACAAAGCCGGTGAATATGGTAAACATTCAAACTGCCTAACATAAGCAGGTTAGCGTCGTGTCATTGATTGATTCCTAACTAACTAAAATTGTTTTCTATACATTTTCTCTTGGTCAAATAATTGATTAAATGTTTATTGACTAATCCTTTCAGCACTACTTAGTATGGTATTAAAAAGTTATGTCACACAGTTGTGACACAACACTCTGTCTGGCTACAAAATCAGTCACCTGGAAGGCGATACAGCCCAGACTTAGCTGGGGTTGTGTATGTCTACATTAACAGCTCTGTAATCCAGGGCACCAGCGACAGTATGAGCATTAGTGTGGATTAGTATGCCATGCAGCGGTTGTGTCCCTTGCCTCTCTAGAGCTTTGTTTGACTCTTGTGTGATTTCTGTCCTCTTGGCTGTTCTGTTGTTCAGCTGTCAGACCAAAGTGCAAATTCTATCAGCAGGGGTTTATTCAATTCAGTTCTCCGTTGCCTGAAACCTGTGGACCAAGAAAATAGAATGATTTTCCCCCTTTCACAGTGTTCACACACCATCCAATTAGGGCCCCGAAACACAAGGGAGAGAGTTATAGGCAGACAGAGATGTGGGCAGTATTAAAGGACAAAAGAAGAATGGTAGTGTGGCAGGTTATTGAATATAGTTGGAGAAGAACAGAGATAAAAGAGCAGAGGAATATGGTGCCTATGAAAGCCATCATACTCTCTTCTAACAGTATGTGCATTGTGCTCTTCATCACTATTTTACTCTATTGCATTTGAAGGTGGTTCTACTTTAAAATGTTTTTTATATTCTTTGGTAAATAATCCAAAATTGCATCTGTCCACATGTACTAACAACAAGACAGTTATAAGACGTTCCACCTTAAAAATGCTACAGATATGTTTGAGGATGTTTAGAAATAGTCTCTCTCCATTATATGTTATCCACCAGTGAGTTTATTTTTCACAAATTTAAGGGATCCTGATAAAAAAATGTTGATGTAAATATTTATGTATATCAGCAAACACTCAGAGATTGCTGCCAAACAGAGTCTTTTGGCAACATTTTAACAGATATGTTCAGCTGCATGTTATAGCTGCATGGATACTGCACAACAATGTACTGTATGTGCACTGTACCATACAAATTACCTACAGCTCAAGTGTCAAATCTCTGACATGACTATAAATGGCTGTTTGAAAGGAAGGGAGATACACACATTCAGTCGCAATGCATATGCATACATTGTGGTAATGGTGTCAATGTAAACAGTAGGTGATTTGTAGGGTTGAACATGTAAAAAAAACTGGTTTGCTCCAATCAGGAAAACAAAAGGTTTGCTGCAGCTTCTTCTGTGTGACCTGCACTTCACCATCAGACAGATTTCCACCAGCATCCTGCAACTTAGGAGGCGACAGCTCTCTCCAGAGTGAAGGTTAACTTCACTGAGCAGAGGTTTCTCTCTTGCTCAGTATCGCCCTCATGCAGCAGTGATGGGTCAGCACCACTGCACCTTCCGCTCCTGCAATGGGCTTCAATTTTTTTCAGATTTTCTACTTGACTAATAGAAAGTGAAAGATTACATTTGACTTTGCTGGCCTTTTAACAGGCTGAACAGAGGTGTAAGTGAAGTGTTTTAGGTTAACTACTGGGCTGTCCATCATAATTCTGCTCAGCAGCAGGATGATTATTATGACTGTATTTTAGTTAAAGTTAAAAAAAAAAAAGAACAAAGTGCTGACAGAGACTTGTCACCATGACCACTGTAGTATTGCATTGTAAACCAACAAAAGTACTGACTGTGCACACACATCAGTATGGTTCATAGAACAGGAGCCACCATAGAATTCAATCTCCAAGAGGCTGTTAAAGGGTATCAGCACATAAGCTGTGTAGGATTGTCTAAAAAGAAGCCATTTGTCGCTCACTCTTTAGCCACACTCTGTCACTGTTGGCAGTCCAGTGAACCTACAGAGATGTTCTGCTCTCTTCAAATGTCACGGCACCACTGAGCTGCCGGTGACGGCTGAGACGGAGAGAAAAGAAATCCACTTATCTCTCCCCACTTATTCCTGATATCAGTTCCTTTTTTATCTAAATTCACACAGTATCCTGCACAGTGATTTGACACGAGTGACAAATGAGCATCAACATGCAAGAACAAGAGGATCTCTAAGTACTTAATGCTACAAGTGATCAATAATCTACTAATATACAGGGTAAAAACATTTAGTTAAACCACAAAAAAAGAAGAATATATTTTTAAAAATCTCTACAAGACTTGAATAATTTCTGTTGCCTGCCATAGTGAGTAATGTTTGTGTATGTTTTTACAGGCTGTCAGGAGACGTTACACACCTCTAAACTAAGGGTGGGATTGTTGTGACAGAGGATGATGCTGCAGGAGGCTGTTTAATCCTTTTTGGTGGAGTTTCAGTCAGAACCATCTGACCTGCAGCAAACACTGTCACTACTGCTGTTACAGGAGCTCACCTCACAACGGGCAAGTGTCAGTTTTAGCAAAAACGTAACATGAACTGAAAAGGATTAGGGCTGCAACTAAAGATTGTTTTACCTCATCGATTAGTCTGCCTTTTTTCTCAATAACTCCATTATTTGTTTAGTCTTACAAAATATCACAATGTAGTGAAAACCCCCCCAAGATGATGTCTTCAGGTTGATTTGTCCGTCCATCGGTCCAAAACTCTAAAGAGATTTCCTTTACTATCATATATGACAAAGAAAAGCAGCAAATCGTCACATTTGAGAAGATAAAAGCAGCAGATGTTTGGGATTTTGGTTTGAAAAATGACTGAACAATTAATCAAAATAGTCAACAATTTATTTTGATCCTCTCATAAATGCATCTCTAAGAAGATTTTATTATTTTTAATAGCTTAATTCATCCATTCATCTTCTGCCGCTTATTTGGGTCCAGGTTGCATTGAATTAATTAAAAGGAAGTGGAAGGGCAGACCTCCACCAAGGTCAATGTCAAACGACATACACCAGACTTCAGCATTGTTTACTATGAATTTAAATTTTTTTTCTGATCCGTCCAAAAATGTAATGGGTCCTTCCTGCTGCCATTGCCCCATCCCTCCAACAAGTTTGGTGCAAATCACTTTAGTGCTTTTTGTATAATCCTGCTGACAAACAAGCAACCCAACAAACAGACAGACATGGGTGAAAACGTAATCTCCTCAGCAAAGGTAATTATTGTTATATAAAGCTGGGAATCAACATATGTGCTATATAATACTTTTTTTTAGTCCAACACTATTGATTTATCCTTGTATTTTTATATTTTGGACAGTATGATCATGAGTTGTATTAAATTACACTCTACATGGTATTAAAAAGGTCTTAAAGTCTTAAAATGAACTGGGTGAACCCTGCAGAAACCCTGAATATAACAATGGAGACATGTACTGTATAAATCACACTCTGGTGACTTTTTTTGTTTTAACAGATTAAACATAGAAATTTGTAACAATTACTGTAACCAGTGTAAAATGAAAATTAAAAAAAAGAAAATCAAACCAAAACGTGTTCATCACAAACTACCATTTAGAGATGACTGCCAGACAGACGCACAAACACTTTGCTCTAACAAAGACACTGAGTGTCTGCTATCTCTCAGTGAATTACTAAAGCTAATTGCCCCTAATTAGGAAGCCTTGATTAAGCTGCAGCTTCTGATTTAAGAGGAAGCCAGCAGTGATGATCCCTGTCTCACTCTCTCTCTGTTTTAATGGTTCATTTTAGTATTCATTTCTTCTTTAATCGTTTCTGTCAAAGGACCTTTTGCATAAATGCAAGCCATTTATGCAAGAATAAGCCTTTTCCTGAATGACTCTCAACTCAGTGACCTCAGATGAATTTGATAATTATTTTTGCTGTACTTGGGTTTTCAATATGTGAATATTCAAAAAAAATAACTTCACTTAGCTTTTGAAGTCTAACTTGTCACTTTTCCGACTGAGCATTGCTTCTTATGTTCTATAGATATCTTTGTATGATCTCTATTGATGTTGTGCTATGGAAGCATCTTGGTAAGATTCTTAAATCTGATCAAAGCTCATAGTGCAGCAGATAAGCTTGTATATGGAAGATATTGTGCATTTTATGACAAAAGCATTAAACCGTCTCCAGTGTTTCTATGAAGTTTATTTTCAGAAGTGGAGGCATTTCAGATGTGACCTCTGAGACAGGACAGAGCCCCTGGAGTAATGAGAGTAGTCCAGACCAAATAGCAGTTTAGGATTAGAACGTTCACTAATGTGCTAGCTAGTCATGTAATTCCATGGAGCAAACAGAACTTATAAGCAAAAAATTATGCTTTACTTTACTATGACGTTTTTATGCCTTACTATACTATGACTTTTTATGCCTTACTTTACTATAAGGTTTTTATGCCTTACTATACTATGACATTTTTATGCCTTACCATACTATGACGTTTTTATGCCTTACTATTCTATAACGTTTTTATGCCTTACCATACTATGACGTTTTTATGCCTTACTATATTCTGTGACGTTTTTATGCCTTACTTTACTATGACTTTTTATGCCTTACCATACTATGACGTTTTTATGCCTTATCATTCTTTGATTTTTTTATGTCTTACTATACTATGACGTTTTTATGCCTTACTTTACTATGACTTTTTATGCCTTATCATTCTTTGATTTTTTTATGTCTTACTATAATATGACGTTTTTATGCCTTACTATACTATGACGTTTTTATGCCTTACTATACTATGACGTTTTTATGCCTTATCATTCTTAGATTTTTTTATGCCTTACTTTACTATAACGTTTTTATACCTTACTATACTATGACGTCTTTATACTTTACTATACTATGACATTTTGATACCTTACTATACTATGAATTTTTTATGCCTTACTATACTATGACGTTTTTATGCCTTATCATTCTTTGATTTTTTTATGCCTTACTTTACTATAACGTTTTTATACCTTACTATACTATGACGTCTTTATGCCTTACTATACTATGACGTTTTTATGCCTTACCATTCTATGACGTTTTTATACCTTACTATACTATGACGTCTTTATACTTTACTATACTATGACGTTTTGATGCCTTATTATACTATGACGTTTTTATGCCTTACTATACTATGACGTTTTTATGCCTTACCATTCTATGACGTTTTTATACCTTACTATACTATGACGTTTTTATGCCTTACTATACTATGACGTTTTTATGCCTTACTATACTATCACGTTTTTATGCCTTACCATACTCTGACGTTTTTGTGCCTTACTTTACTATAACGTTTTTATGCCTTGTATTATGCTTTTTTTATGCCTTGTATTATGCCTTTTTTATGCCTTACCATAGTATGCCGTTTTTATACCTTAATATAATATGACGTTTTTATGCCTTACTATATTATGACGTTTTTATGACTTACTATAATATGATGTTTTTATGCCTCATTATTCTTTGATTTTTTTATGCCTTACTTTACTATAACATTTTTATGCCTTACTATACTTTGATTTTTTTATGCCTTACTTATTCTATGACGTTTTTATGCCTTACTTTACTATAAGGTTTTTATGCCTTATCATTCTTTGATTTCTTTATGCCTTACTTTACTATAACGTTTTGATACCTTACTATACTATGACATTTTTATGCCTTACTTTACTATGACTTTTTATGCCTCACTATACTATGACTTTTTATGCCTTACTATTATATGACGTTTTTATGCCTCACTATACTATGACGTTTTTATGCCTTATCATTCTTTGATTTTTTTATGCCTTACTTTACTATAACGTTTTTATGCCTTACTATATTATGACGTTTTTATGCCTTACTATACTATGACGTTTTGATACCTTACTATACTATGACGTTTTTATGCTTTACTATACTATGACGTTTTTATGCCTTACTATACTATGACGTTTTTATGCTTTACTATACTATGACGTTTTTATGCCTTACCATACATGACGTTTTTATACCTTATTATACTATTACGTTTTTATGCCTTATCATTCTTTTATTTTTTTATGCCTTACTTTACTATAACGTTTTGATACCTTACTTTACTATGACGTTTTTATGCCTTACTATACTATGACGTTTTTATGCCTCACTATACTCTGACATTTTTATGCCTTACTATACTATGACGTTTTTATGCCTTACTATATTCTATGACGTTTTTATGCCTTATCATTCTTTGATTTTTTTATGCCTTACTTTACTATAACGTTTTTATACCTTACTATACTATGACGTTTTTATACTTTACTATACTATGACGTTTTGATACCTTACTATACTATGACGTCTTTATACTTTACTATATTCTATGACGTTTTTATACCTTACTATACTATGACGTTTTTATACGTTACTATACTATGACGTTTATATGCCTTACTATACTATGACATTTTTATGCCTTACTATACTCTGACGTTTTTATGCCTTACTATTATATGATGTTTTTATGCCTTACTATACTATGACGTTTTTATGCCTCACTATACTATGACGTTTTTATGCCTTACTATACTATGACGTTTTTATACCTTATTATTCTTTGATTTTTTTATGCCTTACTATACTATGACGTTTTTATGCCTCACTATACTATGACGTTTTTATGCCTTACTATACTATGACGTTTTTATACCTTACTATTCTATGATGTTTTTATGCCTTATTATACTATGACGTTTTTATACCTTACTATTCTATGATGTTTTTATGCCTTATTATACTATTACGTTTTTATGCCTTATCATTCTTTTATCTTTTTATGCCTTACTTTACTATAACGTTTTGATACCTTACTATACTA
>NW_019525100.1:482235-508426 GCF_002814215.2 Seriola lalandi dorsalis | reverse complement strand
AATTCATTAAAACGTCATAGTATAGTAAGGCTTAAAAAGTCATAGTATAGTAAGGCATGAAAAGTCATAAAAACGTCATAGTATAGTAAGGCATGAAAAGTCATAAAAACGTCATAGTATAGTAAGGCATAAAAAGTCATAAAAACGTCATAGTATAGTAAGGCATGAAAAGTCATAAAAACGTCATAGTATAGTGAGGCTTAAAAAGTCATAGTATAGTAAGGCATGAAAAGTCATAAAAACGTCATAGTATAGTGAGGCTTAAAAAGTCATAGTATAGTAAGGCATGAAAAGTCATAAAAAAGTCATATTATAGTAAGGCCTAAAACGTCATAGTACAGTAAGGCATAAAAAGTCATAACAACGTCATAGTATAGTAAGGCATAAAAAGTCATAAAAACGTCATATTATAGTAAGGCATAAAAAGTCATAAAAACGTCATAGTATATTGAGGCTTAAAAAGTCATAGTATAGTTGGGGCGTCGTGTAGTGTAGTGGTCTAAGCAGGTGGCCCATGTGTAGAGGCTACAGTCCTCGCTGCAGTCGGCCCCGGTTCGAATTCCGCATCGGACGGCCTATCGCTGCATGTCATTCCCCCTCTCTCTGCCTCCCTGTTTCCTGTCACTCTACACTATACTGTCCATTAAAGGCATAAAAAGCCTAAAAATATACTTTAAACAAAAAAAAAAAAAAAAGTCATAGTATAGTAAGGCCTAAAAAGTCATAAAAAAGTCATAGTATAGCAAGACATAAAAAGACATAGTAAAGTAAGACCTTAAAAAGTCATAAAAACGTCATAGTATAGTAAGACATAAAAAGTCATAAAAACGTCATAGTATAGTAAGGCATGAAAAGTCATAAAAAAGTCATAGTATAGCAAGGCATAAAAAGACATAGTAAAGTCAGACCTTAAAAAGTCATAAAAACGTCATAGTATAGTAAGTCATAAAAAAGTCATAGTATAGTAAGTCATAAAAAAGTCATAGTATAGTAAGGCATAAAAAGCCATAAAAAGGTCATAGTATAGTAAGGCATAAAAAGCCATAAAAACATCTAAGAAGTTTTTATGACTTTTTATGCCTTACTACATTTTGATGTTTTTTTTTTACTTTTATACCTTACTATACCATTACGTTTTATGACTTTTTATACCTTATTATACTATGATGTTTTTATGACTTTTTATGCCTTACTATACTTTGACATTTTTTTTACTTTTATGGCTTACTATACAATGTCATTTTATGTCCTACGGTACTATGATGTTTTTCTGACTTTTCATGCCTTACTACAATATGACGTTTTTGTGAGTTTGTGTGATGTACTATACTGACATTTTTATGACTTTTTATGCCTTACTATACTAAGAAGTTTTTATGACTTTTTATGCCTTACTATACTATGACTTTGTATGCCTATAAAACATATTGATATTTTTATGACTTTTTATGTCTTACTATGCTATGCTAACAATAAAAACAGCTGTTTACTTGCAGTTCCCTCTTGTCTGTACTTTCACTTCCCTTCTGTGCCTCGGCCAATTGGGTTTGTCTGAGGAGGAACCTGTAGTTTGTCCAAGGCCCAATCGCAACATCCCTCCTAAAGCTTAATCCCTGAACCCTCACGGATTTAACCGATTGTGTGAAAGCAGATTTTGAATTCATCATGTCATCACAGGACAGACAACGTCAACGTTCATGCTCTGAATCACATTGAGCTGTGTTTACTCTGTCACATACTGTTTTCTTGTAATGCTAACATTAGCGTTAGTCTCTTTCATGCTTGTTAACTGTTCTGTTATGGTGGTTGTTTACCTCTTTTTTTTTACACTTCTGGGCGTCCCGATAACCATGGTAACTCTGTGCTTAATGTCACAATGCTATGAACTTTGGGTAATTCCCTAAGGCAAAGTCTGGACTTACAGAGCACATAATGGGCTCAAAATGTCTTTTGGAGATCCTCATGTCCTCGATGTTTTGACGGGAGAGTCCTGTGCAGGAACGCAGTGGGGGGGTGGTGGCCATTGGGACAGGATCCAAATGTTGATCATATAATCAAATAAATTGATGATTCCAGTGCAGCTCTTCTGGATGTTTTTTTGTCTGTGTATTATTCTGTTAAGTAACTATCTATAAATGAAGTTCTCCAACAGGTAGTGGAGTAATATAAAACACTTTATGTAATGTACAAGTACCTCAAACATGTACTGACCACAGTAAATGTACTTGTTTTTTTCCCCCACCACAGCTTACCTCGTATTGATGATCTAACCACTGTACTTTGACATGGCCAAATATTTACTAATAATTAACATTAAATCATACCATGGAATGGTATAAAAAACTGCAGTAAAACCACTGGAGCTAAAAATACTTGATCCAAACCATGAATAAAACCATCACCTCCTCATGGTTTGTCTGCCTTATAATTCATGTCTTGAGCAATGTGGCGTTTCTGACGTCACTGACCTTTGACCACCAAAATCAAAACCAAAAAGTCAGTTCATCCTGAAGTCCTAGTGAATGTTTGTGTCACACCATCCCTGACCAGGAGAGAATAATATCTCGCACTCACGTATGCAAAGGGAATATTATGGAAGTGACAAATCTGATTCTGTTCATACCGACTGATCACTTCCTAGTCCCAGTTTACAAAGACTAAAGACAAGTTCACAGTTCACACCTGTCATTACTGATGATAAAGAGGCAGGTTCAGTGGAAAGATGGAGGTCACATCTTTAAAAAGACAAAGTCCCTCCACTACCAGCTCAGTGCAGAAACTGTCTAGGACAAAACAAGAGGGACCTGAACATGGATCCAAGATGGACATGAGTGACATTTTAAAAACAGAATGAGGCTTCAGTCTGACAGTGAGTTGTATTGTGTGCATTTTATTGGAAAGCAGATCACCATTAAACAAAAACAGTCAAAGACAAGTTTCTAGTCATTAACTGTACATTGAGGAATGTTTCTAATGGATAGGAATGAACATGAACTAGACGTGGACCTCCACAGAGGCCAGATGCCAGTACAGTATGAAGATGAGTTAGAGGGCAGAGGATGGGGGGGGGAATGTGACGACCACGGGGTGTGAAGAACCTGACGTCAGTCCTTCTCCCCTCTAGGCTACGGGCGAAAACAGGAAGTCTCAGGCAAAAGTTTGAGTTGTTTCCAACCGGTGATGGAGGACCGCTGCAGACGCTGGGGCCGCTCAGTAGAGCCAGCTGAAGGCACAGCTCGTGTAGCTGACCAGCTCCTCTTGTTTGAACCACAGGGAAATCTCCTTGTTGGCACTCTCCACTGAGTCACTGCCATGGATGATGTTCCTGTGGAGACAAACAGGAACAATGACACCAAGACCCACATTCAGTCTGAACTAACAAGTGGTAGTGTCTGCCTGCTGGTGTGTGTGTGTGTGTGTGTGTGTGTGTGTTCAGGACTCACTTGCTAACGTCGATGCAGAAGTCTCCTCTGATGGTTCCAGGCTTGGACTCGGCAGGGTTGGTCTCGCCCAGCATCACCCTGCCCGTCTTCACTGCACCCTTGCCTTCCCACACCTGAGGACACAAGTGGGACAAGATGAAGACAGCACCTTCCCAGCAGCCTTTGCTGACAAACTGTAGGCACTCATTTGCACAAGAGCCAATCAAGCAGAGCACGTTCCAGGCTTCATAACTCATCTCCAGGGTTTCATTTGGATTCAACAGCGCAGGTTCATACAATCTGTCATGTGTCGTCTCTTACCATGGCAACCACTGGACCGGAGGTCATGTAGTTGATGAGGGTAGGGAAGAACGGTCTGTCCTTCAGGTCGATGTAGTGCTGCATGAGGAGGTCCTCAGATGCCTGCAGCAGGGAGACAACATGTCAGTGTCATACACTTTGAGATCTGAATGATCTACGGCACCAGATGAGTCTGCGTCTGTCTTCACACATTACAACACTTTCCTAGATGCTGCTTTTACCTCGGCTGTAAACTGGGAAACTACTGCTGGACTCATGTCTCCACTGAATCAAGTCAACCTTGTTAAAGTATGAATCCATAACAACTTGCAGCCAAGTCAGTTCTTATTAACTGCAACATTTAAAGGTTTTCCTTGATGGATTAAAGCTGCAGGTCGACAGTGACTTTACAAGAGCCACGAGAAGCTGGAAAGACTACAACGATAGTCGCATTAAGAGCTGTGTATGTTCAGTGAGAGACATCCTCAGTTAAATGTTTGTTTGCCTTTGTTCACCTGAGCCTAAGGATGCACCAATCAGATCAGTGTGCAGCACAGATACTGATCTTATTAAGCAGATTGGACATCAGCCAGATGGACAGGGGGACACACACTCTTTGACCAAAGAAAAGAACAATGCCGTCAGTTCAGTTCTCAGCAGCTTCCCTGGTGTTTTTCCTCAACAAGCCCCTCCCTCATCCTCAGCTCCACGTCCTGTTCACACGACAACCTCCCAACACAACCCACTCCAATGTTAAGACTCAAGTCACACGCTGAACAGCCAGAAATCCTGTAAGCAGATACCGACCCATCGAACCTGAATCAGCACAACAATTCAGCTTTCTAAACAGAAGACTTAAAAACAATGTTTTTTTTGTCGTTTTAAAATCAGCAGAATGAATGCTTGAAAATACGACATTCATCTGTACAGTCTAAATCTCTCCCACTTCCTGTGGACTCAGCTGATTCAGACACTTCCTGCTGCATCACCGACACCTGCAGTTCACGGGTGGGTCAATCTTCTCTTCAGTAAAAACAAAGGGGCTTTTTTTGCATCAAGATCCAGAAGATCATTTACACATAAATTCTTGCATAATGAAGGTTTATAAATGAGCCACACGATCGTGGTGTTAAGTTAGGCAGCGTCTCTGTCACAGATCAGATGTTAGGGGGATCAGGAGACCTGGATCCTCGGTGCTGCTGATTGGTCGTGCCAACGGTCAGGAATAGACAAAGCAGGCTAATCAGCTCACCGGAGGTCTTAACTGTCACTCTGCACACTCAGAAGATCATCTACATAAACTGCAGCAGTAAAAATAAACACCGGCGACCATTATGAAAGCAGCTCATTTCAAACCCTGTGGCTAACATGTGACATTAATATAAATCAACCGTTTACTCACATGGAGCATCTTCAGGCCGACCAGTTTGAAGCCTTTGACCTCAAACCTCTTGATGATCTCTCCGATGATGCCCCTCTGCACGCCATCGGGCTTGATGGCAATGAAAGTGCGTTCCTTCATCTCGGCCATGACTCTGAAAACACAACAGAACAAACAAATGAAGAGACGTTAACCAAGTGAAACCAGCAGGAGGAGAAAAGCCCAGAGTCACTCACACCACTGGTTTGCATTTGGCACAGTCGTCTGTGGGGCCGGCTGCCGAGGGCCCCGACCCCATTGCACAGAGAACGCATAGACGACACAGACCGGGTTAGTGTAGAGTCGACAGTGTGCCGACCTGAACCGCAGTGCTGTGACTTTGACTGACAGCCCCGCCCACACAGTAAAGACCTTTATCCCTGCACCGTTTCTACGGAGCCCGGGACAGAGACTCACCTGCCACAGTCTGATCAGGTTTCATGTGACTTACGACATTCATGAGCTGGATTTCATCAGAAAAACTAAAATGTTAAAAGTACTATTTTACGAGTCTCTAATTTCCTAGTAATTTCCAGAAGATTCCAATTTGGAACCATTTGATTCGAGTAAAATAGTGTTCAATTAATTAATTGTAATTAGATGCAAGTGTAACTTAGATTATTTCAGCTCTTTACTTTGTCAGTCAGAAATAAATTATATAAAAAAAAGGAGTTGGCATTTACAGTTTCACATTAAGAAACATTAAACAGGAATGAGGTTTGAATTTTTCACCATTTCCTGTCATTTAATGAACTTAAATGGTTAACAGAACATAATTAGCAGATAAATTAAATGTAAGATTTATTGTGGTTTAAACTTCCTTAATTAGAATACAGACCAACGCCAAATCTAAAAATAAATAAAATTAAAACAATGAAATTTTCTGTGCAGCTATACACCTGTGTGAACCTTGGACAACCTCACATTAATGTTTAGGTTCTTCTACTGTATGCATCCCACTCCGAGGCTGCTCACGTGATTCCCACTCAGGAATAAAAAGCACCAGGCCAATGTAAAAATAAATTAACCCCGAGACCTACAGTCTAATATGGAAATAATCCTTAGAGAACGACACGCATGAAGAACCCTCCTACTAACAGAGGCATCAGGGTCCTAAACATTATATAATAGAGGGCACCTGATCCCAACACAGTCTGAGCCTGAATGAGACAAAAAGACTCTGGGTTTCAAACAATACAACATTTCCATTGTTACCATTAAACTCATGTTTTGACATTTCCCCTCTGCAGACAGAGGCAACAACTGCAGAAGGCTTTAGCTGCAGGCCAACACACCACTATTGTGCCAGCTTCAATGACCTTGCAGTGTAAGAACTGCCCACAGTGGACTCTGGCTGGTGTCGTGCATTATAAAAATGCAATATGCATTTCAAAATTAAGTCCCATATAATTAAAGAGTGCAGTGCAGCCCAATTCAAGACAGTTTTACTTCCGTATTCCCCTTTGCATTTAAAACTGCAAAAGCAATCAACACTATATTATCAATTCTTGAGAAAAACGAGAACGTGCAGTAACTGAAGTATTACAATCTGTCATTACTGAGGTGAAGTGCAGTTGTGGGAGCCGTCTGTGGAGAGGTAGCTGGGCCGAGCTGCAGCACAGAGACACTTCAGTATCATGCAGGAAACGCTGCTGATGAGCCTCAGGTCTGTATAGGTGATGTGCAATTACACAGCAGCTTCATCGGCATCCCGCACGGCGTGTGACGACACGTACGCAACGTAAAGGGGGGGCTTCAGCGCTGCTGGTGTAAATGGCGTTTGGTCTTCCGGCGGCTGCGCTCGGCCGCCGGTGTTAAGCCTCCACACACACACAAACACACACACCTGTGCTGGTTTCATGCTCCTTAAATAACAACTCATTACCAGAAACCGCTTCCTATGCTAATTGATTTGGCCCGCAGAGCTTTGAGGTGTCCCGGGAACTGTCAGACCAGGCCGGGGCCTTCACACACAGCCACATGGTCTTTTGTTCCCGGTGCTGCGGGAAAAAAAAAAAAAAAAAAAAAAAATCACTTCCGATGCAACATGTCGGGGCGGCGTCGCGGGAAAACGCTTCACTGCACCGACACCAATATTTAGGTTTTAAACGTACACCTTGAATTTAAAGTTTAACTGTCATAGAAAACCAAGTTGCACTGAAGCTCCAGGAAGAAAAACCGGCTAACACTAAAGAACCAGTGACCGCTGGCTTCAAACTGAGAGTGTAAAGGAGCGGAGGAGGTGACTGTCTGTAAATATGGACGGTACGAGCGGCGTTAAAGATCAGTGACTCTTGATTACCTTGCTCCGGCTCCGGTGGCAGACAGCGGGTTCTCTGGTGAACGTGGAAGAAGACCTGCCAAGCCTGCGCAGCCGCGTTTTATCTGTGAGGGCGGAGACAGAAGAACGGCAAGTCACCAGGGCCAAAAAATAAAAAGCGATTTACACAGCAGTCACGTGACCAAGATCACCGCGCTGCAGCGAGCGGCGTTAAGATCAAATGGCAAAACAACCGAGGCTGAAACATGAAGCCAACACGGAAGTACCAAAAACTTTTCTTTATTTTTTTTTTATTAACAATCTTTATAACAGTCAAAAAAGCAAAAATCACATTCAGGATAAATGCAGAAACTATAGGAACAACTGAGCAGTAATAAGAATAGAAATAAAAGGCAGAGGAAAGAAAATGGAAGAATAAATAAAGAAGAAAAATAAAGAAAAAAATAAACTTAATAAACAATTATGCATATATGCAAGTAAAAAAGCGCATGTATAAAATGTGTTTATGTAATATTTAATATGTTTATTTAATATTTAATTTTATGGTTAAAACAAACCAAGATCACAACTCAACGTGAGATTTCTTGTACGTGATGTGGGGATAGAAGTGATTCAAACATATCAGTTTCCTAACTAAGAGGTTTATTTTGGCAGCATGTGAATAACTTTGATTCCTTCATGGTCTCTCCACATATGTTCTATGTTGTGATCAACTTGACCAACTTAACTCCTTTGTACAAAAGGTCAGATTTCCTTGATTTATATCCTTTCCAAATAACCCTCATGTCACTCAACCTGCAGCCAGTGTTCACCTGTTACAGACAAGAATGTGCCTTCAGTTCCCAGCGGATCATTGCTCACTAGTCAGCGTCGTGGTGGTGGGAAAACAGCATCAGAATTAAGTGAAAGTGTCAGAAATCAAATTGTCATTCTGAGCAAAAAGAGTTTTCTCAGCATCAAATCACGGGGCAGCGTTTACATGAAAAAATCCATGCACACATGTAGTGTATACACAGTTTATAGTGTCCCATATCCTCAGGCTATAACCTACAAACTGAAGCTTTTAAAATGATTATTCTTTTATGGTATGAGCAACACACAAGTCATAAAGTCACCAGGCATTGCATAACATAAATGGACATAATCTTTACACGCCATGTGATATTGAGGCCACTGAGAAGAATATCTCTTACCTAAGCACTAGCATTACCTCCTCACTCACTTAACCCAGTGTAGATTAATGGAGTTTTCTGAGCCCGACTCCCGAGCAGTGAGAAAATATGACGTGTGTCAGCCTTTACCAACCCTCTGAGATTGAATCTGCTTTGAAACATTGAGTTTCACAGTGTGCTTCCTCGGCTCGCTGCCACTGGCTTTAATGAACGCTGAGGCAGCAGCAGTGAGTGAGAGCCAGAGATACAGAGAGTGCTTCTTATTGGAGGCTCTGCTGCCTGTGATTAACTCTGATTATTAGAAGGTGGAAGACAAAGTGTGGAGGTTCAAAAAGCTGCTGGTTGACATCACTGAAAGAACTCCTTCAGTGAGATATATGCATGCACATACATGTGCGCTCTCTCTCTCTCTCTCTCTCTCTCTGCACACATATGCAGACATCTCAACCATCCATCCATAAAAGATAAAATATATTATATACATATACACTTCCCTTTCCTCTCCTCCTCTGTTTCCTCTCCTGTTTCCTTTCCTTTACCTGCCTTTCCTGTTTCCTCTCTGTTTCTTTTCCTTTCTTATTCTCCTTTCCTCTCCTCCTCTGTTTCCTCTCCTGGTTGGTTTCCTCTCCTCTCCTCTCCTCTCCTCTCCTCTCCTCTCCTCTCCTCAGTCTAACACTTCCTCCTTCCTGCACCTCCAGCAGTGGATGCTCCCAGGAAACAAATGGAGAGTTAATCCCTCGACCTAATCTCCTGTGTTCTACTCCCAGTCCTATTTTTACCAGGGCTTAAGGCCAGGATTAAACCATCTCTCTCTCTCCCACTCTGCCTTTACATGTGCTCTTTGGCAGGATCAAACTCCTGACTGTTAAGTGCTGTCCTCACCACTCCAGGTGCATGTGTGTGTGTGTGTGTGTGTGTGTGCATGTGTGTGTGTGCGTGTGTGTGTGCATGTGTGTGTGTGTGTGTGCATGTGTGTGTGTGTGCATGTGTGTGTGTGTGTGTGTGTGTTGTTGTTTTACTGCGACGGCCCCCTGGGGTGCGCAGCGTGGCACACTGACAGCGTGGCACGATTGGCATGGCGTCTGTGTTTTGTGATGCGCTCCTTCTTGTTGGGGGTGGAGTAGGGAGTTGGGGGGGGGTCGTAATACAAAGTCATTATTTTGCTTTTAGCTGCAGCTCTCTCGGCCTGTGAGAGGGGGAGGCTGATGTAAAATGATGTTGACACAAAAAGCTTTTCATTGCCTCAGATTGTTTCAACAAAGAGCCAAATGAGGGTTTTCAGGTGTCATACTGTAGGTGCTCCCAACCTTTGGGCCAGGGGCCACTGGTGGGTTGCTTTTATTGCATTTGCAAAATAGCACAATTTTTATAATTAGAAATAAGAATAATGTTTTTAAAACAAAATGATATTTATGAACATGAAAACACCTTTCATTTCTGCACATATATTTTATTTCTCTCATATTAGGATCACGATGAGAGTGTTATGATATCCCCATCGTACACTTGTTTCTGTCTCAGTCTGATCACGTGTTAAAAGATCACATCCATGCCAGAATCAAAATGGAGAGCTGGTTAACAGCAGGAAGAGTTAAAAGGAAAGAGAGTCAAGATTATCACTATAAATAAAAGATGCTGTGAGGAAGCATCATTTGGCCTCCACAATGTTACAGGGTCAGACGTGGGCCGCCGACCTTTATGAGTGAGAACCGCAGCTCTAAACCCCCCCTCACCCTGAAGACGGGTGCATGGACGAGGCTGCACACATGCATGAACCTCGACACACATCTCCACACCTGCTGCCAGCTTCACCTGTCAGCCCACGACTGGAGGTGCAGAGTTACACCAGAGGTCAGTGACACAGATGAAGGAGTGTAATTCTGCTGGATCCACGTTTATGAAGCCTGTAGATCTCTGCAGCCCACAGGGGATTATAACACAGCTGAGAACCAGCGCTGCAATAAAACATGCAGCGCTTCAGGAGGCCATACGTACGACGAGCCCATACTGCCTCTGACTGTGTGAGTCCCCCCCCCATGAAGCACAAAGTTTTCTGATTTATGATATAAAGAATTTACAGATCTAACCACACACACACACAAACACACACACACACACACACACACACACACACACACACACACGCTCTCATCCCTTCTCTCACACCTGTGCTCATGACTCGACGCTGCAGAAAGCAGCTGAATAATTTATGCTGTGTGTGTGTGTGTGTGTGTGTGTGTGTGTGTGTGTGTGTGTGTGTGAGGCCCAGAGTAAAACCATCTCTGATTGTCAGAGCTGCGTTTCAGGATGAAAAGCTCTGAACTTTAACGCAGTCAGGGGGTCCACACAGGAAGGCAGGCCTGGGTCAGCCAATGGCAGCTCTCGCTTTTCAGCCACGCTAAAACAAGATGGCCACTTTGGCCTAGACTGAAATATCTCAACAATTAATCAAAGCTTCAGAGATTTGTGAGATGCTCATAAAGTGTGGTGAAATGTGGGGGTGGTATACTCAAGATAATATGCTAAAAGGCTAATGTGCAATATGACAATGAGAATCAAAATAATTGACATTGACATTGTAGGTAATGTACAGTAGGTCAGCATGCTACTGTTAGCATGAATAGCATGGCTGTAGTAACTCTCAGTCTTCTCAAAGTCACTTTATTCATGCAGTACAGTTTTATTAGTTAGTCCTCAACATCAAAGTCAGAGACTCGTCAGTATTTAACGACTCGATACGTGACCTCTGCTCATCTAATTAAAATGTTGTTAAATATTATCGCCTTATGAAGTGGTCACCTTATAAAAGGGAGTCGTTGTAACTATGAAGAATAAGAACTATGAAAAAGTCAGATGAGCCCAACACTCCTGATGATGATGATGATGATGTCAACATACGCTCTCCACCTGCATCATGACTCCCTGTACCATCAGTGTGGGATTATGTTTCTGAAAGATTATGGGGCCATCCATATAATCCTGGTATTAACTCCAGATGAAAAAACATATATATACATATATATTATCATTAATGCTTCATGCAGAATTTAAACTCTGTCTTGACTATCAAAGTGTAACACGTGATTCAGATTCACTGTCATCAGATCTCATCCCAGCTGAGCTGTGGTGCATATCTTAAGTTAGACTTGATTTAAAGCTCCTCCAGTGTAAAGGTGTGTGTCCATGTGTAGTGTGATTATAGATCAGCTCTAGCTTCTATATTAATACTGTGAAAGTATCAAAGCCTCAGTCCACAGAGAAATGCACACAGCCTGTATTCAGAAACTGAGCCTTAAAACCAGCCGTCAGGACTTCTGGAACTTTGTGATGTCACAACAAAGCAGTCACCAAGCCCCGCCCACCTGGACCCACCATCCAAACCTTTACAGGATTTGGTTTCTCTGAGTGTTTTACCTGAAATCTGCTATATTTTTATTGGATCACTCAGAAAACAGTCAACCCTTTAGAGGGTAAATGATTGGCCTTCATTTAAACCCAGGTGTGAGTCTGTCTAACAACGGTCACTTACAGATGTCAAACGGTTAAACTGTAGACTTTACTTCAGCATCGTGGCGGCTAAAAACATCACAGACAGACAGAAACTGGAATAGTCACCAGACTCAGGACTCACAGATTCAGGGAATATATACATAATCTATATTATTAAATTTCTTTAATTAGAAGGTCACTGCAGGTCACTCAGGACCACACACACACTAGAGGGACTTCATTTTAATGATAAAGTCCCGTTTAGACTTAATAAAGATAATGTGAAGCTGCTGCCACACCCTGCCACAGCCAACATCAAAGCACATCAACGTAGAGAAAGCATCCGCAGTGTTATAGTTCCAATCACCCACCACCGGGGGGCAGTGTGGCAGCACACAGAGAGCTCCTGAGCCAGACCCCCTCCTCTCCTGTCGGGGAGAAAAACTGGAGCAATGAGGAGCTTTCAGCACATTCACTGCCTTGTGTTATGCTAACGAATTGTTGCAGTGTCAGATCCACCCTGAAATGAATTTTTGTCGCACTTCCTTTGAAAGTGAATTGACATTCAGGGAGGCTGCAGCCAGAGCGCTGTCGTCCCCTCTGCCTGCCTCTGATGTGCTGTTGCAGGTGGATTTCTGGCAACAGCTCCTGATAGCATGAAATAAAAAATGCCCCCCCCCCCTTTTTTACCTCCCATTCACATCATGCTAACCCTGAGCAATTTCCAGTGATGAACCAAACACAGCCATGTGTAAGGAAGAAGAAGATGACAGGTGCACTACACTAGGATTTACTGTAATAGGCAGACACTGTGAGCTCAGCTTCATCGTTTCAGCTTCACAGACGTATTTATTGCTGCAATTTTGCCCTTGACTCCACTAATCTCTGCAGGCGAAGGCTGTAAACATTGTGCGAGCATATGTGTGTGTTTTGGGGCACTGGGCACAGGCCCGGGGGGCTCAAGAGTTCAGGTGGGTCAGGGGGCCCACGGGACAAAGAGACAGTTAACATCTATTGTTGGAGAGAAAACAGAATGACTACAAAGAGACAAAAAACTACTACAAAGAGATTCAAAGTGGCCACAAAAAACACACACAGAATGACTGTAAAGAGATGCAAAATGATCGGAGAGTCAATAAAAGTACTAGAAAAAGACACAAAGGGACTACAAAGAGATGCAAAACAATTACAAGGAGATGCAAAATGGCCACAAAATAACTCCAGAGGGAGGCAAAATGATTGGGAAGTCAATAACATGACTACAAAAGAGACACAAAAAACAACCACAAAGAGACACAAAACAACTACAAGGAGATGCTAAAGGACTATTAAGAGATTCAAAACGACTCCATAGAGACACATAACAATTTTAAAGAGATTCAAAATGATTGCAGAGTCAATAAAATGACTATAAAGAGACACAAAGCAGTTACAAAGAAACACAAACTGACTACAGAGACACTAAAAGTGAGTCTCTCTCAGACTTGCTCCTTTGTAAAAGGGGTGGGGGCTTTTTACGCGGCGTTGCCTGGGGCCCATTATCTCACAATCAAACTCATAATCGTGGTTTCAGGTGGTGCCAGGTGGTGCCAGGTGAGGCTGCAGCTGCGCTGTTGTAGGAGTGAGAGAGCAGTGGGGGTTATTACCTGTGAAGCTCCGGTGCAAGGTGGGTGGGGGTCTCACACTTCCTAGCAGCATCTTTATAATGTTGTTGTGACACTTTCAACAACTGGGGGGAAAAGTCCAAAGACAAGTCTCTGAATCTTTTAAGCATCATCTGATACCACTAGAAACAAGTCTTTAAAGCTGCACTGTCTGACCAAGTGGAGACAGCAGAACCACAGACTGTAGATAAAGAACCCACAGGTTTCTGAAGCTCAGAGTGAGCTGCTCCACCGTCGCCATCTTGGCAGTGTCTGACTACACCACTAACTCCCAGCTAATCTAAACATGGTCAAAGAGGAGGGGCGTGGGTGGAGCCGAGACTTCGGTGCATGCTGGTTTGTGACAATTATATGCTCACCCACCTGTCACTCAAAGAGGTGAGGAAAGTTTAAAAGGTGCTCAACAAATATAAAAAGGTTTTTTTTTTTAAGTATAACATGGCGGATGTAGAGTGGATGTATATCTGTGAGCGGCTGTTCCTTCTCTGAGCGTACACGTGATCAATAATGTGATCACTCTTAGTGAGTAAGGTGGTACTTCAGAGCATGAAGTGCAACTCTTAGTGAATTTCTAACATTTCACAGTCATTTGATTGATTGTTGTGATGTAAATATTCATTAGTGCGTCTCTTAATAAAGGGTCTTCACATGTTTTCACCCACAGCCTCGTCTCATTTGCATCAACAGAGTTTTATCCTCTCAGGATTTATGAATCCTTCTGGTCAGACATGATGTTTTTCTCATCAAGCATCAGGATCATCAGTTGCACATTACAGCCCATTACAGCCCATTACAGCCTACAGTAGCTGCTGCATGAAGGTTACGTGACTATAGGCTGATCTTCCTTTCACACGTCCTTTGACATCACTTTCCTCAGTGCTGTCCTCAATTCACAGAAACGTGTGGGTGTGTAAGAAGGAACTTTTATTGCCCTCTTGATGCGTATGACCTTTGTATGTGATTGAATAGTGAATAATGCAATTGTAACGATAAACCCTCTGTGTTTTGTAGTGCAGGTAGCAGAAGCAGTCAGTGAACGCAGCCCTGATAGGAACCCGTGGAGGACCGTGTGCCGTGTTCACACCTATGATCATAAAAGTTAAATGGCTGTGTAGTTGTGAAAGCTTTATGTAAATTATGCATGCTGCTTACTGTAACTCAACTGTGCAGATGCATCCACGCATTAACCCCCCCCACCCCACCCCCCGCCCCTATGCAAGCACCAGCTACAACCCTACAATTTGTCAAGGACAGCAGAGGTTTCACCCGTGTGTCTCTGCTCCACAAACCCTGCCTTTGTCTTCATTAGGTCGCCCTGACAAGCTCCCACCAAGCCCCAAAGTGGGCTATTACCGGCTCCCAGCACCACGGGGCTCCACGCTGGGCACGAATAGCTAAATCCAGTTTAGCAGCACTCCCGGCCACACGAGAGGCCAGAAGGTGGCTCGAGAGTTTAGTACAGTAGATGGTAAGATGAAGTTGTTAAGTTGTCTCATAAATGCCTTTTATACGCACCTATCCACACATCAGCTACTCCCTGTCCGCCTGTAACCACTTAAGATGTTCTCTGGCACCAGTAATGTGCCGAGGCCGGCCAATTTGGTGGCTGTCTTGTCGGGGGGAGGGGGGAAGGGTGGGTGGGGGGAGTGAGTTGATGTATAAAGAGGTTTCTCCAGCAGTGCATTCAGATCGCAAGGACAAAAGCTGCAGGAAGCCAGCCAACACACACACACACACACACACACACACACACACAACACACACACACACACACAACACAACACAACACACACACACAACACTCACACACACACACACACACACACACACACACACACACACACACACACACACACACACGGTCACCCAGCGTCTTCTAAGGTTAATCTTCACAGAACTGCACACTGAGTTTCTCCACCAGGCGCTCGAACCTCCTGGACTGTTGAAACCACAGACTGTACATGAAGACGGACGTAGCTTCGGCGGCGTCACCCACAGATTTCTTCTTTGAAGCTCAGAGTGAGCTGCTCCACCGTCACCATCTTGGCAGGTGACTCCGCTGAACTCCCAGCACTGAGCTGTGGCGTGAACCTCGGAGGTTGCTGCTTGGTTGAAACAAGTGTCAGGGAGGAAACGGTCCCCCATCTTTGTCTTCCAGGGGAGAAGGATGAGATGGGGGGGGGGGGGGGGGGGGGGGGCACATAAACCCAGAGTTAGCTCAGAGACGTTCTGGTCATGGCCCCCGGCTGCCAGCAGAGGGTGGAGTTGTACCACAAATGACAATCCTCATCATACTGGCTGCAAGAGAGGCCCCATGGCAGGCTTGTGCAGCAACACAATGGATCATGGGAACTGTAGTCCATTTTTCAGGAGGTGCCCTCTATCATTCAGAGGCCTTGTCGCATCAAAATGCATCCATCCTCTGCCCCGGTGCTGAGAGAGGCAATCAGGTTTCAGACGCTCTATGCGATGCAGTCTTCAGTCTTCGCTGAACTACTCTGAAGTGATGCTGTGTCCTACTCCTGTTTACATCCCTGAAGTGCCAGCCTATCTTTTTCACCCCCCCCCCCCCCCATTGACCAAGCAACAGCGTCTGCAGAATCGAGTGTTGTGCATGTGTACTGACCGCAGATGTTTTTACTAATCCTGTTAGAGGAAACAACAACATTGTTCCATACTAATGTGTTGTAGGGAAATGGAGGTTATGCACATATCCAAGGTTTGTTGAGGGAGAGGAACGAGACACGAGTCCCTCACTGCCTTTAGTTAGAGGAGGAGAGACTGTGCAGAGTCTTTTGTAGTCGACAGGAAGGCGGGTACTCCCCTCCCTGCTACAGTCTCGTTGGTCTTTACAGGTGTTTTGAGAGACGTCTCACGAGGATACAATCCCCGCACTGGTGTGTTGTACCTTGTTTCTCCACCTCAGGGAACACTGGTTAAATGCACGACCTCCAGGTGTCCCTGACTCTTTCCCCAGGTAAACAATACTATTGTGAGAAGATACAGAGGAATGTGTTAGCTATTTAAAGTAAGACATCAGGATGTGGGTGAAAAGTTCAACATGTAACAACAGAAGATGTAAAACAGTCAAGTGATTTTCTCTGGTAATAAAATGCACGTGGGTGAATTTTTACTTCTTTTACTGCTATTCTATAATAAAATAATACTTTTTTTACTGAAGATTTTTACTGTGAGACAATTATTGCAATACGTATGTTTTAAAGCTCCAGATTTTCTTCTTCTTCTGTCTTTTATTTGAAGTGTTGATCCATCAGAAGATATAAAAACCATCTCAGTGTAGTTTTACATCTCCTCTCTCAGGCGTCTCTTTGCAGCTCTAGTAACAACAGGTCGGTGAGCCAATCAGAAGAGAGGAGGCTCTGAGCCTCTCTTCTGATTGGCTCACTGTTTTCTGAGTGATCCAATAAAAATACAGCAGATTTCAGGTAAAAACACTCAGAGAAACCAAATCCTGCAAGGTTTGGATGGTGGGTCCAGGTGGGCGGGGCTTGGTGACTGCTTTGTTGTGACATCACAAAGTTCCAGAAGTCCTGACGGCTGGTTTTAAGGCTCAGTTTCTGAATACAGGCTGTGTGCATTTCTCTGTGGACTGAGGCTTTGATACTTTCACAGTATTAATATAGAAGCTAGAGCTGATCTATAATCACACTACACATGGACACAGACCTTTACACTGGAGCAGCTTTAACATGTTCAAAATACTACAGATATTGTTTGTGATACTTTGATAAAGACTGACAGTCAAACAGAGAAATGTTTTGTATTTGTATATATTAGTATTTAGCCCTTCTTCACACACGAAATCAAATTGTTTTCATATCACCTGATTAAACAGTGTAATTACACAAAACCTTTACATAACAACTATATTAATATATTTCTCTAATACCACAGGACGCTCACAGAGAAATAAAAAATCTCCCTTAAAAATAAATATTATTTTATTATAGAACAGCAGTAAAAGTAGTAAAAATTCACCCACATGCATTTTGTATCATTTCATTTTTATGGAGTGTCGTATATTCACAGCAACATTAAGACTTGGACTCCAAAGCTAAGCTTCATAAGTGAATAATTCATGTTTAAATTATTTTGTGTCACAAGTTGTGAAAAGAAATCACAGAGTGGGATATATAAAGTGTTTTATAGTAGCATAAATCTATAATTGGTGATAAATTATTACACCCACCCAGTAGTTCCTCTTTCACCCCTCACTTCACGTCATCTGGTGCAAGGACAACACAGTCTACTGGTGCACGGTGAACTGAGACTTCTAGTTTGACATTTACAAAAAATTAATCTTCTTATAGACTTTTCACTAATCCAGTGAGGTGGCGGACTGCACGTAGCATCCCGATGAGGTGATCGTCTGGTGAGGAAACACAGGGAAGAGCCGCTCAGAGAAAACGCTACAACACGACCTCACGCTCCTTCAGGACGCCAAACTCTCCCGGTGACAGACACACTTCGTGTCCTGGAGCCTCGAGGAGTCTGGGATCCTCCGAATGAGTGATGTCGCCGAGGGGAAGTTGCGGTTGGCACCATATTCTGCCTCAAACTTCTCCCTGTACGTCTGGGGGCCGTAAGCAAGATGAGTTTGGGGGCCCCGCCATGGATTCATAGAACCAGCCGAAGTGTGCAATTACTGTATAAGCCTTATGCATTTTATGTGTTCCTCATCAACTTAATGGACTGCAGTTCTTTTACTGCTAATTAAATACACTGAAACACTCAAGGTAAATCTGACTGACTGCTGTTTTATCACGTTTTCATCATTTCAACATAAATGATTTTTCTTCCATATATCTCTTATCAGTCATTAATAAATAGGTGATTGATCCGTCATTAACCCCCTCCCCCCCAAGCATCACTTCTAACTAGTTTTACTCACTGTGGGCTCATTTTTCACTAAATATAAAGTTCTGTACCTCAAAGGAAACAGCACAACCATGGCTAGAAGTAGAGAGCGCTCAAAATGTCTTTTGTGCAGCATAACACATTTATTGTGCCATAAATCACTACAAATAAATAAAACTAAATATGTTTTTCTTTGATAATTTATATGAAAAAATCTAGGCTATAGATACAACCTTGTTTCAAGTGCACTCAAGAAACATAATTTGAGGGCTCCACATGCTGGACACACTGAACTACTGACATGTTTATAACTGTAAAAACCAGGCGACTTCAACTACATGTCATTCAGAGGAACCTGCATCAGTTCCTGTCTAATATCCGTCACAGTGCCACACCACACTTTCTGTACTTCTGTACATCCTTCTATTATAATATATATATATATATAGATAAATGTATATATCTATATATGTACACATATATAAACGTGTGAGTGTATGTGTGTATTATAGAGATACAGTATGCTAAATGATTAAATAGGTAGCACTTCTCACACGTCCTCGGCTCGGCTCACAACTGTCTTCAGTCTATATTCAGTTTATGTCCTTTAAGTGTCGTGATAAATGTGTTTTACAACTCAAACTTTTTATGTTTCGTGTGTCTCCCCTCCCCCATCCATCCACGCTCTGCAGTTCGTAAACAAAGGCTGAAAACTCTGTGGATTAGTGTGACGTGACTACGTGTCGGTCAGCTGACATTAACGTCATCACGGCTGCGCAGAGAAGCGTAGATTTATCAGTTTTTTAAATGATTTAGGTAAATCAAACCCTTTATTTCTGGGAATTTCTTTTAAACATAAGACATGTAGACTCGAGCGATTTCGAGGAAAGTTGAAGCTTAAATTTTCTTCCGGGAGCGTACGTCACTCATGGTGAGTTCACGGAACATGGGGAATTTGAAAATCAGACGATTCTGTCAGTCTTTACAGCTCCTGCCTGGGATAAATGGTTTATTTTTGGCGATCCTCTTAATAAAGGTGTTTTTTTTGGATCCCGTGAACGGGCTTGGGGTTCAGGGCTTCATTGATGAGCAGAGACTTTTCTCTAAGTCAATGAGGTTAATTTTCTTTAGGTTTGCCACAATCGCAATCATGTTATCCAAAACAAGAGAACACAACAGCCATAATTAGGCTGTTATTGAAAGTGAAGGATGCATCAGCCTTATTGAATGATCGGTTTCATTATGAACATTTAAACCAATAAATCAACACTGCCTGCAAACCACATGCCTTCCTTTTCAAACTACTGTCACACAATCAGCTGTGCTTTAAGTGTATCAGTCATCTGAAGATGTAGTGCTCTTCAGACGGTGTGTTATAACCTGTTGTCTTGTAAAACTCAAGTGACAATCATCCGCTGCCGGAAAGAAAAACACAAATAGCCCCTTTAAATATTCTAATAAATCAATGACAGTGAGTTTTATTGCTAATAAAGAGTCACTGAACGTGTGTGTGGTGTTGGATTCTTGTGTTTTTCTGTCTAAATCATAAAATAATCAAATATCTCCTCTGACTCTCCTCTAGTTATACTATGGTTTCACACAAGCTGTGATGGGACTGATGAGCTGCTGGGGTATTTGCTGACATGTTCCACCCTGCTCGTACAGTGACTTGACTTTGCTGTATTAACTTCCTCCTCTGGAGACTCAGACCTTTGTGTTTCTCCCTCTCCTTACTCTCCTTGTCTCTTAGCTTTATCTCGACCTGTGAGCTTCTCCGCTTCCGGCCTGGATAGATAACAACATCACATCTTGCCCTCCTCTGTCAAATACCAATGATCAGGGGAGATTTTTTTTGCATCTAATGTATCTCACATTAGATGTGGCGTCAGAATGAATCATCTGACTGGGATAACCCAGGCTGTGCAGAAACATCAGCGCACATGAGATATAGGTTTTGTGTTTGGCCTGCGAGAGATCGGGTATGACTGTCAGAAAGTGATAGAGGAGGAAGATAGGTGCGGTAAGAGAGATATCTGTCTGTACGCAGGAGATAGTGAGAGCTGTCACGCTCGCTCTGAGCTGTTCACATGAAGTAGACTAGATAATGACTGATACAGCAAACTCAGGCATGTCTCCAGAACAACAGAGGGGATGGTTTATTTGGCTCGGCATCCCCTGAAACCTGGTTTTCTTTGTATAAAACAGCAACTCAGAAACACTTACTCTCATTATGGGTGACGTTGTGCAGGAGGTCGACGTCCTCCTGGTGTAAGACAAATCACTGACCAGCTCTTCTTCAAAAATGATTATTTCTGTGTTGTCTTTTTGTTTTGCTCTGTAATTTAGTTCTATTTAGCATGGAGCACTTCTCTTATTGCTGCGCTGTTCCTACAGGTTATAAATGTTACTCAATAGTAATTTTTTAGGGACATTATTGTATTTTATGAGAGTTTTAAAAATCCTATTACACCTCTATGATTTTTAATGACAACGGCTGGATAATAGTTTGGGTAAAACAAGGCTTGTAAGACAAAACACGGCCCGGCTGAGGATCAAACATCAGCATAATGCTCCTCTAATAATCCAGAGTTTTTATTCAGACACATCAGGAACCTGCAGCTGTGCTTCTTTGGTTAGACAGCAGACACTGTCTCTCCCCTCACTTCAGCAGTGTGTTTGGTGACGGTGTTGAAGTCGACCAGTGGCTCAAAAAACGACTTCTGCAAAAATCTGTTTGTTCAACCACGATGATGCAGTTTTCACAGGCTTGTAATGAGCTTTATAATGAGCTGCATGACCTTGATGCACTGGAAGTGTGTGTGTGTGTGCGTGTGTGTGTGTGTGTGTGTGTGTGTGTGTGTGTGTGTGTGTGTGTGTGGTAACAGTGATGCTGGTGGTGGATGGGGGCGACAGGTTGAGTGATGCTGTGCTGTAAAAGGAGATGTAGTGGAGGATAAAACAGACATTCCTTATGACTGTGAGAGCAGAACTGATGAATGTTTTATGGCCGACATCCTCAGTAATAAAATCATCTCCCACTCACTTACACTGAGTTGTATTCGTTAGTGAGGTTACACATGTCGTGTTTCTCACAGCTCTGACGTGAAAACCTTTGATAGTCGGCAGCAGAACAGCTGCATGTACGAGCTAATATCTGATATACATCATCTCACCACACGACTGTGTCAGTTTGGTCAGTTCACAGTGCGTGACTCTAGTCTCTCTACACTCTGTTTACAGGTTACTGAATGTTGGATTTATCTTCATTATTAATTCATTTCTGAAAAACGTCAGTTAAATGTTTCTGTCTCCACATGCAGCTGCTAAGATGGTTCAAAAATATATTAATGTTTTTTCATGTCTGTGTCAGACATTGAAACTATAGTGGGAAGGTGTGAGGACATCTGGTGGACGGGTGGAGTATGACACTTCTGAATATGCATATCCTTCCCCTGCATTCATATCAGTGAGTTCTCCTGCTCATAATTCCTGCAGCAGTATTCAGCCAGATGCAGCTATAGTTTATTAAAGCCTCTCTCTCTCTCTCTCTCTCTCTCTCTCTCTCATATTTATTGCCTTGAAAACACTGATCTGCCTGTGAAATATGCAAACCTTAGATCTTTAATGACATTTTTTGTATCACGTGTTGTTCCCCGTATAGAAATGTAATATAACACATACATGTCCCTGTATCAACAGTGATGCTTCCATATATGTTACTGTTTTATTGCCTGCTGATGTTTTTGATTCTGTGTTGATTGTGTTTTCTTGGTGTAAAGTGGTTTGCTGTTTCTTTTTAAAATGTCCTTTATAAATAAATTTGATTTGATTTATTATCACACATACACATCCCTGTATATATGAAGGTATAAGTTTATAACATATATGAAATACTCAAGGTAAAATTTGTACACATATTAAAAATATGTGCATGATGAATGTTTTTAGAAGGTATTACTTGTTGCGACTATATTTGTTAATGATATATGTTTAATTTATATATACAAGTTTATTAAAACATCATGCATATAAAAACTATATGTTTACATGTTTTTCTTATTAATTTCTCATTAATTTTAAACATGTCTATCTTCCCATTCTGGGAAAGTGTCTCAGACTTTTGGACTCTACGGTTTATAATATCAACAGGTTTATATTAACATATGTCTACAATGTAGGCATACATGTATGAACATACACATTTGTATTGGCTAGACAAATGTCAATTTCTAATAGGTTCCACATATAATTTCTATACGTGTCTTTATTTTATATGTACATATATCACATCTGCATGGGACTTGTTTGTATGAAGCCATGTTTTGACCCCATCTTTTAAATTCTGTTGATGTGGGAAGTTCCCAGCACCAGCATATATATGTGTATATATATATATATATATATATATATATATATATATATGCATGTATATACTGTACTTGGCAGATCAACATGTATTCCTCCTTCTTCCTAAATAAGTGAAGTGGAGGTGGGATATCAAGCAGAGAACATGATAACAGTGGTGTATATGAGGATGGAGAGGAATGAAAGCAGTTACTATGTGACAGTGGGAGCAGCAGCAGCCAGGCAGCTCATTAGAGTGCAGGAGATCCCGTACACCAGGCAGGTGATGATACACACAACTCTACGAGCGCCTGGCACTGGGATGGCGAGGAGGGCCTTGCATGATCACACAGTAAACGAAATGAAAGCGCACTGGAGTAGTTAGTATTCATGGCAGTCTATGTCCTTGTAACGGCGTGGAATTTTGGTTTTATCTCATTGGAGGATCTCATCCATTATTTAGGATGCAGGCACAAACCAACAGACGCTCCTCAATAATTCCTGGGGAGCTCGACTGCCTCTGCTGCTCATTCTCTCTCTCTCTCACACTTTCTCTCCTCCTCTTCCCCTCCTTTTTTTATGACTGTTTTCTACTTCCTCAGCCGCTCGCGCTCTAATATTCCCCAACAAGCATGTGTTTGGTTGACCTCAACAGGCTTTGGCATGCACAGCAGTGGGTGTACAGTACACACATAAATACTTAAAGGGCGCTAGGTGCTAGCAGGAAGTCAGTGATAGAACCAGACACAAGTGTTAAGCTGCTTCAGATGAATATGTAATGCAGGAAGCCCGAGCCGATCCCCGCCATTTGTTAATTTCCCATCAGGTATTATTCATGCATGTACTCCAAATGTGTGATGTTTGCATGCAGCTGCAGAGCGAGCAGAAGGGGTGGGGTGGGGGGACTGACCCCCTGTTGACTTGCACACACGCAGCCTCCCAAAACTCCCATGTGGCCGCCTGCACATTGAGATTCTGTGGAGTTCCTGAGCCTGCGCCTTTCATGGTGACACCCAGATGAAGATTACTCCTGATCCACATGTTAATCAGTGGATTTATGGGAGAGGAACATCATTAGAAAACCTGCAACATGCTTCCATCCCTTACACTTTCTGACTGAAGACAATACAGTCTTGTGTTATTTGCATTTAATGCCTACCAATCCCGAGTCCGGGGCACCTGCAGGAGCTGAACAACAGGTGGCAGTGTTGGCTTGGAGAGAGTTCCTCAGTGCACAGATTTATGACGGCTGGAGACACTCCTAGAAATAAACATATGCATCGAGCGGCCAAAAGGATTCAGTGTGGAGGCAAAAACATGAAAATATACGTCTCCTCGGAGGTGGAACCACCAGGGCCGCTGTACACTTAGAGATGAGCTATGTACAGAACAGTTACACACCCTGTTTATTAGTCTCTTTACCTCATTGACTGGAGAGCAATTAGTGAAGCAGCCGAGGGGGAAGCTTCATACAGTCAGAGGCAACTAAAACAGTGTTTACCTTCCTCTTTTTTCCTTGGTATGTGCACCATGTTGTTGTGAAAGCACGAGTCTTAAAGGAAACGGCAGGAGACGAGATTTAAAGTGCTGTTTTCTTTCTGAGTGTTGTCTGCCCTTGAATGAGCTCAGATTTACTTTGAGATTGTATTGTGATGCAGAGAGGAGGAAGGTCAAATCAAAAATAAAGTCTTTTCTTTAAAGTTAATTTAAAGCCTTTTTTCTTCTCTCTCTCTCTCTGTGTTAATGGATCAGCTTTCATTTCCACGCCAGGGCCTCTATCACACAGGTTGACGTGATTTTAGTGTCTCTGACTTAAAGACGTAATAAACCACATCACACTGCCGAATGTAAATATACTGACACTTATGTTTTAGTCTTGAAATGCAGCACAATAGAACAGGGCTGTGTATCCTGCATCCAAAATAAGAGTTGTGAATGTAACTAAGGTTCTATGTATTGTGAAGCCACAAGCTAGCATCGACTTCCTGTTCAGATTCATGTAAACTTATTCTTCAATCAGATATTTTCTGACTTAAAACATATTTTAATTCAGTTTCAAACAAAAACTGAACAAATGGAGAACACAGACACATAGACTATTATTAAAAACGTCATAGACAAGCACCAGAAGATGAAGATGCAGTCGGTGCTGCAGCGTCGTCCCTCAGTGGCCCTCTGGTTTGCACTCATTCATATTCTGGAGCCATGTTTCTGCCAAGATGCCAACACACTCATCTGAAATCTAGAAAACAAAGGGAGACTGAGAGTGGATGGTGACTTCTCAGTATTCTCCTCCCCTTTGTTCTTAAAGGTCAAATTGTTCCAGTCCACGTTCTTCCTGTACAGACTGTGGCATTCTGGGTCACGAGTTTACAGCATGTACTGTACAAAGTACTGGTCCATACCGCACCAATCATTTATACTACAAGTTTACTGTGAAAACCAGAACTGAAGCTCTGACTGATTCAAACTCAAATACCCACTCTATAATTACAGTGCTAATGCTCACTGACACTTATGTAAATAGATTTCATAACAATCCCCGTTGGTTGCTGACTGGCTTTCAAGCACCGCTGATGTTGTGAAATAATCACAGTGGTCATAAATAGTTTAGGAGGGGGAAGAGAAGTTAAACTATTATTAGTATTATCAGTGAGAAGAAGATGTGGGACTGAAGTGAGTTCCCCTGGGGAAAACAAACAGAGCACAACAAGGAGCATATGCATAGTTTATGACTGTAAACAGAAGAGAGGCTGGAGCTGCTGATGCTGCTGCTGGAGCTGCTGCTGCTGCTGCTGCTGCTGCTGCTGCTGCTGCTGCTGGAGCTGCTGCTGCTGCTGGAGCTGCTGCTGCTGGAGCTGCTGCTGCTGGAGCTGCTGCTGCTGCTGCTGGAGCTGCTGCTGGAGCTGCTGCTGCTGCTGCTGGAGCTGCTGCTGGAGCTGCTGATGCAGCAGCAGCAGCAGCTCCAGCAGCAGCTCTCAGCTTCACTACAAACTCACCCTCAACAAGTCTGGACTCTGATCTAACTAACACATGTTACAACTTATCATCATCTTCATATTAATCTTCATCATCATTATCATATTCATCATTATCATATTCATCATCATCTTCATATTCATCATCATCATATTCATCATCATCATCATCATCATATTCATCATCATCATCATCTTCATATTCATCATATTCATCATTATCATATTCATCATTATCATCAT
>NW_019525100.1:468570-481588 GCF_002814215.2 Seriola lalandi dorsalis | reverse complement strand
CAGCAGCAGCAGCTCCAGCAGCAGCTCTCAGCTTCACTACAAACTCACCCTCAACAAGTCTGGACTCTGATCTAACTAACACATGTTACAACTTATCATCATCTTCATATTAATCTTCATCATCATTATCATATTCATCATTATCATATTCATCATCATCTTCATATTCATCATCATCATATTCATCATCATCATCATCATCATATTCATCATCATCATCATCTTCATATTCATCATATTCATCATTATCATATTCATCATTATCATCATCTTCATCATCTTCATTATCATCTTCATCATCATCATATTCATCATTATCATATTCATCATCATCATCATCATCTTCATATTCATCATTATCATATTCATCATTATCATCATTATCATCATCATCATCATCTTCATCATCATATTCATCATCATCATATTCATCATATTCATCATTATCATATTCATCATCATCATCATCATCTTCATCATCATCTTCATATTCATCATTATATTCATCATCATTTTCATCATCATCTTCATCATCATCATCTTCATATTCATCATCATCTTCATCATCTTCATATTCATCATTATCATCTTCATCATCATCATATTCATCATCATATTCATCATTATCATACTCATCATCATCACCTTCATATTCATCATATTCATCATTATCATCTTCATCATCATCATCACCTTCATATTCATCATTATCATCTTCATCATCATCTTCATGTTCATCATTATCATATTCATCATTATCATCATTATCATCATCATCATTTTCATCATATTCATCATTCATCATTATTCATCTTCATCATCATCATATTCATCATCATATTCATCATTATCATACTCATCATCATCATCTTCATATTCATCATCATTATCATCATTTTCATCTTCATATTCATCATTATCATCTTCATCATCATTATCATCATCATTCATCATCATTATCATCATCATCTTCATATTCATCATGATATTCATCATTATCATCTTCATATTCATCTTCATATTCATCATCATCTTCATATTCATCATCATCATCATTTATCATCATATTCATCATTATCATCATGTTCATCATTTATCATCATCATATTCATCATCATCTTCATATTCATCATTATCATCATCATTTTCATCATCATTATCATATTCATCATCATCATCATCATAATCTTCATCATCATCATCATCTTCATATTCATCATATTCATCATTATCATATTCATCATTATCATCATCTTCATCATCTTCATTATCATCTTCATCATCATCATATTCATCATTATCATATTTATCATCATTCATCATCATCTTCATCATCATCATCTTCATATTCATCATCATCTTCATCATCTTCATATTCATCATTATCATCTTCATCATCATCATATTCATCATCATATTCATCATTATCATACTCATCATCATCACCTTCATATTCATCATATTCATCATTATCACATTCATCATCATCATCATCTTCATATTTATCATATTCATCATTATCATCATCATCATCATCATCATCATCTTCATATTCATCATCATTATCATCATTTTCATCTTCATATTCATCATTATCATCTTCATCATCATTATCATCATCATCTTCATATTCATCATTATCATCATCTTCATCATCATATTCATCATTATCATCATCTTCATCATTTATCATCATCATATTCATCATCATCTTCATATTCATCATTATCATCATCATTTTCATCATCATTTATCATCATCATTATCATCTTCATCATCATCATCCTCATCATCATCATCATCATCATCTTCATCATGATATTCATCATTATCATCATCTTCATATTCATCTTCACATTCATCATCATCTTCATCATCATCTTCATATTCATCATCATCATCATTTATCATCATCATCATCTTGATATTCAACATTATCATCATCTTCATCATGATCATCATCTTCATCATCATATTCATCATTATCATCATGTTCATCATTTATCATCATCATATTCATCATCATCTTCATATTCATCATTATCATCATCATTTTCATCATCATTTATCATCATCATCATCATCATAATCTTCATCATCATCATCCTCATCATCATCATCATCATCATCATCATCCCGTCTCGGCTGTCGGTGTGTGAACTATATAAAAACCATAATTCACCTGTTGTGTCACGAACTTGGACCCCTGTACAGCCAGTACCTGTGTGTGTGTGTGTGTGTGTGTGTGTGTGTGTGTGTGTGTGTATATGTGTGTGTGTATATGTGTGTGTGTGTGTGTGTGTGTGTATATGTGTGTGTGTATATGTGTGTGTGTGTGTGTGTGTTACCTGGATCAGGTAGCGGGGGGGTGTGGCTGTGGATCCAGGCTCAGTGTTTGGAGTAGCTCATGAATAAGTAATGAGATGTTAATGGGGGAGACGGCTCTCTGGGACTTGGTGGTATTACACTGCAATAAAAGAAAATCAGGTCAAGCCCCTGTTGCCTCTGTTACGTTCCACTGTGGGTCAGAATGAGGGAGAGGGTGATACAGCTGGGGGAGAGGAAGAGAGAGAAGGGTGCACCCCAACGCAAACACAAAGCACTGAGCAGACTCAGGTTCTGATGGATTCACACTGAACATGCAGTATTTTAACGTAATGGCTCCACTTTGAAGAAGTCCAAAAGAAAAATGCTGGAGGCCCTTCACTCAGAGAGAATAAATCCACTTTTTATACTTAAATAACTCTGAAAGTAAAAGGTTAACCACTCGTAGCCTGAGCCTGAGTCCCCTCCCCCCCTTCTCCATAACCCCTCCTCCCTTATTTAAGTTCGTTTGACCTAAAACGATCCTAAAGAATCAGCTTAAATATTGTTTTCTTCACAGTGTGTGGTTTTGACTCTGTGTTCAGAGGTGAGCCACTATGTTAATGTTATTGTTAGATGTTTTCCTAGAAGATAGAAGTTGATTTTAAAGGTAAATCTCTGTTGCTTTTCGGATGCTAATTCCCTGGAATCTCCAACATACTTTCACTTTCCTGAAACTGATGACGATGAGCGTGTTTTACCTTTAAATTCACTTCCCTGTTAAATGTAGTGAATGCATCAAATCCAGTTCCAAACGTAACCTGGAGCAGTGATGGTGAGAGGAAGCTTCATGAAGCACTGAAGCATTACATGTGCAGTGTTCACAATAACTGGATGCAAGTAACGCTGTGCAGTTATTTAAAATGCTATATAATGCAATTACTCAATATTTCAATATTTGCAATGCTTTTTTTCCCCGGTTTTAAAGATAATGCCATTACTTATTTCTCTGTTTGGTCAGGCACAGTGAAAATCGTCCGTGGTTCAGACCGTCTGATTTCGGTTCGGCCTTCGCGGTTAACGATGGCCACGATGTGACGCCTGGGCTGCGACACGGCTAATCACAGAGGTGGGAAACATACGAGGGAAGGAAGTGGGGATCAGAAACGAGAGGAAAAGGTGAGTGACACCAAAATAAAAGAGAAACTACTGCAAACTGAAGGAAAAGAATGAACGTGAACCAGGATGTGACAACTATCAAATCCATGTCTGGCCATAAGTTCCAGAGTCAGTCCCTTTCTGCTTCAGGAATAATCCCAAACCAGCAGCTGAGAAGAATCTCCTCAAGTAATGACAGTAATACCAATAATACTGCATTATAATAATAATTACACCATAGAGTCTAATTTGAACTTTAAGTATTCAAAAGCAGCTTAACGTTTCATGTGATTCTAAATCCCCATCGCTGCTTTGGGAGTGTTACACATTAACATCCATGTCCATACAAGCACAATACACAGCAGACTTCAATGGTGGAGGGTGTAAACAGTGTAATGGAGAGAGATGTGATGCAGAAAGATGCAGCTCCAGAGAAAAGGAGGGAACATTCAGAACGCCCCGAGACGAGCACTTCACACGCAAAAGAGCGGTTATGAAAGAAAGCGAGACCAATTAGATTAGGAAGAGAATATAGGGATACACGGATATAGGTTGAGAGGAAGGAGGTTGGGGGTGGGCGGGTGTTAGCTGCAGTGGAGCGAGGAGGACCGGCAAGAAGCAGCAGTCATGCCCAGAGTGAATGGAAAGCTCCTCGGAAAGAGGAAAAGAGAGACAAAGACAAAAGAGGGGAGTTAAAAGAACTGTGGGCAAACAGAAGGTACTATGAGGGAAGAAGAAAGAGAGAGAGGGGAGGGGGGAGACGAAGAGCCGCACCGACTGCCAATGTAGCAGGAAGAGAGTCAACGGGGGCACAATAACCCAAAGTGAACCGAAGATCTTAGATAACTCCTCGGGAGTGAGCGAGCGAGCGAGCGGTGAAAGTGATGTGAACAGGCTCGCGCTCGAACCAACACATGCTGTGTCCTGGACGCCCGAGGACACGTCTGTACTTATAATTAATGATACTTCAGAGGGCTGGAGACGGGGCGAGGGGGACTTGAATCAAACCTCACGTCGCCGATGTACTTCTAAGCGATCACAGGCTCCACTCTCTAAATAATGAAGGACAGCTCGGTACCTCTGTGGGTTCTGGCTTGGAGAAGTCAAACAGTACAAAGTGTCCCCCCCCCCCTGCCCAGCACCAAACAGCAGACACAGAGTTAACAATCAGCTGGTGAACAAACTGGAGGACTGAGGGAAAGATGAACAAAAGAGAATATAAGTTGCTCCAGAGTTGACATGACCTGAGACTGGTCAAAGACAACGCTTCAGGACGAGTCTCTGACGGTCTGTCCAGACTTAGACCCTGCAGAACATCTGAGGAGAGACCTGAAGGTGGGAGTCCACAGATACTTCCCACACAATCTGACAGCTTCAGAGGATCTGCAGGAAGAGTCCGACCTGGACGGACTCAAAAGAATCAAAGCTTCTTCAAAGTCCTGAATTAAGGGTCTTAATGTTTTTGTAAATGAGAGGTTTTAGTTTTTGATTTGAATTCATTTGCAGATCTTTGTAGAAGCATTTGTGATTCTTGGTTATCACACGTAGACTGACGGGTGATTAAATCCACACCACGACAGTCTGAATGTTTCCTGGAGCCGGTGTAAGAGAGACAGACGCTGGTTACAGAGAGATCAGGACATAAAAGGGTGAGGAGACAGCGAGCGACCGTCAGAGTCTGTAAAGGCTGGTGTGTTTGCTCTGGAGAGAGAGAGAGAGAGGACTGTAATTGTTTTTCAATTATGCACCATATAGCTTCACAGCGTGTCTCCTTTTAGTGCTCTTTTATTAGGCAGCCTATCAGAGGAGCGCCTGTCTGCAGGCCGTTCCCTCCCTCTCTCCCTCCATCTTTTATCCCTTCACCCATCCTTTTCTTCCGCCCTCTTTGTGCTGTCATATATCCGATTTCATGCTGTAAAGATCTGACAGGCAATTAGTTGAGGATTTGACCAATTAAGAGGATAAAAATGGGGTTGAGTCTCTTTGTGCCGAGATGTTTCGTCCCAGCGTTGGCCCGAAATGTCAAGTTCCAGTGCTGCAACCTTTGTGTTGGGATGATGAAAGTGGATTTGGATTCACTGGCACGGATCTGGCTCCGAGTGCAGCTAACCTTCTGCACTTCATGGGGCGCGTCGACTGTTGTGTGCGGTAAAAACACAGTATCGTTGACCCTGGATAATGAATCATTCACAGGAAACAGAGCAACATGTTCTCAGGGGGAGCTTCCTCTTCCTCAGAGGGTTAGGGTTCAATCTTCTTATGGATCAACAGCTATTAAAACAACAAAAAGTAAAATATGAACCTTTTAAGTGTGAGATTAAAAACTCATTGAAAAACACATTGTCTTTAGATGTGAAAGTGTGTCAGACTTTTAAAAGTCTATTCAAAGTCTTCTAGTGTATGGAAGTCATGAGAAACACCATGTGGGAGGCAGCATTGCATCAGTGCTTTGATTCTTCAATAAAACGTGTAATTACGGCTCAGTGTCCTGAATCTTTATGCCTGAAAGTTGTTGATTTTTAATTTGAGAATTTGTCAGAAATCCATGTCAAACATTTGACATTTTGATGAAACATACAGTAACTGCAGAAGTTGTGGTTAATGTAAGCATTCTGATGTTCCGACACATACTGTATGATACTTTGAGCCTTTGTAATCGTCACGTAGTCTTTCCAAAGCAATATGTCATGTGCAGATGAGTTCGTCTGCAGTCACAACCGTGAGTCACTCATGCCTCTTTAGATACACCAGCTATTAGTGTACTCATTTGTCGGAACAACAGTTATCAGGAGTACACACTGTTTTCCAACTCTCTCTCTTTAAACACCGTCTTGACAGTGCGACAGTTGTGTTTGAGCTGAGAGGTAGTTATTCCTCCCAAACACACACTCTCAGACTGACGGCGGCATTTATTAGACTGACAACGGCATTAGGTTGCCCGTGTCCTTGTGGGCTTTACTGATGCTGGTTACACCCATGTGTGTTAGCTTAGAGGCGTGACTCAACCAGCGCACACACACACACACACACACACACACATTACCACAGTGCTGTAAGCTTCATAAAGCCTCCCTGCGGCGCCTGCCACCGGAGGAGTGACAGGCCGACCCGCCTGGATGCTAATGCGGCGAGCAGCGGTGGAAAGGTAATGATGTACATCTCAGCAGGTCACAGCATGGACACACACATCAAGCTTTGTTGACCATTATCACCCCTCCCCTGCACTTTACTGTTGTAATAAGTTTTTTTTTTTGGCGAACAGTTTTCATTGTGTGCGAGTCTTTTAAATGTATGTGTGATTATTCTTCTCCCTGAGCTCTGCAACAGTAACACAGCACTCTCAGCAACAGTGCTGTCCTCATACATAATAAATACCATGGACCAAGGTGTATGCAGTAATTGCATTTGGTTTATAGTCATATTCGAGGCTGTGCAGACCACAGTTTGCTCCGAGCCATGTTAATGAATATGTTGCGTGGGCTGCAGTGATATTGTCTATTTATAATTTCACATGAGCGCGGTGTAACTGTGGGCTATTTAGAGGCACAGAAATGTAGAATAAATTCTCATAACCTTTTAGAAATGTATAGCGTGCAGTTTAGGTTTACAGAACGTTTTGCTTGATCTAATGAAGAGAAGAAGGGGAATCTCTTTCAGCAGCAGGAAAACATCCAGATAAACAACAGAAAAGGTGTTGATGAATGCGAAGCAGAAGCGTTTTACTCTGAACTTGGCGCTGCAACTGCTCCATCAGTCATCTGTAAATATGTGTATAATCAGGGAGACTTATAGACACTTTGCCAACAAACATATTCAAGTGACTGCAGGCTAAATTGTCTTTTTCTTGGTTTTCCATGTCAGTCCTGCCTCAACCTGAACCTCAGGCTCAGTACTGGACAAGTTTAAGTTTGGCAGCTGATTTAGATTTAGTCTGTTTAACTATTGTTTGAGTCAACAAGACTAAAACTGTGTCACAAATCCATACGACAGGATACTTCCTCTAGAACCATGAATGTCTGTACAGAAAAACTGAAAATAAACTGAATATAAGAAGGAGCTATGTGCAAGTTTTGCTAATGTTAGCATTAGCAGCTGTTTCCTCACCAGTCTAGAAGAAACTTTGAGTTCAGCATCAGCTTCATTCCTTTACTCACCAACTGCTGTCTCCAGAGGTGGAAACACAAACTGGCAAGAAACCACGTGTGGCGACAGAGAAAACAAACATATAACCCCATAAATCCACTGACACAATGTTTCTGAAAAGCTGTTTTTGTCCATGAATTAAACTCTACTGCTGAACCAAAGTGACGGACCGACCAGCTGACTGACAGACTGACATTTAAGATTTAGATCTTCAACAACCAACATATACATGTATGCATATATTAAGTTATACCTTTCTTTCTGACAACTTATAACATTAGCTAATATCATTAGCAGAGACATGACATTACTGACAGGCGAGGTGCTGCTTATTAGTGCAGTCAAGCAGCTGAACGAACTTCTGAAGAAGACGTAGTTCTGGGCTGTGATGCCAGACTGTCAGTTCATCATCACTGCACTCTGCAAAACGCTGCCTACTTTCACCCGAGACTGGGAAGGAATATATGAAACATGAAGCCTAATTGAGTGTTTTACAGATAAAAATATGACCAAATGATAGAAGACACCTTGGAAATGCAGAAAATAGAGAGAGAAGAGACAAAATCAACATATCTCAGTAGGAATTCAAAGTGTCAGGACTTTTCTTAATGCATTATTGAAAAGGCAGTGGCTCCTAGCCAGGTAAGATTTTCTGGTTCATGAACTGATTCTTGCAGCAGCAGCGCCGGCGTCGAACATCACACTTTCTAATGGGAAATTCTAATGAGGTGCAGGTATTTAGAATACATCAACGGCAGAATGTGGAGCAATCCCTCATTAGATTGGGCACGGTAATGAAAAAAAAGAAAAGAAATCATTTTTAAACTGCTAACGTTAAATCATAGGAATCAGCCCCCAAACAAATCTTTAATAGCAACCCCTCTTTTTCCATGAATATTAATTATTCACAGCCATCTATGCATAGCTGAGTGTGAATATCTCTGTGTCACAACATCTGATGTGCTTTAAATTAGTTCGTTTGAGATGGAATCACGTCGGCCGACAGCTTCCAACTTGGTCTTCATCTTGACACGAGGACAAAATCTGTCCACAGAGAAACAGACACACAAACATTAGCAGGGAATTACATGTAATTAAACAAGCAGTTAACTACATTTATATGTGCATAGTGAGTCAAGTAGTTTGCCATGAAATGAAGGGAATGATATTTTATTCTTATGTTACCGTTGCTTCTCTACTGTAATTGAACCTCCTGACTGTGAAGTCCAGACGATGCATTCGTCAGGCAGTCACCACCACACACCTGACCTTTGTGTAGTTCATGTGCAAAAAGCCAAAGGGGGGGGGGGCTTTTCTCAGTGGTCACACATCAACAGTATGATCATGGATGCACCTCCCATGAAGAGTAGGGTGCTGCAGTGTTTCGGTTTATATTCGACCTCAGAACAAGCAGGGAGTCTTTGTAATAAACTCGGCATGTGACTTTTGTAATGAAGCTCAGTGTAAGTTTAATCAGGACTTATCTCCACATCTCTCACTTCCCTCTCTTGTTTTGCACCTGGCAATGAAAGTTGATTCATGGACTCAGAATCAAGTTCCTCCTGATTGTGTTTTGTTAGAATTTTGTGTCGCTTGTATTTGAACTTCTTTTCTAAGTAGCTTCAGTTCGCCGTCATAGTTAGTTAGCGTCCCGCACATTGGTCATACATGCAGTGGATTCAACGAGTCCTCCAACCTGAACATCTAGACTGGTCTCTTCAACCCACTGATACGACCCATAGGAGTGACCCCTGAAATAGCGCTGGACCTTGGTTGTCATGGTTACAATAATGAACACACTGTACCGAGAGCGGCGTACCTACCTTTGTCGCGGTGTTACTCTAATAACGGTCACGGCTTGGTTATGTTTAAGAAAAGATTGTGGTTTGGGTTGAAAGTTAAACATTAGACGATCTTTGTTGTCACGGTTACAATAACTTTATCTAATGGTCGCCGATATCAGAAACAACATAAACTGCTTCTTTCACAACCACACCACCTCCTCGTGGACTCTGTCTCTTTATTCTACGTACCGACACTGTTCCCTTCACTCCTGTCGTCATCACTACGACCACCAGATGTCGCCTAGCAACAAGACTTGCCTATGACGTCATAATAACCTGCTGCACAGACGACCTGTGGGCTGGTTTCTTGCGGGAGGACAGTCTCAGTGGTTTGGTATGTATGTACAGACTGTTCGTACGTTCCTGTGCTGCACCTGTGATGAACAGCTGCATATTTAGAGTGATATTTACTTTTTTTCTTTCAGCTGTTGAACCCTCAGACCACATTCACCGCCTCAACCTTTAGAAAAAAAATCCTCTTTAATTTGACATTTTCAACTGCAGCTACACGATATGAGATGTGCATTCAAAACACTTGGACTGAAAAAGGGTTTTTGATCATTTCTAACTAACCGAGGATGTTTTGTTCGCAGCGAGATGTGAGGAATACCTTCCACTGCTCATAGACTCCCGTTCAGCTCCATCAAACTTCATCAAATATCCCGTGACAGTTGTTCTTGTCAATCTGAAGCCATAATCCATCACTGCACAGTCTGGGGTGTTATTTTTCTTGAGAGAAATTGCTTCCTTGTTCCTTTCAGAGAAATATCTGTGAAAGCATCAGAGGCACTCAGAGTGAAAAACTCAGAAAAAAATATAATTTGCATATGAATTGAAAGCTGTTAACTGCTATATTCTGTCTTCTCTTCTTTTAGTACTAAGGGCAACACCACAGTTTGTTTTATCCCGTATAAAAGACACGCCTCTGGTTTCGGTTTGAATCCACTTATAGAATTAAAATATTTTCGGATCCCTCCCGCATCTAGTTTTAGGGTTTTTATTCTAATATCTGTTTCCGGTTGAGAGGTCAGAAACACTACAGTTTTGAGTGTGTTTATAACCTGTTGATACAACCTGAAACTGAGATGAGCAGCAGAAATTGTAGCGTTCATTAATTATGTATCTGGTAAATCAGAATAACAGCTGTAGCCTAGTTATTTCTGCACGCCTTGTTTTCTCAGAGTCCTGACTCAGGACCGAGCGGATCAGCTCAGATTCAGACTGATGAGATCAGCGTTCGACTGGAAAACAGCGTCGGTTTTGTTGAGCTGCAAAAACACAAACACACAGCCCACCCCTGATCGTACAGCGATGAGAGAGAGCAGTTTTTCTCCATGTTACTTTGGCTTTCCGTCAATATAAGCATTAACATTAATGATGTCTGGCTGATGTACAGCACTGCTCTGAATATAAGACAGGAGAAGAAGAAGGTCAAGGTAAGAAGAGCTATCGAGCCTTCATACCTTTCGTACCTGCTGGCAGGCAGTGACACTCAGCAGTGTCAGGTGTGGATTATTTTCATGGTTTACCAGGTGAAATAATTCATGTACAGTTCAGTTTCTATCAAAGTTTCCTCAAAGTATGAACCTGATATGAAAGTGTAAGTCTGAAAATGATGTCTGTGGAGAATCATCATAAGGGTGACGAGTGTTTAGGGCGGATAAATGCATTTGAAGAAATAACTCAGAACCTGGTATCAATAAAATGATGACGTGTTTAAACTTGTTTGTATTGGTTTGGTACCAGCTGCTGATCAAACCAGTCAGCTTCACCTATCAGCCTCCAGCAGCTCTGGTTTTACCGGCCGAGCTGCGCCGGTTGCTTCCTGGCCGACTCCGGCTCTCCATCATCCTCAGATGTGGGAGTCTGTCGTAGCGGAGGTGTAGCAGTCTGCTGCAGCTGGTCGCAGTGATACAGAGAACGCAGCATCCTCATGAATAAAACATGGGAATGAGCTCGGAAATGGGAGAAGTGTTCCTTTAATTAAAACAAAGACTTCTGTCTCATCGTCTCTATTGCAATAGATAGCTGCTATTTGTGTTTGAGTGTGTGTGTGTGTGTGTGTGTGAGAGAGAGAAACAGTGAAAGAGGCAGAGAAAGAAATAAATTGTATTTTCTAATTAAAGCTTTATGTTGTTGACTTTCAGGGAATCGCTGCTTTCACGGATGATTACATACCTAAACGCCTCTGCCTGATTTATAAATTAATTTGTAGACCAGAGATGTAAATTTGACTTTTTCCTTTTCCTGTACAGTGTGTAGATAAATACCAGCAGCACTGTCAAAGCTTAATAAGCTTACAAACTTATTACTGCTGCCGCTTTCCCCTGTGACAACAGTGGTGAATACACACACTCTTCACGAGGTTTCCTCACTCACACTGAGAATATTCATTTTCTCTACAACCGCCTGAATTACATCGAAGAAGGAGGCTGAGAAAAAGGCAATTTAAACCTTTTCTTTCTTTAGGGTGAACACTGTGGAGATACGTCTGGCTGGCAGACATGTTACAGCTGTACTGACTCAAGCTGTTAGATATTTAGCATAAAAAACTACAGACAGCTGCAACTTTCACTGATCTCTAAATGTTAAAAAAGTCAAACATGATCAAATACCAACTTATAAAGCAACGGTTTATTCAGAAAGGAGCCAGTTTTTAATTTTGCTATTGCTACATAGCTAACGTTAGCATTAGCAGCTGTTTACTGACCAGTCTAGAAGAAATGTTGTGAGTTCAGCATCAAACTTCTTTCCTTTACTCACCAACATCTGTCTCCAGAGGTGGAAACATACGCCAACGTTAACTCTATCACGTCTTTTCTTCTTCTGGAGTTAGCATGCTAACCAGCTAGCCTGTCTCGTCATCTTCCCCACAGCGTCTCACTGTAGCCTCCGATCTGAAGACGCAGCGCTGCTCGGAGGCGCATTCTAACCTCCTGTACTGTAAAGAAGCTACGGTGGCCCAGAGAGCTCAACGCACTGCAACTTCAGAAAACACCTTCGTCAGTTTGACAACACATGAACTGCAAATACACAATTGCAAATACTGCAAGTGTACGGTATTGGATCCGGTTTAGGAGGCCCCCCTGAAAGGAAGCCTGAAGTCATGGGCCCCTCCCTGCACATCCAGGATGCTGGGGGTCTGCTTATCTCTACCAATGAGAGTGTTTGAGGCTCCAGAGCAGCTCTGTGGCTTAGCGATGTTTGATATTCCAGCTCTTAATTGTAACCCCTAAACGCCACTGTATCTGCGACTGCATGTAGCTGAGTAGCTGGTGAGCGTGCGTGACACTGACCCGTGTTATTAAAAAGTGCTCCCTCGTTTCTCTGTGTGTATTTGTTTTAGTTGAACCAGGATGCGCTCCACAAGCTCCGAGAGCTCCCTGAGTCAACATGGGTGATTGTTGAGGGGTTTAAACAATCCTCCAAACAATTTGTTGCCTGGGAAGAATTAATCTAATGAATTGCCTTGAGTCAATTAGATTGAAGGCCTCGTTTCTTTCTTTCTTATTTGGTGTGGCGTGTTAAGTGCACACCATGTCAGGCAATACCATTAAACCCCCCCCCCC
>NW_019525100.1:468095-468550 GCF_002814215.2 Seriola lalandi dorsalis | reverse complement strand
CATTCCCGCTCCTGACCTCTTCTCTCCGACAGGGATCACAGCAGATGAAGGAGGCGGGACCTTCGCAGACCCCCCCCCCCCCCCCCCCCCCCGCCCCCGCCGTCGTCAGGGGAGAAGCAGGGAATAAATAAAAGGTAGAGCCCTTCTTTACCCTTTGCCCTCAACCTGTGAAATATCCTGCCGTGGTGTTTGTGCACGTGCGGCTGTTGTTATGGTGATATATGGTAATATGTGGTGGACCGAGGTTAGTGGCAGTATGGCGGCAGTCGGGCAGCGTGATGGTCGTTACCAGACATTAACGTACAGCAGCGGCCGAGCCAGAGTCACTCACTGGTGCCTGATGTATACGAGCAGGTTGACTCGTTTACATTCCCGCTCCTGACCTCTTCTCTCCGACAGGGATCACAGCAGATGAAGGAGGCGGGACCTTCGCAGACCCCCCCCCCCCCCCCCCC
>NW_019525100.1:464730-468075 GCF_002814215.2 Seriola lalandi dorsalis | reverse complement strand
CCCTCCCCCCAGTCCATTTATCCACATTTATCCCCGAACAAGAAAGGTTAGCAGGAAGGATCAGGTGTCTCATGCAAATCCACCGTCTTTGTCATATTTTACCTCTTCAGTGCGTGTGTGTGTGAGTGTGTGTGTGTGCGTGTGTGCGTGTGTGTGTGTGCGTGCATGTGACATGACATATGCAGGAGGTTAGACAGGAGATCAGAGCGGAGGAGGATCTGTGAAATCTAGAGAAACCCTGCATGGTACCACAGACTGACTCACAGCAACACAGTGAGCGCTGCCAATGTTTCCTGCAGCACCATGTGTAACATCAGTGACAGCGGACAAAGTGTCTGTAAATATCTTTTCCTCCATTGAAATCGCCCAGACTCTGACATATACAGGTGTGGGAGGAGCTAATTCAGGGGCCGGTTTCACAGAGATAGGTTTGGTCCAATCATAGATCTTTTCTAGAGTTTTTAGAGACGGCAGCGATTTTTTTTTCCAAATCTGTTTTTTCTTTTTATTGTTTCGCTCTTTGTTGAATTTCCAAAGTGAAACGTCTTTGTAGCTGTTGAAGATTTTCTGCTGAGGGGAAATGGAGCTGAGAATTCATTGTACCACAGTCTGACTTAAGGTAGTCAAGAGCTAAACTGCTTTTTGCAACAGGTGAATCCAGACTGTGTGACCTATAGCAACAAAACCTAACGATGATGTCATAATAACCTGCTGCACAGACGACCTGTGGACTCGCTTCCTACAGGAGAGTTGGGCGGGAACCTTTTGTGAGTCATCCTGTGATATAGATTCATAATTCAAATGTGCAGTTTCTCTGTATAAGATCAGTGAGGAAGATCTTTTCTCATATTTCCTGTTTTAATCTCTTGCGTCATAAATTAACTTCACCTCTAAACATCAGCATCTCTCTCCACAGAGGTTTAACTCTGTCAGAGGATGAAATACTGACGAACGTGAACTGCCAGCGTGTCTCCATTCACTAGATAACAGCATATAGATAACAGCATATAGATAACAGCATATAGCGAAGTGGTAAATGAGCTTCCAGAACAATCGCCCTCGATGTTTAAAGCTGCTCTCCCATTTCTGACGGTGCATTTGTTTTAGTTTCTCCCACATTGTTAAACGCTCACGGTCCCTCGATGGGATTACTGCCCGTTAGCTTTATCATCAATCAACATGTCTCTGTAGAGCACAGAGGTTCCCGACCTGCAGTGGAACTGAGTGGGCCGACAGTCACTTTAAAACAGTGGGATTATAAATAGAAAATAAAGTTTTAAAATGAAATGATCTTTAAACATGTCAGCACTGTGATTGGCCACTGTGCAGACTGTGGAGCTTCCTACGTGTTTTCAGTTCAGTCCTGAATGTTGGAGCACAATCATTAAAACAAAAAGTGCCGAGGAGGATCCGTTCCGCCTCTGTGTTGTCATGGGCTCGGATGTGGGCAGTGTACATGCACATTTCACCCCAAGTAATCTCAATGTGCTTTACACACAGCACATGTGAAGCAGAATAAGAATAAATCATACATACGGTACATGCACACACACATTTATAACACACCCACTGCATCACAGCATTTTAAAAGCAATTCACTGCCACATCTGCCTAATTAAGTCGCTTCAGGGGGTTTCAAAGTGAATCAGCTTTGCTCCCTCTGCTGCTGCTGCTCCAGGGCGCCGTTCAGCAGGAAATAAAAGCGCGCTCTGCCAGGTACAGGTAACACAAACAGAGCAGGTCACAGGCAAGAACAAAGTCCACAAGGTGCAGAACAGGAATGATACGATTCGGCAAAAGACCGGGGAAAGACTGCCGGGATATTAAACTGTGGAGTGATCAGTGGAATGGGAAACAGGTGGGGTGGGTGTGGCAGTCAGGGTTGGGTGAATAGGGGAATGAGAGATAGGTGAGCAGGTGGGGAGTCAGGTGACTGAGACAGGGAGGACAGAGGACATGTGGTGGGCGGATAGAGAGAGTCAAGAGACGGGCTGAAAGACAAAAGTAAAACAATCACTGTAACGTGCAGTTTCCAAGATCACCTGCGCCCCCCCCCCCGGTCAGACATGAACGACACTGCGCTGTTTGAACTCACCTGTAGGACAAGTGGAGCGGCCTGTGAAGAGATATAAGAACATGTCAGGGTTTATATGGATAGAGAGAATGATTCCCCCGTGTGTGTGTGTGTGTGTGTGTGTGTGTGTGTGTGTGTGAGTGTCTTCCCCCTGAAATGAGTAATAATAATGGTGATAACCATAAAGAGACACCGAGCTCTGACTGATACGCCAGTACCAACATGGGAGGGCCAGGCGCCGTTACGTATCCACCGGAATGATAAAGTCTGAGTATGAAGGTTTTCCTTTATTATTCTCTTTCCATCACAGTCAGGCTCAGCCACAGATCGCCTGGGGCAAGTTTGTGTTTTGATAAGGATGGTGGGAAATTCAATTTTGTGTGTGCATGTGTGTGTGTGTATGTGTGTGTGTGTATGTGTGAGTGTGAGTGAGTGTGTGTGTGTGTGTGTGTGAGTGTGAGTGAGTGTGTGAGTGTGTGTGTGTGTATGTGTGTGTGTGTATGTGTGAGTGTGAGTGTGTGTGTGTGAGTGTGTGTGTGTGTGTGTGTGTGTGTGTGTGTGTGTGTGTGTGTGTGTGTGTGTGCAGTGGAAACAGAGGGCAGTTATTGTAAGTGGTGTGTATTCACTGTAGGAAGTTCTTGATACAGACTTCTGGAGATAATCCCAGCAGCCGAGCTGCATTGATCAGCGAAGTGTGAGGCCTTTCCTTAATGTCACACACAGGACGCTGCACAGAATCAACAATTACATCATTTTCACTTTCCCGTCATCTTACCTGTCTTCACTCTCCTGGTTTTTTTTATTCTACACCATCTGATTATGAAAATATAGTCTGCTGCTTACTGCTGTTCTTTCCAAGAGTTAGAAGAAGCTAAGCTAATCATCTGCCAGTTGTAGCTTCACACTTCACATACAAACAATAAAACAACCCAGAATTCCCTCAGAACCAGCAGAGAACAAACCTCCACCAAGGCCAAGGTCAGACAACACACACTCAGTGAATAGCTGTGTGGGGGCCAGTGGGCCTCAGTTGCCTTGGAAACATGACGTCATTATGTCAAGAGCACGGTTGTAAACACTAACCAACTAACCAACAAAGGAGCCAACGGGTAGATCCTTCATGGCCCAACATATCCCAAGATTTATGGTGCACCAGAAACAACACGGACAGAGAGCCTGAGGATTCAACTTCAATATTTAAATACGTCAATATGTGATAGAAAGTGTTGTATCTGCATGTTTTCTGTGGAGGGAGATGCTAATTACATTAT
>NW_019525100.1:452867-462867 GCF_002814215.2 Seriola lalandi dorsalis | reverse complement strand
CAGAGCTGTGTATTTACAATAGGACTTTGTTTTCAGGTAAAGAGGCGTGGGGCTGTTTAGGATGCAGCTCCAGCCTCCTCCTTGGATGTCTGTGTGCAGCAGTCCTGCTTTCAACACCACTGACAGCCTGAGGACACAAAGTGGCTCTGTGGAAAATGAACTCATGCCACTTAGCTGCTGTAGAAAAAACAACAACAGAAAAACTACACCTACGAGCAGAGGTCTGAAGCGTACAGGTTTGCTAACGTCGCTCTTCTACGGCATTAAAACGACCCCTGGCTTTAAAACAGAACAACGTAGATAATAGATGCAGGAGACGGGAGGAAGGGAAGAGGTGCAGGAATGAAACAGGAACATATCCGTCCTCTGACAGCTGTCTGAACATGCTGAATTACAAACAATTTCATATATTAACATATACGTTAAGCTCATACAAAGACAGTCCTGTCGCACATATATATCCATCCCAAAGTCTGCTTTTATATGGATATGTTTATAAACATGGAGAATTTTAATAGTTATGTTCTTTTAATTAAATATATATCATTATGTATTTTCTCACATTTTACTATGGGTATTTCATAAACTCATTCACATATGATACATATACAGTATGTGATGATATATACGTTACCTGTAAGGGAATGTATTGCGAACATCACTCTTGTTATAAGGGCATATACCGGATATCCCCACACAGTACAACTCTCTGAAACCATGGCAACGTCATGTTTATATAAGTGAATGTTTTTAACATTTAATGTAACATCCCAAAAACTGTCCCTCCTGATTTTCATGGGGTTCCAGATGTTGTACTAAATACTTCTTTATTCCCTGTTTATATTTTGATGCAGACACTTTGAAATATTCCCATAACCGTCTGACCAAACAGTGTCCATTCATTTTTTAACTGCGTATTAACATTTGATGTGTGTAAAGACTTCATGGACAAGCAGCGGTTGATGGTGCCACACTCATGTCATAATGTTTAAACCATGTTTACGAGCCGCCGAGTGGGAAAAAATAAAGCTCCTCCACTTCAGCCTCTGGCTTGTAACTCAGAGTCAGTGATACTGGGAATGTCTGACACAGACAATTCTTCCTCTTGGTGAAAGGAAATGTCGACAAACATGTTGACAGAGTGGCTGCAAATGCACCACCACCGCTGGCACTTACACCGAAATAAAATCAAATATTAACACCAAAGCTCCTTTTACACACGACGAAAAACACGTCAGGCTTTTCCTTCAATGTTACGATCTGCAGCCACTCACGCGCCTCACTCCCGCGTCACAGGACTGATTGTTGTGCTACATAAATAAAAGTGAATTTGTGAATGTGTGCACTAGATTTCAATCCATCCAATGATATTTGAGATATGAGGACTGTGCCACTCAAGCAGAAAGTTTCCAAGTGAAGAGCTGGGAAACAGTTTCACTTCCAGAAACAGCTGGCTCCTGCTGTTTTTACCACAAGAGGAAACTGCCTATTTACAGGGACTATTTTCAGCAGCGGATTACTACTTGTTTAGGCCAACAATGGAGCTGTGTGGCACAGAGGAGTAAGACGTCTCAGCACAATTTGTTGACTAAAATAAGAAGCAGGAAGACTTCACCTCGTGTAAAAACAGGCTTCTCAAGGAGCGAGAACATAATCTCTCACGTCAGGAGACGACACAGGCAGGAAGAATACTGAAGACGTCATGTGTTTGATGACACAATCAATAACGCGTCTAAAGAGCCGAACCAAAATAGATGTTAACACCTATTTAGATGAATGAATCACCTCCTCCATTCGAGGTGCTGCCTGCAGACATCAGATCCAACAGCATCGGGCTCCTGCCTCCTTCCACTCAGCAGATACAGATCCTCACAAAGCTGAGACTGGTGGTGGTGAGCTGTGGAGAAAATAAAGAAGCAGTGTGTGTGTGTGTGTGTGTGTGTGTGTGTGTGTTGTGAGGTGTTGTGTTGGGTTGTGAGGTGTGTGTCTCCACAGTCAGCTGGTATTAACGGGTGCTGAGGACCTGCTGCTCCCCGGCGCCGCTCCCAGCTCACACGATGTCATCTGGTGGAGCTGTTCACCGCCGCTCGCCCGTATTGACTTTTGACTCGGCGGGTTTTATATTCCTGCTGAAATCAGCGCAGTCTCTAAAGCGAGCCCCCGGCGCCCCACCGCACCCCTTTGTTTTCAGTGCAAATGAAATATTGATGAGAGGCCCTGGCCCCTTTTTTTTTTCCATTTATTCCTTCAGTCACGGCGCTCCGGCTCTCTCGCTCGTCCTCGGCTGTTTTGCCTTTGTCCTCCAGGTGTAATCTCCAGGCAGGTGGAGGAAAGGACGGTGCGTTTTGTGTCGACTTGTGTGTTCGAAAGTCGACCAAAGCTGCAGAAGAATCTTTGAAGAACCTCATATTTCAGAATAAACTTGAAGGTCACACATTAGACGTGATTTGATTTGCTGATGCTCATAAATTTGACTAAATGTTTAGCTGATTTGCTTTGAGTAATGACCCCGAACAGGGAGGAGGGAAGTGTTTTCCTTTAATCAATGAGAGGCACAGCAGGAGGATGAAGAGTATTTGAAGGATTAATACTTGGATTAGGAAACCTCCATTTGATACAGGAAGTGGATAACAATAAAAAGATGTTGACAGAGTGGGTGAATTGTAAAATATAACCATATTTATAAACCATGTTGGTTTAATGGTGAGATCTACATGTAAGTTAATGTAAAAATAGACTGGATGCTGCAGCAGCCGGAGAATCCAGGCTGCACTGACAAACATCAGCAAGGTTCCCCCTATTTATTTATTTTGGGGGGTTCATGCAATATATGAAAAAAAATATTTCAATGCATGAAAAATGGAAATTTGTTCCTATTTGGCTGTTTCTCTGTTTATCAGACAAAATAAAAGATAAACACAAAATACACACAAGCTTCACAGCAGTGAAACCGGAGGAGAGAGAGACAGATGTGGCCAGTCCAGCAGAGGGCAGCAGGTGGAGGTGGAGGTGGTGTTGACATGATTTTTACATCATTGGTCACGTTCATATTCAGGTTTGATGAACACGAACCACATCTGGCTTCCTACTACTCTTTCATCAGATCAATTACATATTGTGTTCGTTAACAATTTGCCAACGGCCTCATTTCTGTTTCTAATAATCAGATATTAGTCAAAGTCAGACTTTTGTCACGCACCGACTCCCGAGGTCAAGAATGAAGTTTCAAGCTGAACTAATCATCAACCAACCAATCGACCCTCAAATCCCCAAACCAGGATCATTAGGTGTTCCAAACGCAAGTATTTCAAACGCACCTGAACACATGCGTACCAGGTTTTGACCAGGTCTTCATTCGTTACTCAACTATGTGTGGTAACTTGAATGCAGCACCATGAAGGTCTTCCTGGAGAGACCTCTATAGTTTTTCCAGATGGCCACACTGGAAGATGGAGAGAAGAGCCGGCCGTCATCAACACTTCTGATCTCCAGTGTGATTGGAAACCAATAAAACACAAAGGGAGCTACTTTTGTTCGGCTGTCGCTCGGGCTGGATCTATATTTTACTCTCCTAACAAACTGTTCTTCTGTTGTCTTCATTTGACCTGGATTACACAACAATTAAACAGCTGATTGATGATCATCGGTACCAGTAAATGATGTAAAACTGCCATATAAACACTGCGCACAGACTTCTCTATTTGTTTTTAGGTTTTGCCTCAGAAGTCCACCTGTAATCTTCTCCCGGAGTCCGTCAGGCCGAACTGCAGCTTTATCAGTGTTTGCTGCTTCTTTATAATCTCGCAGGTGTCTCAGGTGCTAATGAATTCTTCTCCAGTAGCGCCCCATGTACACCATTACTCTTATTCCCTAGACCATGGCATACTAATTAACATTTATAAAATACAATTTGTTTTCAGAGAGTGAGAGGAGAGAGAGTGAGAGGAGAGAGAGTGAGAGGAGAGAGAGTGAGAGGAGAGAGGGAGGGAGGGACGCTTCATGATTTGATGGAACAAGTTGACAGAAATTGCAAAAGAGTGTGTGGGTCGAATTAGGAAAGGCAACGCACCGCAGAATATAAACAGAGACAATTAAAGAGAATACACAAATAAGATGAAGAGAGTGGCATATGACTCGGGCAGCCATGAAACTGAGCTGCTTCATGGGGGGGGGGGGGGGGGGGGGCAATAACATCTTCAACAGTGTGGTTATGTTTGTACTTGTTTGTCAAAGTTTGGCGGGCCAGTGTTTGATTACATGCTGATGAATCCATCTGTCTGCATCTCATTATCATCTCTGTTGTTGTTGATGTTGATGTTGTATTGTGTGTCTTGATTGTGAATATTAACGTGTTTGTTTAAAGTCATTTCAGGAGGATTTCACACTTTGGCAGCGTTTCACTCACCTGACCAACCAGATGGTTTGATACTCAGAACCATCTGGGAAACGGCAGATTCCCAGAGAGAAGGTCAGGCTCTTTCACACAAACGAAACTTGGCAGATGATTGGATGAACCATCTGTCTGTCACCATCTATCAACTTCAACCAATCACATTTCGCATCATTCCCATTGATCTTTCCACTGCCAGCGGAGCCAGTTGGTAAATCAAACTCTTTTCAGACGGGAAAAGTCTCCGGTGTCGTTGTCTGCTCTTCTTTCAGTGAGGAAAGTCTCTCTCCAGTTCTGATGATGAAGTTAACATCTAGTTCTGTCAAGGTGTTACTAAGAGATCAGACGGACGGACGGACAACCTGAAAACATAATGCGTCCGGCCCTGACTGTTGCCGCGGAGACGCATAGCAGCACTCCTTCGTTCCTTTGGAGACCAACAAGGACAATTTCTTATTTAAACTATTATTATTAAAATACTACATGAAGTTACTGTTATTAAGCCTCTGCATGTTTCTTTTCTCTATTTAAATCAAATAAAGACATTTTGAAGTACTTATCTCTTTTTATGGAAAAGGGCAAAGTGTAAAATTTGTTTTGCTTCAAATAACAAAAACAAAAATGTTTTGGCAACTGAAACTAAAAACGACACAAAGTCATAATATGCAGTTCAATCTTGGTAGAAGTACATCAGGCTTGTTCATGTGGGCGGTACCGCAACAGAACAACAGTTCATTGGGTGATGGAACCTTCACTGTGGTTTTCTACAAACCTTTCTGACCTTGAAAACAAGAGACTCTCTCTGCTCTCGAACAGACTGGGACTCTGGTCAGATTGTTTGTGGTCTGAAAGTAAAAAGACCAACCCAAATTCAAAAGCTAAAATAATATTGAATCTAGCTGCTGCTGATGAGCTGTGCAGGAGATTATCTTCACAATAAACCTACAGTTTATATTTATGCTAATCATGTGGTAACCGTGCCAACACGTGTGTGCATCAGCACACGAATGAGGGGATTTTCTGAAGTCAAACTCAGTTAAAACTGTGGTGTTATATCTCACCTCCTTGTATCGTCTTGCGTACTTTGGCAGTTCATTAAAAAGTATGTCACATCACAATCCCGCAGTAATCCTCCTGTAATATTGCTGAACAAGAATCCTCTTCTGTCATCCAATCTCTGCCACAAGTGAACATAAATATCCACAGAAGAGGCATTAAAGTGCGGCAGGACTGTGGAAACCGATGATGCAGGATGACAGCTACCAATGAACCAAAGTCCAGCTGTGAAAAACACCTGAATCTTAACCACAGCACTGAAGGAGGAACTCAGTTCTGGCACTCTGGTCTGGAAATAGCCTTGTGATGATCGTGCCTTATCCTCGTTGTTATGACCCCGAGCTGGACGAGGGAGAAGGGGAGTAACATGAGACTGGATGAGGAACTTGAGGGCTCATTTTGTTCAGGATCCCAAAGATTTATTGCCAAAACGTGAAGCGCAATATAACTTCAGGGAGAGCCAAGGCCAAAATAACAAACATAACAACCCTAAGAACAAAACCACAAGACTGAAACTGAAGAAAAGGTTGCAGTGCTAAACTCCCAAACACACTCAAAACAGGAGAACATCATGGCAGCTTTCTACCACAGGGCTTCCTGGCACGGTTTACAAACTATAAATCAAATCACACAGTCAGTAACCAGTAACTGAAGCTATTGTATTGATAAATACACACATACAGGCAGGCGACAAACAGCAGGTGGCAGCTCCAGAGGCCTGAGACGCAGGATAAAACTAAACCCTGAGGTCTTTGATTAGAACAACGTTAAATATTTCCATCATTATCATTTTATAATTATACTTTTCTTCCCTGCTTTCTGCTTTAGCAGCAGAAACAGTCTGACATTACCTTTTCCTGCATCACATGTTCATACAGTTTGTTCATGAGAGTGAAAATACTAAGAAACCTTCATTCATGCACTTATTGATTACAGTTTGTCTTTAGCCCGACTTCAATAAATGGAGTTTCTGTCTTATTGTTGAATATCACTTTTGGATGTTGCTATGATCACGTTTACTGACAGGTATCAGCATTTCCTCTCATATCATAGTTAGTACTTCATTCATGGTTGTTGCTGCTAATTGAAATCCCAGGCTTAACTGAAGCAGCTTGTAAACATGACAATCCCTTCATTTGCACCATCCGCTTTATCAGCTGAATTGATGCAACTGAGTAAACAGCAACACCTGGTATCTTCTTCATATGCATTACAGTCTATATTACAAAAAAAGTCATTACAAGTAATATAATAATCACTATGCAATTAATGGAAATGAAATGCAAATGAATTCTATTCCACCCTGCTGATATATTCCTTTATTCTGTAGCTAATCATTGACCTCATGCATAAGATTTTATTTAGTAAAGCCATCTTTTTATTTACATAACTGGCCGGAGGAGCTCGAGCTTCCACATAAATCTTAGAGATAGCTCGGTGACCTTCCTGAAGTTCGGCTTATCTAGCAGGTTTGAAAACCACACTTTTAGTTTTTACTCAGAAGGTCTTGTAGTGCACATTCAGCCGATTATCAACACACAGCAACAGAGCTTCTGGCTGCTGCATTGTCCTCCAGCTTCAAGAAAGTAGAGATGAGACTTGACTACAAAAGAAAAAAAAAACTCAGAGCCATAAGAAGATCAGACACAAACACACTGTGGGTTTGTAATTGAATAATCGAAGGGAACAAGTCTGATTGTGATGCTTGCAGAGGAAAATCAGTCATCAGATGACAGAAAGCTTCTACAGCCACTCACTTGGAAACACTCAGCCACTCAGCAGTAATTAGTGCTTTATGAAGCACACTTGATCTGGCTGCTTATTGATACGGGGAAACTTGGTAACGCTTCCAAGAAACTGGTGTGTGTGTGTGTGTGTGTGTGTGTGTGTGTGTGTGTGTGTGTGTGTGTGTGAGCCACAGTTTGGTCCCATAAGCCTGTGAAATGTCACATGTTTAATACACGTATGTTCTAAAATTGAAATGGTGTTTTTGAAGTGAGATTTATCTTCTGTAGATCAAATGAAAATGTTTGACTTTAAGTCGACTGGATGGTGGGAAAGTTGGGTCCCTGTAAACCACTGAAAAACCACACTCACCTCAGAAACCACAAATACCTGTTTGTATGTGTGTGAGTTTCAGACGACATGTTTATATGGACAAACAGGTTGGAAAAATATTGTTCTTCTGGTGACGTCAAACGTGATGAAGCGTCACAGCTAATTTATATATTTTTACATACTGTTTTATTAGTGATGTGATTTAAAAGTGAGGACTTATTTTCTCTGTACGACGTCAGATTTAAAGAAATAGCTCAACATTTTGGGAAATAAACTTATTTTCTTTCTTTTGTGACTGTGCTCCTGTAAAAAAACAAGAACATAGGTAATGTGTACAAGCAGCTTATTACGAGTGTTATTGTTAGATGACCTCTAGTGGCCACAGTAAATATGCGGTAGAGAAGGACAGATTAAGGTGATGCAGTATATTAAGCGACACAGTCCATTTGATGGCTGCAAAAATATATAGGCCAACAGAATGACAAGCAGCATTCTTCTACATGATGTTATTTGACTTTTGATGACCTAAGTCGACTTTGTTCATATCACTTTTCTACTTATACTTCAAATTTAGAAAGTTGTTTCGTAGTTTACACTATGATATTACTACTTTTACTTTTTACAAGAACATGAGTGGGTGGTTCTAAACTGCAAATATTTCTTGGTGAACAGCAACTGGTTGCATCTCCCACGGCCAGGTTTCATGCTGCCATGCCAGAACACACATCAAAACCAAAATCTACCAAAACTTCTCACTTCCAACAGTGACAAGATGCTTACGTGATCTACACTAATCGGATATCATTGATGGGTACACGTGTAGCCGCGCTGAAATGTTGTTAAAGCTAATATGAGCTGACAGAAACATAAATTCTCTCAGGTTTTTTATGTCCACTGCCCCCCCACTGCCCCCCCACTGCCCCCCCACTCAGTTATGAGGGAGCCACCGTAGAAAACTCCTCTGCTCAGAGATTCACACATGCCTGCGGGACATCAGCCTGCATGACTACTGGGTAATCAATGGACTCTGTGGAAATGGTGCTGCTCTCCAAGCATGGCCTGCAGCTTACGTTTATGAGGCAACGCTTGCAGATGATGGAGGGGTTTTAGATTTTGCTTTGATGATTTCAAACCAGCTTCTAGATTCTTAAGTGAGTAAAGCTCTGAGGGGGAAAAAGTCTTAAAGGTACAGTCACACAAAATGAAATGTTTTGTGTTCACTACTGTTTATCAAGATCAACTATACTTTGTAGGACAATTAAACACACCAAATTATATACTGTATAAAGCCACATGATACCAAATGAAATTCATGAGTTGAATGTTGTTGTTTTTGGCCTTAATGTCTATATTTAATTTCTAACAACATGAATTACAGACTTTAACATTAAATAAACTGTAGCACAGGAATTGTTGCATTGACACTAAAGTTTTAACAAATGGTAAAAATAGAGTTATAATAAATAAAGTAAAACACATCTTTGGGAGCAGTACAATGATAATAATAACAATAGCAACAACAAAAATAATAATAACAATAAAAATAACAATGATGATAATAATAATAATTTTATAAACTTGGAAACTGCAATGTCCACAGAAATCACATGATTTTTTGTTAAATTTAAATTCTTAATGAAGAGCCACATATCCTGTCTAATGGAAGACTCCATTGAGTACTGTTGTACTTTGTCTGTCAATGTTTTTCCTTAACTGTGCAATACATTTTTTGACATAAAGCAAGTTGAGGTTTATGATTGCTTGTTCTTTTTTAGTATAATTATGTTTTTCTGGATATAAGCCCAACTGAAAAAGTTTAGGGTCCAGTAAGATTTGTTTTGAAATAGTTTTCTTAATTATTACTCTATGAAATTATATTTTAATTTAATTTCTTCTGTCATTTCACTGTATTTCACAAAGATCAAAACACAAAACACATTTGTGTCCAAAACTCAAGAATAAACTTTTTTTAAAATTTAACAAAAGTGTCCAATAGGCTAGAATTATGAAGTGATGACATTTTATGTGTTTATATGTCGAGGCTACAGTATTTATTTTGGCTGAACACGAGTAAGGCCATTAGCTCGTTTTTGTTTAGCTTGCTAGCTGCAGCCTCGCTAAGTTTTAGCTAAATTAGCTAAACTAGCTAAATCTGGAAATGCTGACATAAAAACATGTTCCACAGCACTACTAGTGGTCAATAACTCCACAGGATATGTTTAAGATATAATTCACTGCAAATCACTGTAACATCGATTAGTGTTCATTCCAGATTTAGGTGGCTTAGTTTGGATGTCTCAATTGAGCTAACAAGATCGTTAGCAAGTATCTTGGACTGAACTGTGCTGTACTGTAGAAAGACATTCATATTTACCAAAAGGTTATTTATTGTCAGCAGTAATGTTTCATGAATAAGTGATGAACTGACAGTGGAACTAATTACAGCTTTGAGGGAGTGCTACTGCCCAAATGCTAATAGTCACTTATCCGGGTTCC
>NW_019525100.1:438911-452847 GCF_002814215.2 Seriola lalandi dorsalis | reverse complement strand
ACGTATGTTCTAAAATTGAAATGGTGTTTTTGAAGTGAGATTTATCTTCTGTAGATCAAATGAAAATGTTTGACTTTAAGTCGACTGGATGGTGGGAAAGTTGGGTCCCTGTAAACCACTGAAAAACCACACTCACCTCAGAAACCACAAATACCTGTTTGTATGTGTGTGAGTTTCAGACGACATGTTTATATGGACAAACAGGTTGGAAATATTGTTCTTCTAGTGACGTCAAACGTGATGAAGTGTCACAGCTAATTTATATATATTTTTTTTTTAAGTATATTTTTTTGGGCTTTTTTTTTATGCCTTTAATGGACAGCACAGTAGAGAGTGACAGGAAACGGGGAGGCAGAGAGAGAGGGAATGACATGCAGCGAAAGGCCGTCCGATGCGGGATTCGAACCGGGGCCGACTGCAGCGAGGACTGTAGCCTCTACACATGGGGCGCCTGCTTAAACCACTACGCTACACGACGCCCCTAATTTATATATTTTTACATACTGTTTTATTAGTGATGTGATTTAAAAGTGAGGACACATGCCTGCGGGACATCAGCCTGCATGACTACTGGGTAATCAATGGACTCTGTGGAAATGGTGCTGCTCTCCAAGCATGGCCTGCAGCTTACGTCTATGAGGCAACGCTTGCAGATGATGGAGGGGTTTTAGATTTTGCTTTGATGATTTCAAACCAGCTTCTAGATTCTTAAGTGAGTAAAGCTCTGAGGGGGAAAAAGTCTTAAAGGTACAGTCACACAAAATGAAATGTTTTGTGTTCACTACTGTTTATCAAGATCAACTATACTTTGTAGGACAATTAAACACACCAAATTATATACTGTATAAAGCCACATGATACCAAATGAAATTCATGAGTTGAATGTTGTTGTTTTTGGCCTTAATGTCTATATTTAATTTCTAACAACATGAATTACAGACTTTAACATTAAATAAACTGTAGCACAGGAATTGTTGCATTGACACTAAAGTTTTAACGAATGGTAAAAATAGAGTTATAATAAATAAAGTAAAACACATCTTTGGGAGCAGTACAATGATAATAATAACAATAGCAACAACAATAATAATAATAGCAATAACAATAACAATGATAATAATAATAATAATTTTATAAACTTGGAAACTGCAATGTCCACAGAAATCACATGATTTTTTGTTAAATTTAAATGCTTAATGAAGAGCCACATATCCTGTCTAATGGAAGACTCCATTGAGTACTGTTGTACTTTGTCTGTCAATGTTTTTCCTTAACTGTGCAATACATTTTTTGACATAAAGCAAGTTGAGGTTTATGATTGCTTGTTCTTTTTTAGTATAATTATGTTTTTCTGGATATAAGCCCAACTGAAAAAGTTTAGGGTCCAGTAAGATTTGTTTTGAAATAGTTTTCTTAATTATTACTCTATGAAATTATATTTTAATTTAATTTCTTCTGTCATTTCACTGTATTTCACAAAGATCAAAACACAAAACACATTTGTGTCCAAAACTCAAGAATAAACTTTTTTTAAAATTTAACAAAAGTGTCCAATAGGCTAGAATTATGAAGTGATGACATTTTATGTGTTTATATGTCGAGGCTACAGTATTTATTTTGGCTGAACACGAGTAAGGCCATTAGCTCGTTTTTGTTTAGCTTGCTAGCTGCAGCCTCGCTAAGTTTTAGCTAAATTAGCTAAACTAGCTAAATCTGGAAATGCTGACATAAAAACATGTTCCACAGCACTACTAGTGGTCAATAACTCCACAGGATATGTTTAAGATATAATTCACTGCAAATCACTGTAACATCGATTAGTGTTCATTCCAGATTTAGGTGGCTTAGTTTGGATGTCTCAATTGAGCTAACAAGATCGTTAGCAAGTATCTTGGACTGAACTGTGCTGTACTGTAGAAAGACATTCATATTTACCAAAAGGTTATTTATTGTCAGCAGTAATGTTTCATGAATAAGTGATGAACTGACAGTGGAACTAATTACAGCTTTGAGGGAGTGCTACTGCCCAAATGCTAATAGTCACTTATCCGGGTTCCCTACAGGATGTGACTGATAGTGTATTGGACCAATAGAAGAGCGGCAGACTGACAAAATGCAGAATCCCTGCTCCTAGAACATTTGTCCAATAACCATAAACACAAAGCTCAGAAATGTAAAGAACAGCGAAGAAGCACAGACCTAAAATAAAAAAAATAGGGAATGAAAGCGTCGCTCTTTGACATATTTTGGAAGCTAATGGTTGCAGTAAGATGTTGTAGGATGGGAGGATGTTTATTATCCATTTCCTCTCATCACTACGATTCTGTCAGCAAAGTCAGCATCCTTGTCCCATTTCCATCTCTTTTCTACAGCTTTCCATTTTCAGCGCTTCCACCTCCCTCCACACTCACCCATATCTCTCTTGTGAGGGGATGTGCCCTCATTTCTTATTTTATTTCCACCTCCTCCCTCGCTCCATCCCTCACTTACTTTATCTGGGTGTCACTGTGTCAGAATGTATTTGGAGCTAAATTATTCATTAGAGAACTGGAGGGCAACCAAAGAGACTGGTACCACGGCAGGTCCAGAGTGTGTATATGTGCACATGCTCAACAGAATGTGGAGATGCATGTGTGTGTGTGTGTGTGCTCAGTTATGTGTGTGTGAGAGCCAGAACAGGAGGGAGAATAGCGGGCTGGAAAAAAGAGATTACATGGAAACCCAGGGGGAGCCCAACACAGAGCCCTGCAGCTCTCCTTACAGCCCGGAGAATGTTAATTTAATAGTGGTGTGTGTTGTGTGTGAATGTGTGAATTACAGAGGAGGGTATATTAGTACTTGTTAGTTAACGATTTTCCCTGAAACAATCAATAATGATTGTGTTAAAACGAAATTCGTCTGCTGTTACCTGAATCACTGTTTCGGCCCAAAACAATTAGATTTTCATTCATGTCGGAAAACATCTTCAATGCTATGTGATGCCACTCATGTTTTTCTGTGTGTTTGTGAGTGTGTGTGTGTCGCTTACACTCCACCACCATCACCCCCCCCCCCCCCCCCCCCCGTCCAATTAACGAGTCTGTTCTGCAAAGCTGACAGGACACAGTGAGTCTGAGCTACAGTGACAAGTGAATCTGCTGAACACACACGCACGCACGCACAAACACACACACGTACACACAAACACACACGCACACACACACACACACACACATATATATACTTGTTAGGACCCTTGTTCCTCATTCACATATCTGACCCCAGCTGAACACCCATGGGAGATTTTGGAGCCACATATTCAGCGGTCTCCACTGCCATCATCAAAGGACCAGATGAGGGAACATCTCATATTCATCATTCCTCCCTCAGGTGGGGTGGGGTGTCTGCAGATGTGAAGAAACTATGACAAGACGTAGTGAAGGTGATGCGGAGGCTCGTGGTAGAACGACACGTCACTGGGCGCATGTCGTGATTGTGTTGTTCCAAGTACAGCTGATTAATAGTGATCAAACTTTTCCTCAGGCACCATCTTTAGTGCCTCATCAGGCACTTCTGCTGTCACTTCTACACGCTGAGTCAGCTGACTAGCGAGCGACTGACTAGCCAACTCTTGGCGACCGGTCATATGACTGTGTCAGCCAACACAAAATACAATAATGTAATTATATATTAAATAATAACACCTGACACATAAAATACAATGATATAATTGTATATTATGAAAAAAAACAAACATCTGAAACATAAAATATAATTACATAATTATATTATAAATAAATTCCCACACCGCGATAATATTGTATATCATGATATTTGCGCTGGACTGTATCGAGATATTAAATTTAAAGAAAGCTAATGAGTGCTTTTCCCCAAAAGTCAAAGTATTCCTTTACAGTTACATTCACACAACAAAGTACTTGACTAAGGTCAGGGAAAGATTATCGCCTGCAATAAAAGAAACAGACGCTGACTGACAGGAAGACAAAGGATAAAAATGATTGAAACACTGAGACTTGTAAATAAAATGATCAAATTAATATACTGAAAAAACACAAGCCTCAGTTTCAAAATACCTATCCATCTTCATGAACCCATCACTGCTGCCCTGGTAAAGTGAGCAGGACAGAACTAAATAAAGGAGTCACAGCACAGTGTTTCACAAAGTGGCTGCTGCTGTGTTTGACAGACACGATGACAGGTTTGGGCGGTCAGTCAGTCTTTTAGCAGGTCTGGTGTGAATGTCCAATCCCATAAACTCCTGCCCTTTGTGCAAATACAAAGAGAATGACAGAAACACACTCACACATTCACATTCAACATATTCCATTTCACAGTCTGCTGGAGTCTGGCAATCTCCCCAATCTGCGCAGCTCATACCCTGACTCCCAGTGACCCCCCAAACAATTTTAGAGTGATATCTATGAATGTATTACACAGCAGTCAAACACCCTGGGACAGAAGCAGGGAGAGGGTCAGGGTTTTCATTCAGGCTTTGCTGGTTGCTGTCGTGCTGACCTGTCTGGGGTCCACTGCTAAACATATTCATCCTACTCAGTCCTTTGTTTTTAAAGAGAAATTCCAGTTTCAAAGAACACACTTTTTTTTTTGTAGTTTTCAGCATTATTCTTATCAGCATTCATGAGGCTATACTCAGCAAGCTAAAGGTTCTGTAAATGATCGTCACTGCCACTACATGTCGCACTAGATCGCCAACATCTAAAACCAGAACAAATGCTTCATCAGCCACACCTCCCCCTCCCTTCAAGTTCTCAGTCAGCAAGGTGTTATGAAGCTCGGTGAAAGTGTCCACTAAACAAACAACAACAAGCACAATGGAATAAAGTTTCTCTGCGAACACAAGAACCAACAAAAAACAATCTAAAAAAAACCGTTAGCCCACGTTAGCATTGCTGTGATATGCTCCACAGCAATGCTGACAGTTAGCCAGCAAGTAACAGTGAGTTAGCTAACGTTAGCATGTCTACTGTAGCCGCCACTAATGAAAACAGACATGTAACATTATGAACCATCAAGTTACTGACACATGGAGGAGAAGAAAACCCAGTTCTGAGTCCAGGTGAACCTTTTAGCAGCTCGTAGGATTCTCCTCTCAGTAAACCAGACCAGTATTGGCTCCATGGTCGGACTGGGAAAGAAATCCAACCTTGGACTGCACGAATTACTGCACGAATGACACTGATGGAGCCTGTAAAAACTATAGATGAACAATAGATGTTTTGATGGTCCACCAGCCAAGGATTGGAGCCGGTACTCCCCATGTCCAGTCCCCCTGTGATCTGGTCTCATCTCTTTCTTTTTCTGAGGCCGAAACAGACAGTTTCTTCTTCAGTGGAGGAAATTCTGGAAGGTCGTTTTCACCTGAATGCTGCGTACTGCGCTGAGCCATCTCACCTGTGGGCGATCCCTGTGTATTTCTAAACATGGGGAGGGCCAGCAGTTTAATACGAAGGACTCACATGCACTAAAATGCACTACCAAAACAAAGAACAGAGAAACTCAGATTCTCTGCTCAGGAGGCCATTACTCCGATATATCTTTACATTTAGAGGCATAAAAGAATCTGTACTGAAGAGCTTGGAGGAGGGAAGCAGATTTTTTTCCCACGGTGCCTCGACAGTAAAGTAACTCAGTTTGTCAGAGGACCTGAAACATAATATTTCCACAAGAACAATCAGCTTGACTTAGTCGTCTGCTGGATCTAATCTGAGTTGTGAACTGGAATAGACCTTGAATATGATTTTTTTTGTATAAGAATTAAACCTCTCTTAACAATAATTAAATAACACAACAAAGAGACATACTGTACACACACACCTGAGCAATTACACAATTGTGTAATAGTGTGAGGTCTGAGCCTCGTTTTGAATATTACAGTCGGCATGCTGTTCATGTCAATTACCTTAAAGTACCAACTCCAGTGAATTAATTACCTTTAAGTACAGAGAGTTGCAATTTAATTATGTTGCTGTTTTTCCCGCTGCCCATTTGTGAACACATCTACGGGAACAAAGTTCAGCCACATGTTTATTTGCGCTCACTGGCCCCTCTCTTTTTGACAATTAACTGTTGTTTTCCTGCATTATCACATTATGCAAATGAGGTTTGTGAAAAGAACAGCAGGTACACTTCTCTCCGCCCGGCTGCACCTCACACCCGTCATGGTGTTATATCAGTGTCTCACAGAGACCCTGGGAGCACTTCCCTCTCTGCAGGTGGTGAGTGTGTTTAGGTTTTAGCAGAGGATATCAATAGTTAGATCACATGTTAGCATTGGATAAACGAGGAACATTCTTTTAAACATATCTCCACACTGCAGATATCAGGTACTATATTTTTGATAAAAGCATTAAAAACTGTTTTTTTTTCTGCACAGATAATGGGAGTTCAGTTCAAGGTTTGGATTGACAAGTACAGTACCGAATCATTACAGTAAAGACGAGCAACTGTGTTAACATCTAGCTCTTTGATTAACAGTCTCAGCTACAAGCTAGTAGTTAGCTACAAGTACTTAATCACAGTGTGATTCCCAGGGTGCACTTTCAGCAAAAGGAATAGATTTTGCAGAATGAATCTTATTGCCAAGTTTTCAAGGGTGAGTTGAGAGAAACAATATCTTAGCTTAGCATAAAGACATAGTCTAAGAACTGGAAGCAGGGGGAAAGAGCTAGCTTACACAAACTGAAGTGTAAAAAAGACAGTTTTTGGATTGGTGTTTTGTCTTCATAGTGAGGATTGCCAAGCACCCAGTGGTGATGCTGCACAGTAGCGCTGGGTGAAGGGATAAAATGTTGTCTCTTATTCCAGCAGATACCATTTTTATTCCTCCGTGCCGGCGACAGCCAGAGGTTTTCAGGTTGTCCGTCCATCCTTGTGTTTATACGTATGTCCTATTCTCATGGACACGATATCTCAGTGATGCTTTGACTGAACTTCTTCAGATTTGGCACAAACACTTACTGATACTGATGAACTGATTAGATTTTGGTGGTCAAAGGTCAAAGGTAAAGGTCGTGGTGACCTCACAAAACGTGGTTTGGGCCTTGTGATATCTCGAGAACTCCTCAAAGGAATCCCTTCACATTTGGCCCCAAATGTCGACTCGAGGACAAACTGATTCGATGTTGGTGGTCAGAGGTCAAAGGTCAAGGTCTCTTTAGTCATAACTCGACTCTTCACAGCGGTTATGACAAAATTTCACACAAATGGTTCATATTTTATTTGACTCTGCTTTGTCACACATAGAAAAACTGCCAAGAAGAAAAAAGGTTTGGAGGCCAAGGACAGAACAGGTGTTTCTGTCAGACCGCTGCTACTGGCCAATCAGAATGAGCCACCTCCAGGTTCACGCTCAAAGATCCTCTCAGAGACAGAGAAGTCACTCTGACACAAACACAATACAGAGGTTAGGAACAGTGGAATAAAACAGACCTTATCTTCAGTTCTGCTGTTTCTGAGGATTCTGATTTCAATCCTTTTTTTTTTTGGTTGGGTGTGGTAAGGAGTGAGCTTTGTTGCACCTGTACCCAACTGTGAAATCACAGTGTCCTGGAGTACACCTGTACATCACTGCAGCAAGGTGAAATTGCTCTTTAAATGACTTTGGAAACTGTGGGCTTTGTTGTGTTTTTTTTCCTAATTGCAACTAGAAATGGCTCTAAAATTGCTGCTAGTGTGAATCGTACCTCTTACTGCCCCGTCTCCTTAGCAATGGCAACTAAAACCCATGAGTTTCATAGTGTTTAGAGCCATCTGCCATCCTGGCAAAAAGCACGATTCCTCAGAAAGAAAACTGAACAGACTAAAACAGTTTCCAAGAGACGACAGTGTTTCTATGCAGAGAATCAGGAAATGTTTTGGCTGATTAGCTAAACAAGCCTTCCCGTCTGTTTCAGCTACTATCCTGACATATGTCCATCAACACAGGTTTCACTCAGGTGTTTGGGTTGAGTGACATCACAGTTGAGGTGATGAGTGGAGCTTGTTCAAATGAGAGAGAAAAGAAGAAGTAGAAGAAGAAGGAGAGAGAGAGAGAGAGAGCCTTCAGTCTCTTCTCTCTTTCTGCCCTTGAACCTCGACTTTCTGCAGGAGCGAGCGAAAAAGAAGGAAGAAAAATCTATGAAAATCAATGGCTCTCTAAAGTGTAATTCCTTCCTCTTGCTGCAGAATATTATCCCATAATTTCCCACCTCTTTTTCGGAGCAATTTCCTCGTCTCAACATCCTCAGACAGTTAATAGTTGACATGGTCTTCTTTCTGCTTTAAGTGAACTGTAAGATTTTTCATCTTCCATAAAGGAGCTGCCATTTGAAGCTCTCTGTCTCTCTCTCTCTCTCTCTCTGAATCACAGCTTTGTACATGTGTGATATTTCTGCGTTTGGATCGTTGGTGGGTGAGAGCAGCCGGGGACCATGTGGAAACTCTTTGTGTTTTTATGTTTTTATATCAACGACAGATCGGATGGGTTTGTGTAATGCTCGCAGCGGTGATCTCTCAGACAGTTATCAGCCGACTCTGCAGTTATTCTCAGGTCGACTGAACGTTTAAGCTTCATTTAGCTCTGTGTTTTGATTTTACGGCCCAACCCTCAGTGCAGCGCAGTATACCAAGGAATTACGTACATATCGGACAATTCTGCACCTCATGATTTATGCCCAAGTGCAACCTTACGTGCCAATGCAGGAAGTACTGTAGTGTGGCCTTTATCAGGCGAGGCATTGACGTTGGACGTATTCCAGTATTTAGCAGAACTATCCAGTATTGATGTTCTTGCTGACAAGAGGCTGCTGCAACTGTTTTTGGTTTGCTCCAAATGAATCAGTTAATTCTGCTTTAACCAGAACTCAAACTAAAACACTGTAAATCACTATTTGCTCACTCAACTGAAACGTTTGTTGGAAACAGCTTGCACACAAAACTTTCAGTTTAGTACAGTTACATGAAAGTTATGAGTACAAGTGACACAAAAATAACTGTGTCACATGACCTTTGTCAAACTGGAAATTTAGGTCAGTTCAGCATAACTTTTTTTAAATAACACAACAAAATAATGAGTGTTTCAGCCTTTAATCCTCTTAACAGGGAATATATGTTGTATAACATTAAATTAGGTTGTTGTCATTTTATGTACAAACAACATCATGTATTGTCATTTTAAAGTCAAATTAACATAATTTGTCATTATTCAGCTGAATCTTGAGGCTGAAGTACAGAAGCCCTGAAAGACAAGCACATTTTTTAATCTTTTGCCAGGATCATTTTTATGATTTTTTTTCCTGTATGAAAAGAGGTGAAAAAAAACAAACTTAGAAAAATTAGCCTGAAAAAAAAAAATTCACCTGTTTTCACAGATTAATAAAAAGTTGACTTGCCTTTCAGGGTTTCCGTACGGAAGAGCTTGTAAGGAGGTTCATTTTTTCCATGGTGCTTCTACAATAAGTTAACTCATGTAGCAGGGCAGGATGGTGAGAAGGAAGTGACATCACACACAAGAGGAGGGAGGAGAGGTTACACATCAGAGACACCTGAGCTGGGAGGGGGGGGAGCTCAAACAAAGGAGAACAAAGGAGGCTGAAGCAGAAACAGTGAGAGACTCAGTGAGAAGTGAGACAAGGAAAGGAAGGAAAAGAAACCAGGACTGGGATCTAGAACTGAAAACTCTGAGTAAACTGGAGGTGGCAAAAGAAAAACAAAAGAAAGGATCAAAGGATCGGTTTAAGGAGAAGAGGATTGAGCTCCGGGGAACAGGCGACAGTCTCAGGCCGGTTTGGATCTCAGCAAAACACCTCTCCCTGTCCAGGTCAAAGGTCGCGCTCCTTCAGATAAGTCCTTTCACCTCTCATTCTCCAGGCTTCTCCAGCTGACCGCCCAACTCACCTGGCCCTCACATGCCCACACACACTTACACTCATCCTCAAAACCCCCACTGACTTCCATTGCATTCATTCATTCAATTGCCTTCATTCCTCCATACACCCTCTCACCCCATCCTCATACACCCACCCCCCACAGAACTCCTATGAACTGGACTGAACTGAACTGCTCGGTGTTCATTCATAAACCACACCTGGCCGCTCACACTCCTTCCCTTGCACACACACCCTCTAGCCTTTGACTATCATTATTATGAGCCTGATTACTGAGTGAATTTAATTTCTGTGAATTAACTGTTTAATTTCTGTAAACTGATTTCTGAAGACCGGTATTGATGATTAATTTCAAATGATGATGATGATAATCGTTTGTGGTTGCTGACCGAGAACCATGAGACGCCTTGGTTATGTTATTTTTTGTAGCACTGAAGTAGCAAGCAGCTGAGTTTTTGTGCTCTCTCCAATGGAACTTAACTAATTTAAACATTTGACAGGTTTAAGGTGGATTAACCTTTGCCTGTCTGGCGCCTAACCTTATTCTCTTTAGGAGAGGCAGCTTCTACGCTACAGCAGTTAACAGAGCGTGTTAGCATAGCATTTTCTATCTCTATATGTATTAAATGTAAATAATGTGACTGTAGATGTGCAGACATCTTGGGTTGGTAGGAAATGTAAATCAATATAATGATGTAACTAATTAAATCTGCTGTTGAAGAATTAAAAAGTAATGACATTACTTTTGAGAGAGTAATACACTGCTTATAATACAGCTGTGCAGCGGGGGCACCACCTCCCACTGCCTCTGTAGGTATTACCCTCTACTGACTGGGTGGTCATGCTGTCTCCCTCTCCCCATACACCAGTCATTAGCTTTAAACCATCATATAAATAACCCACACTCCCCGTGTCTTCCATCAGTCCACATGGCAGTGATGCCAGGTGCAGCTCTGAAACGCTGCCAGGGTGCAATTATTCCTGCATCTCCTGCACCTGTTATGACGTCTGAAATTACCTCTGCGCAGCACGGCGCTCGCCATTTTCCTCCATCTAGAAAATTTCCTGAGATGTGAGAGGATTTTTTTCATTTTTTATTTTTGCAGTCACACCTTGTTTTTCGGCGTTTCCCATTTTTAGCTGCAGTCGTCCCATTATGGAAGTCGACAGATCACCTCGTGATCCCAGCACACACCTGGGTGTCAAGCTGTCTCAGCGCTGAAGCTGTGAGACACGCTCCACAGTTTTGCCTCCTTGATGTGAAAGAACGTGCTGATCCACTTTCCTGTGGAATTCATCGTATGTCACGACCATTGACTTTCATCTGAGACATGATGAAAAACCTCGGCTGCCTGTTGTCTGTGGTGCATTTCTGCTTTGTTTGTGGTATTAGTTGTTGACACTGAACAGCTCACTGATGGCCCATCAGGGGGCCTGCAGAGTAAATGCAGAGTGAGGCATGCTGGGAAAGTTTAAATGGTAGTATTTTGTGTTTATGTAAAAAGCAGAAAGAGGCAAAGAGGTGGTTAAAAGGCCGCAGCTTGGACTGTGTTGGTGTGACTGGACGACAGAGATGCCATTTCAGTTTACAGGGAGAGAAACAATAATCCCCGTGATGAAGGACGTCGTTCTGGAACAGAGAGCTGACGAATGAACGGCTGCCACTCGCGCCGCTATCGCCACCGCGCCGGGTTCTGTGCCCTGTCAGGGATGAGAAATACATACAATAAGCCTATGCCTCATTAGCCTACACCTACACACACACACACACACACACACACACACACACACACACACACAGCTCCTGGGCTGTAAAGTTCTGTCATGTTCTTTTAATGTTGAGTATCTGTTTTGGTTTTTTCTACAGTTCAAATGCAGTAAAATTAGAAATGTAACTTATAAACCACAATGACAGAATATTACCTGCATATCAGGCTTTCTTTGATTGGTTTGTTTCATTGGGGACCGGAGGATGAGGCACTAGGGAGCCACCGCCTCAGATTGAATTTACCAAGACCGAGTTTTATCCAGCTGTTCACAACAGGAAGTTAAGATCCAGACATCTGACGACCAAATGAAACAGGGATTAAAATCCCAGATTTCTCAGGTTTGAGAATTGATGGAAACATTTGGGATAATGTCAGAACTGAACGACATACAGAACACAGGTTTAGTGATTTATACATGTTTTAACTTTAATTTCATGTGGACAAAAGGAAATGTATGAAAATAATTTGGTGGTGGACTGAAGCTTATATTTTATTTAAAGAAACGTGTCAAAGTTATTTAGTAGTATTGATACAACTTGTTAATGTACTTGTACTTAGGAGCCCGAGCGCCATCATATATTCACCCCGCCGTGTTTAAGAAATGATGAAAGTAAATATGAATTAAATGATGATGTAGCCTGGTGGGTATGAAATCTAATGTCTGTCCATCATAATAAACTTGCATGTTTCTTTTTTGCTTTTACTACTTCTGCTCTCTGTAGTGATAAAGGCAGGGACTGGATAATGAAAAATAATGAGGTCTTTGGAGAGATAATGTTCATTTTGTAATAAATATAAATACCCGGTGTATTCTGTGTGTTGGCCGTAGCTGCAAGAGAATAATGATGAAATGAAGGTCTGAGACAGAAAAGGGATTGTTATCCTCTGTGAGGCGAATCACACTTTCATGAGCCACAACATGAGGCACATGAAAGCAATCGTTTCAGTGTGACAATTATGCTAATGATGCATTTCACAAAGACCGGCTCGAATCCAAAATATCTGTGGTAAAATAAACAACATTAATAAAAGCCCCCACCCCAAAAGTCAGATTACAAAATGACATAAACCTCCCCTCGAATAATTTTCATACAGTCCCTGAGTTCAAAATCTAAACACATTCCCTCAACGTGGTTTGAAACGTCTCGTTCAAGCGGCCGAGCAGTTTGTGCAGCGAGTCTTTAAACAACAGAGCCTTTGTTACACAGATGGATGGATGATAGATAGATAGATAGATGGATGGATGGATGATAGATAGATAGATAGATAGATAGATGGATGATAGATAGATAGATAGATAGATAGATGGATGGATAGATAGATAGATAGATAGATAGATGGATGATAGATAGATAGATAGATAGATAGATGGATGATAGATAGATAGATAGATAGATAGATGGATGATAGATAGATAGATAGATAGATAGATGGATAGATAGATGGATGGATGGATGGATGGATGGATGGATGGATGGATGGATGGATGGATGGATGGATGGATGGATGATAGATAGATAGATAGATAGATGGATGGATGGATGGATGGATGGATGGATGGATGGATGATGGATGGATGATAGATGGATGGATGGATGGATGGATGGATGATAGATAGATAGATAGATAGATGGATAGATGGATGGATGGATGGATGGATGGATGGATGGATGGATGGATGATAGATGGATGGATGGATGGATGGATGGATGATAGATAGATAGATAGATAGATAGATAGATAGATAGATAGATAGATAGATAGATAGATGGATGGATGGATGGATGGATGGATGATAGATGGATGGATGGATGGATGGATGGATGATAGATAGATGGATGGATGGATGGATGGATGGATGGATGGATGGATGGATGGATGATAGATAGATGGATGGATGGATGGATGGATAGATGGATGGATAGATAGATAGATAGATAGATAGATAGATAGATAGATAGATAGATAGATAGATAGATAGATAGATGGATGGATGATAGATAGAAAACAGGACATGGAAGCTGAATTACAGACAGTGTTAAGAGCCATGAGCAGACACTTACAGACATGTGTGACTCAGAGCAGCTGAAGGACAGAGAACAAGTATGTAGAGAAAACACCATATATATATATATATAAGAGAGAGAGAGGGAGAGAGGGGGAGAGAGAGAAGGAGCGGGGGGGAGAGAGAGGGGGGAGTAGCAGTGGGCAGATTGATACTGACAGCAGGTAATGACTGCTGTGATTCTGTCAGACCTTTGGGGGCTGACCCGACACCCCCCC
>NW_019525100.1:437951-438891 GCF_002814215.2 Seriola lalandi dorsalis | reverse complement strand
ACACACACACACGCACGCACACACACACACACACAATAAGGTCACGACACCTACTATAGACTTACTTTACTTCACAGGTTTAGATTTTACAAACAAAGCATCTGATGATCTCCGTGAACATCTTGACTCATTAGATTAAAATACCCAGAAATATATCAAGTCATTCAAAGTAGCTCCACCCACTACAGCAGCAGCCTAGGAGCTCCTCCTGGTGGTTGTTTCCCTCCTCCACTCTAATCTAATCAGTTCATCCTTGAGTCTGATTGGACAATTGAACCAAATGTGAAGTGAAAACTGTTTTGTGTTGTCACCGTCAGTCAGTGTTTGTGTTTGTGGATTTTGTCAGACGCTGTGATTCTGACAGACCTTTGGGGGCTGGGGGCGGTCCGGACGTCGTTCCCTCTCGCTCCTCTGTTTTTCTACATGACCTTAAAAGTCCTTCCCTTCACTTCCTGGCTTCAATGCACCGTGGAGCAGAACATCTCCCCCCCCCGCTGACACGCCGTGTTCACCTCCGATGGGAAGCAACAGCGCCACAGAGGTGTGGGAATAAAACACCCAGCACACTTCATATGTAAAGAAAACAATGGCGGCCTCCGAGCCGCTGAAGCCTGTTGCTCCTCCTACAGGATGTTCACTGAGTAAAGATGTGAGATTCATCCAGCTGCAGACCCCCAGGAGACGCAGCACCCGCAACTATGATCCCAATCACCACAAGGTCAGGGTGCTTTTTCACATCATTATCACTCCTCTGTCACCCCCCCCCCCGGCTGCTGCCGGTAAGTGATGGAGGAGGATGAGGGGGAAGGCTCATGTCATTATGCCGCTACAGTAAACTTTAGTGACGGTCTGGCAGACAGAGGTTACCTCAGTGATCTGTCATGTCTGAGCTGAGAGCGAGTCGAGTGTGTGATCTCCTCGGGGGGTGGGGGTTGGGGGT
>NW_019525100.1:413689-437931 GCF_002814215.2 Seriola lalandi dorsalis | reverse complement strand
GGTTTGTTATTGGAGTCTGGAGCCAAAATATACCGAGACCACAAAGTTACAGTTTTAAGAAGGAGAAGTGAAAGTGAAATGCAGTTGTTATGTAATAACCATAAACTATTGAAGGAACCCCCTCGAGGACCCCTGGGGGGTCCCTAGCAAAAAGGGTTGGTTCGTGGGTTTCAAACACTTTCTGTAATAAAACATCTGAAAGCATAAATCTTATCGGGGGGGGGGGGTCTGTGGCTCATGCGTTTAATCAGTGTAGGGCCCTTGATGTGAGAATGTTTGGTCTACAGGAGCCGTCTGATCCACTTCTTTAAACCCATTCCTGTGTGGAGCCGACGGACAATACATTGGATATGTGCTGCGTTCACTGAGCATCAAAGTGGACGAGCAACAGACCAACAGAGCCACGTGCTGGAGTCACCGTGGCTTCACAGCTCCTGCAGAATATTCCTGAGGATGTCCGGCGGCCATCTTCCCGTCTCACAGCGAAGGAGTCGACAGCCTTCACGGCAGCGAGCATCAGACAGTCTTTTGTGTCTCCATCCGTCACCGGGGAGCCGGCGGTGTCTGTCGAGCCACTTAATAACCTCTACAGGAGCGCTAAGCCTTCCCATTCCTCAGCCTGACACCTTAACAGCACTCCAAATTGGGACTGCATGATCTGTTAACTCATAATACTTTGTCCAGAGGAAGGCTGGCGCCGCACCTCCACCATCTCATGAATTACACTGTGATCAGGATGGAGGCGGAGCAGCGTGACTGGAGCCACAGTGACAACACTGCTGTTACCGTGACGACAGGTCACTCCCTGACGTGGCTCCTCTCACAGCTCTGTACGCTAATGAAGCTCATTTACCTGAATCAGGTGCTTAAGTTTATGTGTCAGTATCCGTACTTTAACTTATCATTTCTATTGTCTGTAAAGCGACTTCATACACAACGTTCATCGTCTTCATCACTCGTTACTTTTGATAATAGAAAATGTTATTTCCATTGACTCTGTACCAAGTTGTTTTCTCATTAGTGTGTTATAGTTCTACGTTTTATTCACTTCCTCTCCGGAGAGCGGATCAGAAGGACGAGATCAGCCTGGTGTCGGTGGTAAATGCAGAGCTGAAGTCACGATGAGGTTAGTCTGGCTACGGGGGAATCAACACATTTCACCACCAGCTTTATCTGACTAATAACACACACGCTGGTTGAATCCCCGTCCACCTCTAATTGTTAAATCCTCATTTTGTAAACACATCTTTATCATCGGTGAATTCTGACAGTGGAAGCAGAGGCGTGCATCTGGGTGAGAGTGTGTGTGTGTGTTTACACCACGGTCTGAATCCACATTAACCCCAGCGGGGGGGCTGTGTTCTGGCTGCAGAGGGGAGGGAGGGGAGGGGGTTGGTTGTGCTTGGGCCAGTGCACAAGAGCTCTGGTGCCTTTTATGGTTTAGAAGCACCAGGAGCGGGAGGCAGTTATTAGCAGCTGGGTCGGGGGCAGTGCAAACCTAAAAACTATACGTAATGAAATGAACCAGACAGACGGATGTGTAGATGAATAAATGCCGCACACAGACCGGCGGCCAGATGCAGAAATGATGCGTGCACACAAAAACCGTGCGTACGCCATTTCCTGCACATGAATCAGTTTTTAAATAAACAGACTGTCGCTCACTCCTTCGACCACGTGAGCACACGGTTCTCCAGTGACCAAACTACAGAGAGGTGAAAATACAAAACAACACGTAATTTAACATAAAATAAATATATATTTATTATCATTATCCCGTTTACGCAGCAATAGTAATTTTACAATTCATAATAAATGGCTGTTTGTGCTCAATGTTTTAACTTGTGGCAGAGACGGCGACGTTTAATTCGTCTCATAAGTGGCGTGCATTAAGAACCGTGTGCGTTCTGAACAGATCTGTGGCGGGAAACCTTCCTCGCAATGGAGACGCTCGACCCTCACCCATTGTCAGGTTGACTTCTGAGACTTTGGAGGCGGAGCCAGTGGCTGATGTCTCTGCTGCTTCGGTCACTTTCAACACCCGTAAGACCAACGTGCGACTTTAGAGACTGATTAACTGCCACAGGAGACTGTTTTTTTCAATGTGAACTGATAGACTAAGGGTATTAATGTATCCCAGCATGCACTGGAAGGAAAGCAGGACAATGGTTTATCACACACACACACACACACACACACACGGACAATTTAAATGTGCTGTAAATGTTAACTTGTCTTGTGACAGTGAAGTTCACCTGCACCTTCATTTACAACTGTATTCCAGTTTTAATTTGTCAGTTACAGCTGATTGTAAATTGTGTCTGAAGTGAATCTCACCTGTGGAGACTCTCCTTCCCAGGACAGGAAGTGTTCTCCCCCGTCGCTGTCACCTGTCACCTGTGCTGCCTCTCCTGGTCTCTGGGAGGGAAGACATGTCGCTCTTCCTGCTGCTCTGTCCGGCAGGTGTTGCCGCCCGGCGGCGAGCTCCCGGCCCCAGTGCGGGACTTATTGGCGTCACTTTATTGATGGTGTTTGATCATAATAATTTAGGAAACCTCTGAGACTTGAGTGGATTCACTTTGTTAAAGGAGTTTAATAAAGTGGTTTTAGTTTTTCTCTGTAGAAATATTAATGGATCTTTCTGTTGTTTTTTTTTTTACAGTGTAACTTTGTCTCAGGTTTCACTCTGTATACCTGGCGACACCTCCTCACTGCACCCTCTGCTATCGTCAGTCCTCATCTCATTATTCCACGGCCGTCATGACAGAACACATCCATCTCCAGCCGGACCTGCTGCTCTCCGGCTGCAGCCTCTTTAAAAGCTCGTTCCACCTGCATGGATACGATCCGCAGACAAAGAGCAGCGTGTATTGCGTCGCCTGCTGTGTCATGTTATCCTCTCATCTCCTCTTAACCACGCTGATCAGAAGCTGGGAGTTGTGGTCTGTGTCGCTGTTGCATCAGATTATTCTGCATTAAAATCCACTCTCTGGCTGTGTCTTATTACTTTTTCAGAGGATAAGGTTAGAGGCTGTCTACTGGCTGAATGGAGATATCACACTCTGTCAGAGTTAAAACAGAATATCATAGCACTGCTTTAGCCTCTGTCCTCCATCTGCCATGATAGAACTTTTATTAATAAATATATTTGTATTCTTGGTGGACTCCCCTGTGTTTACTTGTTAAACACTTTGTAAACTCTACGTTTATCAGGATTTAATAAGGATGGATTCATAAATAAAGAACCTTTGAAGATTTGAAGTGATGAATCAGTTGTGACTTGACGTACAGCGAGTTCACACACACTGAACAAGCTGTGAGTGACACATTTACACACACACACACACACACACACACACACACACACACACACACACACACACACACACACACACTGTAGTAACCTGGTTAGTGGAGGGAGACTGACAGTTAACAGGTCATATAGAGTCAGGTTCAGTGTTAATGTTGAATAAGAGGATTCATCGCGTCACCTTCTCTTGCATCCTGCAGGTCTGTTGTCACCACAGACTGTAATTAAAGATGGACGTCGCCTCTGTGACGTCACCCACAGGTTTGTGAAGAGGCTCAGAGTGAGCTGTTCAACCGTCGCCATCTTGGCAGTGTCTGACTCCACCCTTAACTCCCAGCTAATCCAAAAAGATGGTCAAAGAGGAGGGGCTTGTGTGTCTATGGGGACTGACTCAGTGTTGGAGCCAGACTCTAGTGGTCATTAGAGGAACTGCAGGTGTGAGTTCTTCTGTTTTAGCTTCATGTTTCAGCCTCGGAGGTTGATGCTTGGTTGCCACATACCTTTCCTTTAGTGTTTAATGCACATCCTAAATGTGAAAAGCCAATTAATAACTTGTTACATATATAAAAGGGCTGGGCTGTTTATTGATTTGCAATGGGTCCATGTATGGGTCCAGGAATATTGGAAAATATGATGCTTCCATCTTTGCTGTTACTGACACGTGTACATCCTTGACTTACTGTGCTTCACCAAGTAAAGGTAAACCTCACTTATATAGAGCTCTTCTAGTCTTAGAGACCAATCAAAGTGCCACATTCACCATTAACATAAAGAGTCCTGGTGTTTCCAAACCTCACAGAGTCCGGAGGACTGAAACTGCCAAAATCATAAATAAACATATCATTAAATGACACAATAAATAAACAAGCCATTAAATGCACCTAATATATTAAAAGCCATTAATTAATTAATAAAATGTGACATAAACATATATTTCTGTTTTAATTTGCTTCTGTATTTATTTATCTTTGTATTAATCTGCCTATTTATTTATTTTCCCCATTTCAGTTTCTATTTAAACCAACTTTGGTCTGCAAAGTGCAATGATTCACCTTGGCAACGGGTAAATAAGGAGCAAAGACTCCAGTTTAATTCAGTGGAGCCAGAAATGATTCATGTGTGATGATGCACATTAATCTTTAAAAAACCGCAGCAGCAGCAGTGAAAGAGTCAGTAAGTTAACGCTGTTGTTGACTCGCCGTCCTCTCATTCATTATTGAACACACTTGATTTTCTTTAATGGATAATGAAGCTGGAATCCGACTGTTTGTTACATTAAACGTTTAAATGCATCTTTTCAGCTGTGAAACCGAACAGAGAAGACTGAGGTTCATCAATAGGCCTGTGATTGAAACCAATAATTTGATCATAACTGTCGCTGAAATGTTCCAAACTCACGTCTCTAAAGCTCCACACACATTTAGTTTTTATTATTTACAGCCATTACTTCAGTAATGTGTCAGTACTTTGATAAATGTTTGAGTACAGACTCTGACTGACGGCCTGACGGCCTGTCTTCCTGTCTCAGTGTTATCGAGACAGACGGCACAGACTTTACTGAGCGTCCGACACTGATGACTGATTCATCATGGACATGTTGAGGTTCGACATGAGCCTCAGGTAACAAATTAATATCCAACCAGGATTCTGATCTTCTTCTCTCGATGTAAACTTCTGCAAATTAAGGAGTGGAGATATGAGCTTTGATGTGGACCGTATGAAACTCAGGGTTTGTTGAAGAAAGCCTTTCAGGTTCAGGTCTGCAGAGGAAGTTTCTGGTTTAACAACACGCAGAGGGACGAGGACAAACTGGCAGCAGGAGAGGGGGGAGAGCTCAGACTAAATACACCGGGAGAGAGGGGGGACACAGGTGCAGGTCATTAGGGCGGGGCAGACAATCACTGAGGCGGGAAACACACGGGAAAAGGAAGTGGATTTGAAACGAGAGAGAGAGAGTTAGTGATAACACAATAAAACAGGAAGTGTATAAAAATGACAAGATAGAACGGAAGATGAAGACAAGAGGAAGCAGAGCTGGACATGACATGATGGAAAATAACAAATAAACAAATAAAACTAGATATAAACAAAAGAACCACAGTCAGTATGGTTCATACACAAGCTCATACATCTTATAGCCATATATGCACATGTGTACTTATAAAAACAAATACAACAGTAATTGTGGCATGTTCCAACGTTTGAGCACCAGGTCGAGAACCGTCAGAGGAAGCTGATGAATCCTCTGCTAACACTCCAACAAGCAGCTGACTGAGGATCTGAACAGTCACCACCTCACCTGTGGATGCCTGACCAGCTCCCATCAAAACCATCCAATCAGACGTTCACATCCTCATCACCTCCACCAGTGTCTCAGCTTCCTGCCGAGGTCTGAGCGCCAAAGTCTTTTCCCTCTGTTCACAATAAATTCCATTTTACTTGGAATTTCTCTTTTGTTCCTCTTATTATTAACAGGATCATGATCCAGAGCAGACTTTAAAATCCACCATGATCCACTTCTCCGCACTCCTCACCTCTTCTACTGTTTTTCTTAGAAATGCAATTTGCATACATAAATATGACTGTAAACTTACAGAAGGTATGTTTCTACCACAGCAGCAGGAGCTCACATAATATTTTATTCATGTAAAAAAACAATAGTGGACCAAAACATGTGTCTAAATACTGCATGTGTACATATCATCTATAATCAAGCATCTATTCGTATATGGCTCTTTATCAGATTCTGTAAATGTGTGAAAGTCTCCACAGGATAAAACCAGATCCATAAAGAAGTGCTTTTCCCTGTCTGGTGTGAGCGGGGACAAATCCCTGAAGCCACATCTGGTGGAAACATCTGGTGGAAACATCTGGAGGAGCGGAGGAACGGAGGCCTGTGGTTTGGAATCAGATGTTCAGGTGTCTCTATACTTTTGGCCGATATTCAGATGCTGATATGAAAAAGAAGCAAAACTCTTCAGCCTTTATAAAACACCGTTTACATGTAACCCTGAAAATATGATTCCCAGCTGTTTGTGTGAGTTCATCAGACATGAGGAGTCTCAGTGCTGCAGCGTTGGATTTCCTCTCAGTGTTACTGCTCTCAGGCGGGAAAACGCTCTTTACAGACACAGACCTGACACGATGTTCAGGGCAGAGATTTTTCATTTTTCTGCTGAGTGTCATCGTCTCCGGAGCGGGGTGTCGTCTCCGGCTGTGAGCCCGACGACTTCCTCGCCAAATCGGCTCTGGTTTTGATTAGCATGCTAATGCTGGAGTCACATTTCCACCGCGGAAAATAGAGGGATCTCTCCAGGATTTGTCACCCAGAGTGTGTGAGCCTCTGCCAGACGTGTTGGGTGGTGAAATGTGTCACTTCTGATGGTAGAAATGCCCAACCCCCCCTGCACACACACACACACACACACACACACACACACACACACACACACACACACACTAGTTCCCTGAATCTCCACATATACAGAATATACAGTATCTACACTTCAGACAGAGTTGTGTAAGTTCACACATGAAGTTCAGTTCATTTCTTACATTTTTAAAATTCCTTTTCAGTAGAACCTCCTTCATCCGTCCGTCCGTCCGTCCGTCCGTCCGTCCGTCCGTCCGTCCGTCCTCAGGAGTGACTGTTTCCTACCACAGAGAGACGTGAGAGTGTCTCTGCTGTGAGTGACTCAGCTGGAGGAACTCTGCAGCTTCCTGGTCCGACTCTTATTTTGATGGTCATTCACTGGCAGGTATTTCTAAAGACTGGTCGGACGCTTCACCTCGATGTGTCTGTTTATTCAGACCCGGCGGTGAGATTTTTCTCTTCCCTTTCCCTTCAATCAATCCATCCATCGATCCATCTATAACTCGCTGCTGATCCAAGATCGTCAAGCAAAGCAGTCCAGACCTCCCTCTATTGAGCAGCGTTTTCCGGAGGCGTTCACAGGCCAGATGAGATCTATAATCTCTCCAGCGTCTCCTGGATCAACCCCCGAGGCCTCCAATCAGGTGGAGACTACCTGTCTCCCAACCTGGACGGCTCCCACACCTTCAAGGTGGGAGCTAATTCTTGTGTGGTGTTTCTGAACCTCCTTTTTTTTCTTCCTGTTTTCCCTCCGTCTTTCTCCTGTTCCTCCTCCCTTCCTCTCTCCTCTCTCTCTCTCTCTCCCTCGCAGCTGATTGTGAGGAGGTGTCACCCTCCTGCGGGGTGACAGTGTTGATCACAGCAGCGGATCTGTTTGTTTGTAGTTACACAGCTGAGATGAGTGACAGGGATGATCTGTCTACCTCCACTCTCTGATGTGTTTATATACAGCAGTTTGTTCCACGTATGAACACTTCATGTAGAAGTGAAGTTTATATGAAAAGCTTTCGGCTCCTGCTGCTTGTTGTTTTGCTGAAGTCGCACTCTTCAAACCCCCAAACAAACTCCTACATGAACACACCAATCATCCACGGACACACTAACCTGCATCAGCAGTTCCCCTGCAACAGGAGGATTAATATGGGCCACCTTTAATGGAGGGAGGTGCAGAAACACACAGAGACAGGAAATGCTTAAAGGGTAAAGTTTGAATTCTGACATTTAAAGAAAATTGATTTATGTTTATTCCAAAAGCTTTTTTTACTTGAAGACAAATAAAGTTGATATTTGATGAAATCTTCTAATAGTTTGTGGTGAATCACAAGCAGAGTGGATCGTCAGTGAGCGCACAGGTGCTAAAAACACACACATGATAAATGTCCAACAGACAATCACATGTTGTCTGTGATGTCAGAACATATGAACGTTACACTGCACAGTTTTTGTTGGAGTCGTTTTAGAAAGGTGCTGATTCAGCTTCAGGATGTAGTTTGTGCAGAGTCCAGAGTGTTGCTGTGTAGCCATGTTACAGTAAATGAATACAAAGCAGATTCCTCTGTCGGACTCACGCTACCAATCTCCACAGGATCTCCAGGAGAGCCTGACCACTGTAGCGTTAATTAGAGTTAAGCTACATAAAGAGGTGCTGTTTCTTTTTACAGTTGCACACACGTATTGTGTTGTAATGTATTATATTGTTGCTCAAACTTCCACAGAAGAAACGAATGCAGAGATGATTGACGTTGGATCTGTGATGAGCGACGAGGAGAGTATTTCCATCATGTTTTCTATTTGAGGTTTGACTGAAGCTCTTTGAATTGAACGCTCCTGCAGTGGTTTAATGGCCCCCCACTGGAGGATTAGCGCCACCAACTGCCTATCTCCACCAGCCAGCTCCTACCAGTGGATCCACATTTCTTTTGCCACAGGAGTTTCTGGAGACAAGATTAAAATCATGTGCTACACCTGGATGAAAACTTGAGTATTGACTCGAACTGTTAAAGTGGTCCTGGGAAATGTAGGAAAATACTAACTGATGGAGACAAGGAAGGCTGAAAAATGTGCACTTCATAAATAAATGAATGAATAAATTTCAACTCTCTGATTATTCTAGCGGTGCAGTATCATCCAAAGATCCCAGACTGAACCCACATCAATCGACTGCTCGAGGAAAGACAACCGTATCTACGACCTAAAAATCTCCAGGCACTTCTTGGTTGCGTGGAGTGAAAACTATCTTGACAGAAGACGTTACATCTGCCGAGGTGTCGGCGAGTTCTCACCAAGTGACAGGCCGAAGTGACTCGGCTGCCTCGGATCCATAAAGATACCGATCTTCAGCTCGACACGCCGATGACAAGAGTGATAAGTATCACCTTTAAAGCGAACCCGCCGTCTTCACAGACCCACAACATAAAAATTGATAAGGCCCGCAGGCTCTTCTCCTTGAATTAACCCTCCAGCTGACAGAACAGACACTGTGGTCTTAAAGGATTTATCTTGGCGTTTCTCCCCCTCACGATGACACGGCTGAAATGAAACAAACATTTCCTTTATTTACCTTCCGCCTCCGCACAGTTTGGAGAGTAATCGCTCCCATGAAACAAAAACAAAAGCAAACAGATCTACTTCCTGTGGCTGTCACGGCAGAAACACCTGTCGACGCCGCTGACAGCCAGATGATTAGACTCCTCCAGAGGAGCTCATTTTCAAAACGCCTTCCCGCTTTCCAAACTCTCCCTCAGCACGGCGGCGGAGCTGACACGCCCGTGCTCAGCTAGCGGCTCGTTCGGAGGACTTCTGTCTGTCTGGAACAGCGAGGTCTTTGTTGTCGTCCCTGATGCTGTGAGGAAGAGAAGCGACCTGTGGCCTCGTCATCTTTTACATTTCACTGGTGATGACAACTGATTTAATAAAGTTTAAAAGGTTGTAAAAGTAAAAGTACAAAGACAAAAGAGATGAACGTTTCTATTCATTCCATGTGACTGATGGATTCACTTCACCTCTGGCCCATACACAAATGTCATATATGTACGTATATTGAATTTCCATACATGTACATATAAGATAAAAACATGTGTAAAAATGATGCATGAAACAGTTATAATTATAGTTATGGGACTGATGCCAATGAACCTGGTTAGTTTAGGGTTGGAGTCCGAGTTCATCTCCCCGACTCCGTCACTGTGACTATCTGAATAAATGCCCTGAAAAATAACTTTAAACCATCGCACCTCTGTTGTTGAGGCTGCTCACACACTGAAATGTAAACGGTGTGATTTCACAGGGACTCGCTCTGTTGTGCAGCTCGGCTTCTTTCAGCACAGATCAGTATCTCCCCTCTAGTCTTAAATGTATATTTACTCTGTGTGATTCTCTGTATCATCATCCTCCCAGTCCAAGATAACTCTGTGATACGTCACTTCTTTGGGCAGAGAAGGTGATTTTTCTTTGGATCTACATCAGATGCTTCATTTAAAAATAAAGACAAATACTGTGTGTGTTTGTGAAGCTGCTGATCTCCTGGGATTTTCATGCACAACAGTCTCTGGAGTTTTTACTCAGCATGGAGCCAAAAACAAAGAAAAAGAGTTGACGGTGGAACTTGTTTCTGAGGTCCAGACCTTGGGGATGTTACACCTGTACAGAGAGCTCTTCTTAAACCTGGTCTCATCCATTGTATCTGACAACCTGCACCCCCCCCCCCCCCCCCCCCAGTTTGAATCTGGATGCTTGGTCCTAACCAAGTCCTGAGTCTCTCTCTCTCTGTATAATGCACAGACTCATCTCACTCTTTATTCAAAGTGAATAATCGTGTTTCAGAAAATGTCCACACATGTTGAAGATACAGTATATAAAAATACTCTGCTATGATAATAATGTTGTTGTGTTAAAGACTTTAATTGCCCGGCCGCTCCAGTAGCACCGTTAAGGCAGAGTCCTTACCAAGGTGCTTCAAATCCAGGCCCTTTGCTGTGCGTCGTCCCCCCCTCTCTCACCTAACTCCCCTGTCTCTCTCTCACTGCATCTGTCATAATAAAGGGGAAAAATGCCCCAAAAATAAATTAAATTAAAAAGTTCAATTAGCTTAGTTTGTAGTTCTCTGCATCGACGAGCCTCTCTCTTCAGGCCCAACTCCAACTGTACGACTGCCAGCGACATCCTTTCCCCTGCCGACGTCTGGACAGCTCGCCCAGGTGTCCAGCTCATGTGAGGCTCACCTGGGTGGATTGGACCTCTCCATCTGTACCTTGTTCCTGGTCAGCAATCACATCCTGTCGCTGTGCTCCCGCCCCCCGTTAACTGCCTCCACACAGGTGTGTCCATTTGGTTAATGGATCAAAATCACCACAGAAACTACACACAACACAGAACAAACTAAACACCACGACAGATATGAATAATCAGAGTTATAAACTAAATGAAAGTTAACATAAGATAGAAAAATAAAATGCACCCCAATCTAATTATACCTAGCTCAATTTATTCTGCTACATTGTTTGCGACTTAATTGTCCGTTTCGGAGGTGAGCTAGCTCGTTGCCAAGGGCGTCGCCTATTTAGCTAGCTAACTAGCGACATTGTCTAGCACTGTTTTGCACAGCTAGTGGTTTTGCCCTGTTTAGCTTGCTAGCTGGCTACTTTTCTCCACCTGCTTAGCCTGTTTAGCTAACGAAAGATTGTTTAGCCGCTAACAATCATTTGACCTACAGAGGCCAGTGAAGCAGAAAACCCAGAGGTAACGTGTTATCAGTAATGTTAGCATTTCCAAAACACTGGGGGGTGGTTACATTAGTTACAACAGACAACACTTATGTGGCAGCAGTTTGCATGGAGTTACATTTAAGCATTTTTATATTTAACATAGTTGAAGGTGGAATTACTTACAGAGTAACTTAGCTTTTAGCTTAGCTTAGCATGTACTTTCTGTTCAGTAAGTATCTTCTCTACTGTCAGGACTAAATTGTCCTGTTTCCCTCTGTCCATCACTGTCTTACGGACTCTGGCGTTGCTGGTGTTGCAGTCCTTGCAGCCAGGTCTGTTAATGGACCTCCATATGTCAGCGTGTCGGGAAAATAGAAAAAACACTGGGATTTTATTGATTCCTGTAGTGTGAACTCACGCCACTCATTCTTCTGCACAGCCAGATGATGTTTCCTCTGCTCAGACTGAACGGGTCAGTCCACCGTGTGTTTCCTTAAGTTTCTACCTTCTCTGTTTTGCTAATGTCTCTGGTCCAGAGTCTTTTGAGTCTTTGAAAATATTTCTTAATATCTAAAGAAAGTTAAAGGAATGACACACATGTTATCCACTTTCACAAGCAGTAACTATTGACCAGCAGCTACACCAGCCGTCTTCTCTGAGGGAAACGATCCTTCCTGCCTCTTGATCATGATTGAGTCAGTGTTCAGGGAGGGGAGGGGCTGTTCACAGACGGCCTGTCAATGTGTTTGAGAGCGAGTAAGAGAATGAGAGAGCGACATCTGACTGACCAAGTGTTTCGACCGCACCATCCTCACAATAACAGCGGGGGGGGGGGCATCAGATCACAAGTTGAAATGCATTTTCAACACACATTTATATGTAAATACATATAAATTGTAATTAGTTAGTAATAAAGTATTCAATTCTCTCAGGGCTCTACAGTGCATTTCACTACATTTGTGACTAAAAATAGACGTGTGCAAACTGGGAAATGTATTTAGGAAAAGAAAGGTATTACAGAACTCTGTCCAAGCATTCTCATAGGTTGATAAAGCAACAACAATGACACGACGCAGTCACTGAACCAATGAAGCAGCATCCCGCTGCACACGCCAGTGACAGTGAAATGTTCATTGTGTGCAGCGGTGAGTGACTGAGTTCAGACACTGAGGTTCACTGAGCTCCAATGCTAATAATTATTAGCAAAGCAGTTTAGAAAAGATTCAGCTGCAGCTTCTCGTGTTAGTTGTTGCTGCAGCATCACCTTCAGTGGTGCTCCGTCGTATCAGCTGTCACTAATTAATGTTAGTTCTGTCAGTAACTTGACGTCAGGCCTAAATTAAAACTTGGCTGTTGTCGGTCTCTGTGCTTGTTCGTGTGTCAAAGATAGTTTCTAAAGGAAGACGCTCCACTCTGGAACACCACTGTACAACCACAAAAGAACTGAGTGGAAATTGGACCGTGGAACGGCTCAGAGTGCAAGATGGCCGACCGAACTTCCTGACATGACAGGAATGTACCAGACTGTCCAGCAGCCAGATCCCTGATTGTGTATAAATTAAAGAAAATTACAAAAAGCATATTTATCATGAGGCAATGTAAGTGCACCATTACCTGGTGTATCGTTGTGTCCTGAATGCTCCACATTAATACTGACACTAAACCAAAGCTGTGCTTATATCAGCTGCTGCTTCTGCTTCTCTGAACCTCACACTGTCACATAAGCTCATTTATACACTCACCACTTATAAATCACTACTTTCATTTAGTGGGTATCAAGATTAAATAAGAATTACTTTTCTGTGATATTATTGATTTGTCCATCCCACCTCCTGCATAAAGTTCTTCCAGTGATGGAAAGGAAAAGACTGAAGGATCGAACAAATACTGACAGCCTGCCCAGCCTACAGCTTTAGACATGTACATCATGTGACCATGTTGACCACTGTAACGGAAATTCCCTTCAGGTCACAGAATAGATCACAGAATCTGTGGTAACGCATCAACACATTCAGAAACGACCACAGATTTGAGTCGAGACCTCTGTGTCACAGTGTCAGCTCCGACTGAGCAGCTGTTTTTATTAAAGCTGATGATACTGTGTCGACGCTCTGAGGCAGAAACTGAATTAAACACTAAATTCACCTTTTTAAATGAGTGAATTATATCAAGGCTACAGACACTTTATTACACTATCAAGTGACCCTGGTCCCAGTCCAGTGTTATGTATGTATGCTAGTAGTTTACAGAGTATGCCTATGGTTTATTTATTCAATTCATCTAAATGACCTCTTCACCACTTATTCAACCGGTCTATTCTGTCACTCTCCATTGATGCTAATGCGTCTAGTTAAGCTAAGCTAAGCTAGCACCTCAAACACGTCCAGCTCAACCCGTTACACAGCCATCTCACACATTAAAACGAGACTTGGTGGTTAAAGTGCCGCCTGATTGGCAGCTTCACAGGACTTGAATTATTACTTATTTCACACATTTGAGCAGAGAGTAAGAGAGACCACACACACAGTACAAAGACTTACATTCATTTCCTGGAGACTTATCCTGACCCTCACCACTGACCCAAAAATCAGTTGGAGACACATTTTATCCCCAGCTGCACATTAATTGGTCTTTAAATTTGTCCCCAAAATAGCCTATGATAGGAACACACACACAGACAAGCAGGACAGAAGACCCTCTGCACAGATCATCACACAAGGCGATGATCCTTTTAACTTCATCGTTGCTGAAGAAGTGAAAAACTCTTTGTTACAAACTGCAACAGGTTTTCATAAAGATCAGGTGACACAGACCATCAGGCAGACCAGGACAGATCCCCATGGGCCGCTGCATTAGTGGGCTGGTGCACTGGTGGGTCAGTGAACCATCCAGAAATCCATGAAGTTTTTATTATTGGCCCCGTGTGTTTCTTTACCGGCCCCCACTGTGTGCCTGTCAGTCAGTGTGTACATGAGAATGTCCTGCATAGGCTCACTGGATAGTTTCTTTATAAGTTCCTCAGAAAAGGTTTTGGGTCCTGAAGCATTTGGTATTCAGGTTTGTAAAGGAGCCTGTTAAACATAAAACAAGGTGTTTAGTTGCTCTGTAAACCTACAATATTTTATATTAGACTCATGTGAGACAGTCACATATCATCACAGCAAAGTTGCTTTACACATCCAGCATCATTTGAAGTCATGGAGTCTCCTGAGAAAAATTTCTGGCTCTTTAGCTGCTAAATGCTCCACTGTGTTCAACAGCTAGTTGCTAACTTTTTTTCAGCTAGTCGCTAACGGTTTTGTTGAACAGGTGCTGAGCAGGGATTGTACTGTGGATTATTAGAGCCTGTTGTGATGGAAAACAATGCTGTGAGGGTGGTGAGCAGTGAAGTTGTGTAACAAACAGCTAAGGAATAAAGCTAAGGGGAGGGGAACATTTCTCCTCTTCCTTCCTCCCAAACGGATGAATTGACCACACATGATGACTATAATTTTACACAGGAATTTTTTTTTTTATGTGTTTGTGAGGTAAAAAATAATCCCTGAACATGTTAAAAACAAGAATCTTATTATCATGTGCCCATGACAACATAATATAAGGCCTGTGTCTCATTCTCCTTCCTCAACTGCAAATTAGCCGCTACGCTCGTTTCATGACGGGCCGACGGGTGCTGAAGGTAAATAAATTAATTTCATCACCTGCAACTCTGTTAACTTGCTTTTCTGGTTTCTTTTCATTTTCTGAAGCGTGCTCCTGCTGACTTTCACCTCTGCACCGGCCTCTTCTCTGAGGCTGCACTGAGCTTCATCAAAGTTTCATCCAAGTCAAATGAAATCATTTTTGTGGATGTGATTCAACAAGGATATCTTAACATGTTTTTTTCACACAGGTTTGAATGGGGGTCAAGTAGGAATCCTGCTGGTTTAGTAGAAAGACTGACATAAACAAAAACCACTTGCTTATACATATTTTCATACTGTTAAAGTCAAACAATAGTGAGGGTCAGTAGCTCCAGAACAAAAAACAAATAAAAATGTATGAGGCAAGAGAAGTGGGACATGCAGAGAGACGAACAGGGAGTTCAAAGGTCAAAAGGAAGCTGAAAAGAAAAAGGACGGAGAGATTTAAAGAATTGAAAATAGAGGGAAAAGAAAGGGGGAGAAGGTGGCATAGCATGGCAGGGGATGACAGGATGAATTAGGGGTAGAGACAGAATAATAAGAGGTCACATCTCAAACCTGTTCACCCACAAGACATGTGGCACATGGCCGTGTCAAGACGCCTCAGCTTCTCACATTAATTGCCCGTTGTACAGCTGCCTAAGCGAGAACAGCAGGAAAGGTGGAGTGGATAAAAAAGAACATTCTGGATTAAACTGATGAAATCAGATTCAAAAGAAACATTTGTAAAAGGAATCAGTGAATCCTAAGACATGATACCTCCTCACTTCCCCTGTCAGTTTAAAGACCTTTTCACGTATGGATTATGTAACAGTGCTGACCTCGTGTCTGTCAGAGTCAGAGCTTTTTGGCTTTACTCACACATGAAGGACATTTACTGATGTGTAGATATATTGTTCTTTCACAGGCATCACTAGATTGGACTTTTGGCTGGACTGCAACAGTGGGGTCAGCCCTTTAATCTGGAATGTCCCTGACTGACTGACTGATCATATTTCCACCATTGATCAGCTGAATACCTCATCACTGAGTTGGAGTTTCTGGTGCAAACAGCTTGTATCAGGGCTGGTGGTGGTGGTGGGTGTTTACAGCTGCAGCTACAGCAACATGTAACGTAACGAGGATTGATGATTTCACACTGATGCTGGAGTCCTGGGTTTCCAAAAATCCAGCTGAGAAATCAATGGCAGTGAATGTTTTGCAGATGTTTGTGCAAAGTCAAAAAAATGACAGTAATTCACTCGACACATTTGGTCTCCACAGCTGATTAAGCTGCTGTTGCACAACAACTCATTTAACATACAGGGCTTTGTATTGAAATAGCTGTTCATTATTGGCTTGTTGTGCTGGCGTAAGTAAAAGGAAGTGTGTGTGTGTGTGTGTGTGTGTGTGTGTGTGTGTTAATACAGATCTGACAAACAGTCTGTGCAGAAAGCAGCCAGGGTTAGTTTGTGTTTGGCCACACAGGGCGGCGTCTGTGGTCCGATCGTGCTTCTACCTTTTCCCTCTTTATTTTGTTAGATGCCTGAGTGGGCACACCTGCAGGTCTGCCAAGCTCCACTGCTGAGAGCTGTTTTAGTTCAGCTGCCCAGTGTGTGAGCTTGCATGTCTGTGTGTGTGTGTGTGTGTGTGTGTGTGTGTGTACAGTCTATGTAGGGAACGTGTGCATTGTGTCCACTGTCAATCTTGTTTTCAGCTCAGCTTCGACAGAACACGCCAGCTCAGTACGACTTTGTGTAACCACACAATAATTTGGCTCAGGTGACATTTTGTGTACAGTACTTTTGGTACTTTTGTGTGTGTGTGTGTGTGTGTGTGTGTGTGCGTGCACGCCCAGTGAACACAGATTGCTATGACAGAATATCGGTTTTCGCAGTTGACAGAACACAAATTGGGGTGAAATCTGCGGCGTGGCTGTAATTTCATGCACATGCAAACATACATGTGAATACAAACACACAGCCGCTGAGGCAGACAGGCAGTCCTCTCTCTCTCTCTCTCTCTCTGTCTCTCTCCCTCTCTCTCTCTCTCTCTCTCTGTCTCTCTCTCTGTCTCTCTCCCTCTCTCTCTCTGTCCCTCTCTCTCTCTCTCTCCCTCTCTCTGTCTCTCTCCCTCTCTCTCTCTCTGTCTCTCTCTCTCTCTCTCTGACTCTCTGTGTCTCTCTCTCTCTCTCCCTCTCTCTGTCTCTCTCCCTCTCTCTCTCTCTCTCTCCCTCTCCCTGTCTCTCTCTGTCTGTCTCTCTCTCTCTCTCTGAGTCTCTCTCTCTCTCTGTCTCTCTCTCTCTACGCTGTCGAAACAGGCGTCGGCAGCATCACCTCTGCCTCAGTTCTCCTCTTCTCTCTCTGTCTCTCTCTCTGTCTCTCTCTCGTCTCTCTCTCCCTCTCTGTCTCTCTCTCTCTATCTCTCTCTCTCTCTGTCTCTCTCTCTCTCCCTCTCTGTCTCTCTCTCTCTACGCTGTCGAAACAGGCGTCGGCAGCATCACCTCTGCCTCAGTTCTCTCTCTCTCTCTCTCGGCCTCCCCTCTCATACGCTCTCATGAGTCAAAGGAGAGCATCAGGAAGTGTGACAGCTGACAAATAGACTTTGACATCAATTTGGAGCATTGTTGACGGTGGCTGTTGACGCAGCACCATCTTCTCACAGAGACATATTTCTGCTCATTTCAGGTTTTGACATCAGTTCAGCCATTTGCCGCTCCTGAGCTCGACTCAGGGATTAAAAAGAAAATTCAGCAGCTTCCTGAGTGATTACTTTATTTAATTAGCAGTTCGCAAAAAAAGATGAAGGGAGCACTTTGGTCAGGTTGGAGTGTGAAATGATTGCATTGTGTGGGAATGTGTTTGTATGTGTATGTGTGTGTGTGTGTGTGTGTGTGGCCTGGATAAGTCACAAACATCTATGACAGTTAGCTACACAAATAACATGACAGCCATTTCATTTTTAATGAGGTGAGTTTTGAGGCCCTGACTTTTTGCCATTGCAGGTGGATAAGATGAAAAAGTACCAGCTGTAAATGGAATAGTGTTGGTTTGAATCTGGAAAACAAGAATAAATAAAACTCATTCTGATGCTCAAAGGATGATTGAGGTTTATTCAGAGGCTAAGTGCCATTTGTTCAAGTGCCAGAGCGCAGCTGTGACGCACAGTAAAGTTGTGGGGTTTTGTAACCACTGTTCCTACTGTTACAAGTTCGCATAGATCAGTCAGCTGTGATCACATGATCAGATGTCAGACTGACTTCATGAACAGTTTGATCATGTTGAAAATATGACGCAGCATCCACAGACATCCTGCTCAGTGATATCAGACCACACCATGGATGTAGCAAGTTGTAATTAGCGTAGCATTAAGCAGCAGGTGAATGAACACAAGTAGTTTGTGTTTTGAATGATTTCATTTCCACAACAAACAAAGCCACATTAGAAACATCCATTCAGAGGAGAAGCTGCAGTGCAGGCAGAGGTCAAGCTAAGCTAACAGGCTAGGCTATGAAAGCGTAGCTAAGATAGCTTTCATCTCCAGCAGCTCTGTGGAAGCAGTAATCTACATCTCATGGATCAACTAAAACTAAAACCGCTGAGTGTGAGCGCAGCAGCTGGTAACCAGAGAGTAGTGATGAGGTGAAATGACAGAGAAGTAACCGCTCTCCTTGCTGTATCCAGATCTCACATGACCAGACCAACCAATCATGTGCAAGTAAACTTCTGTTATTTGAATGTGGCATATAATATTTTGTAATTATAACTGTAACTTTTAGGAGACAGGGTTGGCAGGGAACAGAACAGAAGACAACAGTAAGGATTAAAAGAAGACAGTGGCATGTGCTGTATAGATGCACCTGCAACAGGTGTGTTTGAACACGCACCCAGCCATCCATGAAATAGTAACGTTCACTTTTCTTTGCCTCTTATTTGAATCCCATGTGCAGTTTGTCTCCATACATATAGAACAAATCCTGCAAATCAAACTCTTGCTCTTCGTGCCTTCACGTGTCTCTGTATCTCACACACCACCGAGATCCAAAACCAGTCGGACATGTTTTATACGAGCACAATATGCAGCTGCATTATTCAGTTTGTAACTGTTAAGTGAATGCACTCATGCGGGGGAGCGGGGATACACTGCGTCTTCACCATATGAAGACTGGATCATCAATAGCCAAGGGGATGTATATACTCACATACATATACCCCTCCCCCTATTAGAGCCATGTTAGCATTGATTCCACGTGTTTTCAGGTCATATTTATCAGGAAAACCGGCACCAGACCCACTTTCCCTGCCTCCTATGTGGAGACTATTTACAGCAAGACCCATTTAAGAGAGACAGGAGGCCCCAGAGGAAACGCTAACACTTCTGCTGACACTGTGATACCATGTGACTTCTGGCTCTGTCGCTGAAGCTACTATGCTCTGTCTTGGCACCACACGCTATTTATACACCTTTCATCTGTAATGAAAAAAGAGACAGTGTGGAAAACGGATATTCTCCCTGTTGCATGTGGAATTCTCAGATGTCGAGGTGGTCTGTTACTGGAAGTCGTGGATAATGGTGGTAAAGAATCAAAGCTCAACATGTGACCACCTGGTTTTCCAATAAGTTGCTTCAAACATGCATTAGTGAATTAGATATAATTTACACGCAATAATATATTAGTTTTGTAAGTTAAAGGTGCCAGTGTCCAGCATTAAAGAAATACAAGAAAGAATTATATGAACAAAATTTCTGGCTATTAAGAAATTATTAAAATTAAAACTCTCAATTTTATTTCATAATGTCACTTTTCATGATGGCGTTGTTACTGCCCCCTCACCAATCACATGCCCCAGCATCTCTTACGTTAGCTCCTGTTAGCTAGAGCAACAACTTTACTAAAGTTATTCTGGAATAAACTAGAGACTGCTGCTGTAGATAAACGCAGTGCACAGACACTAAACCTTTTCAACTTTTCAGCTTCAGCTTTAGCTTAACAAAGATGCTCATGCTACCTAGCTAGACAGCTAACTAGCTAGCTTGAAAATCTCAGATGTGATTGACAAAGATATTAATTTGAATACACACTCACACTGAATATGGAGAATATTATAAATAGTCACCAACAGTTCAAAAACTAAATGCTGTTTTGGACAGTTAAAGGAGATATTTGTAAGTTTTGCTCTTGCTACATAGCTAATGTTAACATTAGCATCTGTTTACTCACCAGTCTAGAAGAAACGTTGTCAGTTGAGCATCAAACTTCATTCCTTTACTCACCAACATCTGTCTCCAGAGGTTCTTCTACTGAAGTTAGCATGCTAGCCAGCTAGCGCCTGCTTGTCTCTCAGAAAGCGACTCACTGTGTAACCTCTTGTCTTGTAAACGCAGCGATGGCTGAAGCTCGTCAAGTGACAATCACCGCCACCTGCTCCTGGCAAGAAACCATGTTCAGCAGCAGAGAAAACTGTCAAATAGCTCCTTTAAAACAAGAGTTCCTGTCTTCAGTCGTGGTCCAAGACCTCAAAGACAGTTTTGAGATTTTGTGTTTTGGAATAATTTGATGATTTATGAATTTATCAATGTGAACTGACTATAGTAGCACTGTACCAACCCTGAACACTTCACAACCTTGAAACTGATTCAGTGTAATTGATCCATATCTGTACTTATTAATGTGCTGGACTGGTGAGGAAAACAGAAATGCAGAGACTAAATGGATTTTCAGAGGACTGGGAGGATCGCATTATGACTTTCTGCTGCAGAACAACAAACTCTTTTACGATTTGATAAACCCTTTGGCAAAACTGCTTGTTTCTGTCTTGTGGTCTGTAAATCCAAACTTTTCTCTTTCTCTTTGCACCCGCCCGTTTCTCTGTCAGCTCTGGAAGTTAATAAACTATTGAGAGGGCTGAGATGGACAGAGGGGACGGACAGAGGCCGGTCTTTTCTTCGTTCTTTAATTTATTTTTGTATTTTCTTGGCGCTCTGGACATATTGCCTTGCTTGATTGCATTGTCACAACCCCCGATGGGAGTTGTTAACTCTTCACAGAGAGAATGAGCTCCCCAGGCCTTCGGGGGGGGGGGGGGGGGTGCAATGAGAAATGCTGAGGGAGGCAGAAACGTTCAAGGACTGAAAACACAGAGGAAAAGAAGCACAGGCTCTGAGTGTGTGTGAGCATGAATATTCAAGTGAGTGTGTATCAGGAGAGAAAGCGAATACATGAAGTGTGTGTTGTCCCAATGGACAACGTTTGGACCCCACTGTATGTGTGATGATTTGAACCCCAGTCGGTCTCCCCTCCTAGTTTTATATGTTTAAATATTTAAGATCTTGTGGGATTTTTACCAAAGCGAGTCACAGGGTCGGAGAAAGAAGCTGCGAGATGATCAGATTCAGATTGATCAGGATTTCTGCTCCAGACAATCTGACCAATCAGAGGAGAGAACATTCTCAGCTGGTTTCTAATAATGCATTTTGGTTCACTTGAATTTCTCTCTGTAAAAAAAAAAAACAAACCAAACTTACAAGTTTACAAACTGGATCAGACCAGGGCAAACAGACGGTTGCTGAGGTCCCAGGAGATTCATTTAGCTAAATGTGATGTTGGAGCCTCATGTAAATATCAGACAGTTAATGTGGCTTAATGCCATTTGTTGAGGTGAGTGAAATTCTAGTATTAGTTTATTTATATGTTAGCACTAGCATTAGCAGGTAGCTTAACTTGTTTACTAGCAAATTAGCCAGCAAATGAATTAGTCTCAGGTTAGCCTTCAAGCAAGATGCCCAGCTGTGCTAACGATGCTAACGGGAGAATATGCTTGCCACAGTTATTAAAGTGGTGAGCAGGCTACGTCCATCTTTATTTACAGACTGTAAACAACACAGTATGAGAGTGTGTGAGTGTGAGTGTGTGTGTTTGGAGGGTGTTGGCATTGAAACTGATCATCTGCCATTCATCAAGTAACACAGGCCTTAATATAAGCTTGGAAGATGAATTGCGTGCAGCCAGCCTAGCTTAGAGCAACACAGCCTCAGGTCTCTAACACACACACACACACACACACACACACACACACACACACACACACACACACACAGACTCCTTGCATTATCTAGTAGCATTAGTCTGATGCCTGGAGCCATCTCTCCTCACAGGGGGCGTTCTCAGGGACAGTATCCAGGCTGAGAGGCTCTCTGCTGGGCTGTGCTGGGACGATGTGGCTACTGTCTGGTGATGGTGGCGGCGGTAGCGGCAAGCACAGCTACGAAACACGAGTCTGAACAAACACTCACACTAACACGCACTTACACACCAGGGTGTCTGGTCATGCAGTGCTAATGCGGTCCTGCAGGAAGCTGTAATCAGTGTTGCGGCTGCGGCGTGTGTCAGAACACTGAAGAGTGAAATCTCAATCGCAGGATGGGACCTGACGGTGCAGAGAGGGGGAGAGGACGGGGGAGAGGACGGGGGAGAGGTGGTGATGTGAAAACAAAAAAAACAACAAAAAAATGGCCAGGGCTTGAAGCGAAGTGTTAGATTCAAATGTTCCAGCTAGGTTGAAGGGTCAGCCATGACAGCAGCAAATCTTTGCTGCCGCACTCTCAGGACGCTGCAGCAGCAGGAAATCAAACAGAAAAGTCTTTTCTTTCAGCGGCTGTAAAAGGGAGGCTAAGACAACAGGGCTATTGGATAACAATAAATATCTGTTCTTTACTGTCGCTGTCTGTTCCCTCTGGTTCGGGTCAATAACAGCATTTAGTATCAGTGACCTGGATCCATTATCCTGCCCGGGCTGCGGTGTACACAGCCCTAAGATGTAAAGCATTACTCCTCTCCTTCTGTTTCATCTCCCACCACACACCCCTGTGGGAGGGTGGGAAGCAGTTGAGACCTTCGTCTGCTCTGTGTGTGTGTGTGTGTGTGTGTGTGTGTGCGTGTGTGTGTGCAGGGTCGGAGTGATTGCTGACATTGACCTTTGATTGTGGATTTTAAAGTGGATATCAGTGGCTCTCTGTTGTCTGTATCTATCATGGTGCAGTTTGATTGATTGGGTGTTTATGGTGGAATTGATCAGTGGATTTCGTTGTGAATTGCTTGTAAAGCCACATTGTCACAGAATGTTGCACCAATGTTATTAAATATCCTGATTTGCAGTAATGGCGTCGCGTTTCTGGCGTCGTGGTTCCCAAACGTTTTTTCAAACCAGGGCACCAGATTTTATTTTTACTTTCTGTATGAGTATATAAATATACATTTGTGTATATCTTTATCTGCCATACACATTCTGGTTTAAAAACATATGTGTTATCACTGCATATTGAGCAGCATTTTAATATTGTTTTTTTGAAAAAATAAAAAAACTTGCATAAAAGCTGCTTTTTTCTTGAAAAAGGGAATTTGAAAAGTCGTGAAATCGTTGGCAACACTTCTTGTTCGAGCCAAATCATTGTGAAAAAGCAACAACCAACAGGAAAACTCAAAGACTTGGCTGGCTGACCAGTGATGTAACACCAAGATTTCGGACTTTCTGACATCACAAAGGTGAAGCAGGGTGGAGGGAGCATTATGGTTTGGGTGTTTTTCCGCTTCTGGGGAAAATTCATTCCCAAGTTTATCAAGGTCTCTTACAGGATAATGTCACCAGGTTGAAATCAAGCAGAATTACACTTTATGCTCACGTATTCTTTTTTGTGCTTGAGTCTGATGGGCTGTGAGCTCCTGCAGGCAGGTAATTCAACAAACTCTACAACTGCAAACCCTGAAACACGTCCACAACACACTGAAAAGACTTCTCTGCTTTCAGAGCCGAGACTCCGGAGGGACGGTGTGTGAGGTCGAAGGTGAACAACACTGACTGACTGATATGTAGAGGTCAGTTTGTGCCAGTCTCTTTGGGAATCACTATTTCAGGTGCAGTTGTGATCTGTTGGTGTGTGTACATTTGGCCCACATGAGTGCAGGGCTTCCATAGACACGGATGCATCATCACATCACCTGCCTCTGAAATCTTCCAAGACGACATTGTTATGTAACCGACCTGAAATCTTCGTCTCGGGGCGACGGTACTCCCACCACCTCCATCTCCTCTCGCCTCCCACTCTGCGGAGCAGAGAGAGGCCTGGTCACAGCGAGGCCACCGCCTCCACCTACCACTTCCTGCTGTGTGAGCTCAGACCCCGAGACTGCTGACTGCAGT